>NW_027287538.1:64621676-65221676 GCF_022747635.1 Hetaerina americana | reverse complement strand
ATGAAAGCCGAGTGGCTTTATGGGCGGTTAATACCGCAATTTATGAATTTATTACTAGGTTCATCGACGGGTTTGGTGTTGTTCACTGTGAACTATAATAAACTAAAACAATCTGAACGAGATAATGTACCAATATTCGATCTTAGAGTGCTATTCACAACTCTAGCGTTAAAACACATTCAATTTAGATTTTAATGATGTAATATAATTTGTATTATATGTTTAACGACAGCGGAGAACGTAGATATCAGTCATTCCTTCAAGCTAATCATGTGTATAGAGTAGTGAAACTTTAAATATTCTTTTGTTTGTTGGAAAAACGAGTAGTGGTTGTGCTTATAAAAATATTGTTACTAAAAGATACTGTATAGAAATATACTTTTATAATTTTATTTGCGTCTTTTAGTCCATTTACTAGGGTCGTAATAATTTCCATAAGACATGAAATAGACTCGAATGAGCAGTACCTTTGCAATAGTTTAAAGCCTTGATTCGATGGCCGTGATGTATGATGCAAATGTTAATATTTAATGATTGTAACGATTGCGTAAATTCTACTGACCTGAACAAACATTTAATCAGGGTTTAAATTATTAGGTCTATTACCAACAACACAGCACTAAGAGTAAGTGTATATGAATGGCTGTGCTTGTTCATAATCAGAAATTAATGATTAATAATGGTTTCCAAGCACATCATTGTAAGGAGACGGGATTGGTTAACCTGGTCTTCATCAAGACTCGACGTAATCTGGGACCCGCTCTGCCGTGCTTTCCTTCTAGTCACCCTAATAAACTTGTAGCTAATACTTTCTTCTCGAAATATTTTTTGACAAATCTGGCGAATCGTCGTTGAGCATCTTGCAGTATAATTAACACTTTCTCCGTTGGGCGGACCCTCCCTATGGGCATCATAATAGGGCATGTCTTTTGCCATTTTTAGGAGTTTGTTCAGACAATTGTCAAAAGTAATGCTATATTTTACTTATGTTACAATCACATTATGCTCGTATTATTTCTCTCAGGATATGCACAGCTCATTTATCATAGTTTTTATTTTATTCTACTGGAGGTAGGCGAGACGTAATTGATTCAAATTGCTCTCGTCTTGAGACAAGACGCCTGCAAACACTAAGGCAGTCGTCTTCCTTACCGCCAGCTTCTGAATCCAAGGCTCGGTTCACATCCCATATTGTATCGACTCGGGCACGTACTCGGGTCGCGCGGAAGCCCTCCCCCTCTCACCCCGCGACGGACGCTCT
This sequence comes from Hetaerina americana, assembly GCF_022747635.1. Lineage (NCBI taxonomy): Eukaryota > Metazoa > Arthropoda > Insecta > Odonata > Calopterygidae > Hetaerina > Hetaerina americana. Next base: position 65,220,415 of record NW_027287538.1, on the reverse strand, counting down.
TGATTTCCCCTCTCGTGCATCGCTGGTCTCCCTCAGATTCCATCCATTTCCTCGCCGACTTCCTTCCTCCCCCTCGTACCGGCTCTCAAGACCTCACGGAATGGGTTTCATTTATATCCATTCCCCCCTCGTGATCTCATTCTCCCTCCCCATCTTTCTTTTCCTCTTGCGCAACCGCCAGTGCCCATATTTATGCCACTAAGGACGATCAGCAATAATCGAATTCTTGAGAACCGTAGAAAGAAACTGGGAATGGAGAATCCTTGAAATACCTGGGGAAAAAGCCTTGAATTGGGCAGCAACACCTGTGGGATAAAGGGATAAATTTGTATTTTTTCACGAGCAGAAGTGTGGGCATTTGATTGAAAATGTTATCTTTCTTTCCTTAGGGAATTGATGATTTTTATGGTAAAAATGTAAATTCAAGTGTACCTTACATAGGTAAAAAGTGTAATTCATTTGCTCTCCGTACATTTGAGGTGATCCACGCACCTTGGGAGCCTGACAAGGGCCGCTTGTCATGAGATGTCTCAGGGGCGAAATCATATTATTGACTATGGCACGCATGCTGTGGCGGCGTGTTCGAAGCGATCGCATAGGGTTTGTTGTACCAAAAAAGTGATTTTCTTGAACTCGAAATAAGTGGGTCATTAAATAAGTCCTTAAAAATCAAAGACATTGCGCTCATAGTATCTGAAAATGTTTGCTTTTATTAAGGCACATCTCTTACAAGACTGCTGTTTAAGTATCGGCTGTACCCGTCACAAATATTTACTTTCATTGTTATTTGAAATATTTCATGGTTGCTTTAAAATATTTTCTAAATAAACTGTTGTTTGTTTAGAAACACTCGAAATAAATGAGTTTCGTGCGGTGGTTAAACACTTCTATTTAAAATGCTTAACACCGAAAGAGATAAAAGCTTAGTTGGAATAGCCGATTACAGTTTGTTTCTGAAGGCAACCCGTTTCCGAAGACGAAATTGCCCGACTAGGTGATGGCCGCGGTTTTTTGGGATAAATTGCGATTATTGCGATAAATTGAGAGTATTAAGCGGCGTCATTGCACCAGTTGAGCGAAGAAATAAAAAAAGTCCTCAGTAAATAAAAAAGTCTCAATGCGTCAAGGTATATGCACTGGTGCACTCCTCTGTAGTTTCGATGGCGAAAGTTATTGAATAGATGTTCGAGCTATTACGTGTACAACATCTACCCTATTCACCTGAGTTGGCCCCCACTGGCATTTCTCTATATCCAACCTTGAAAAGATGACTCGGCGGAAAACGATTCACGTTAAACGAAGACCTTCCGAAATCCTACTTTTTAGACTACTTAAAAGAGTCTGATAAGCAGTGGGAAAAGTGTATGCATCTAAATGGAGATTTCGTTTTAATAATAAACGAAATCTCCATTTAGATTAGAGAAATAAAAATAAATCTACCCAAAATACTTTTTCTATTTTTCGCTATGGACTTATTGAACGACCCACGTAACGTAATAACTGGAATCAGAAAAAACAATTTCTCTCCCTCCTGGTCTTTAGCCTAAAATATAGCTTTGCAAACGAATGCAAGAAAACGATTATTATTATCCTTTGAATAATTATTGCGAAAGTTTTTTATAATTGTAAAATAATTTGTCTTAAAAGTTTTTTTGTTGCCCTTGATAACCAAGGAAAACAATTACTTTTTCCTCCCTAATCCTCAATCTCGCCATTTTCATCCGCCCTCTGACTCATCTGTGAGCCCACATCTTTTTCAGCTCCCTGCGTCTCGTCTACCCTTCTTTCTAAACCCCTACCCCACTGATCCCCCTTCCCAACCCTTTAAAACCTCCATCGGGCCTTTCCTTCCTCCCACTAAACTGAGGAACACGCATCTTAAGTGGGAAACCCCATATGTCGCTCATCAGTGCGGTTCCCTTCTGTGCTCCGCCGTGACCCACAGTCCTATCTCTTAAATGGAGAGAGATGTGCAAACTGACAATAAGGCATATTAGAGAAATGAAATAGGGAGAGAAATAAGTTTGATAGAATTACCTCCGACATTAGAGGATGTTTCTCTGTTTTCATATTCTAGGATACATATGTCCAGAGTGATACAAAAAGATTTATAGTGAATAATTTATTGTATATCCAGCTGTCATGATTCGTATGGGCTCTATGAAGCGTCTTTAGACGGACGAGTGGAAGATATGGGTTATAGAGAGAATCGTTGATCCTATCGACGGGCATCGACCCTCACCGTTGCTGGTTAACTGTGCTAACTTAACGGTAGTAGCAAGCAAATCTCATTTCGAAAGATCCACATAAGGCTGGCATTCTCTAAAATTTCACCTCTTTCTTTATTTTCTGTAGAGGTTTAGGTAAAAATTGCAATTTTATTTTAGGTAAAATGCCTATTAATATAGGTAATGATTTTTCAACTGCAAAAAGTATGTTTTGTAAATGCACTATTTGTGTCACATTCGTGTAACATTTAAAATATACCGTGTTTATAAGAAATTATTGTGAAAATAATTGCTTAAAAATACCCAATAAGATTGAAAGTCATTCCTAAGGTTTTACGAACATTTAATATTTTATAAATATAATGTGATTGAAGTGTAAATTATGCTGGTTGGTGATAAAAATATGAGAAAATATTATGGGTACTATAATGTATATATAAATGTTCTTTTAAGCATTACGATTTAGCTGCCATATTTGGATTTTTTATTTGAAAAAGGCAAAAGTCGAACAAAGCGCCAAGTTAAATTTCCATGGTTAAATTAAATTTTTGAAGACCACAGGAAATGATGTAAATCCGCTACTTTTGAACAGAATACATAAATGATTTTGATAACTATTTAATGGATCCTAATTTATTAAAATTGCATTGCTCTCAATTTTGAAAACAAAACTACAGGGTATCCTGCGTATTTTTCGCTTCGATAACTTTTTAAGTCATCGATTAGTTTCGCAATGGGAATTACGCGGAATTATATTTTACCCGGTTTATTTTGTTATTTTCCACGTTATGATTATTGAATTGCCACTTCATTGTCTGAAATTCCATCCGTGGGATGATCAAAGAGGAATTATTTGCAGCATTTGACGTAGCGAGCAGTTTGAGGAGGTTTTGTCATCGGGTGCCTGGTGTTTTGCAAATGTAAAATTGTTCTGATCGAGTATTCTTCCGTGTAGACAACGTAAAGGACGGACGGTGGAATCGCCTCTATGTCACCCCTTTATCGCCTGAGATAAGATCTTATGAGTTATGACATAATTTTGGATCAACGGGAATGAAGTGGATAACCACTAACTCCCAGTTACCAATCATAAGTTTTAGCTTGATGGGTTCTAGGAGAGCTCACAATTTACGAAACCCTACGTGTAAAACTCGCCCGTATAGAGTAGCATTTTGATCTCTTTTTGCGGCATTGCCATGTGTCCCTTGTACGTTTTCCGAAAGATCTGGTTGTTGAAAACAAATATTAGAATAAGCTTCGGGTGTATAGGGTCTTTCATCGCTAAGTATTTGAATCCGGGACTCTCCCTTCGGGACCCTAACGATCCTCCTTACATGTGTGATATATAACTCGTTAGGAATGAAAAGGAAGTCAGTTTTATGTGTGATTTACAATAAATTCAACCATTCGCCATTCAGTTGAAGAGCAACTGGATAAACTGTTGTCCTAAACGGAAAGATGGGGTTAAATTTTGGTCGCAGTTGATAATTTTCTCTGTTCCTCTTAATTTCCGTTCTAGTGCGAAAAATGGCCGAGATAAGGGGTGAGGTGGCATATATATTCATTTCATTCATAGGGATTGAAAGGGAAAAAATATGCAACCACCGTTATATCGAGCGTGATATCATAAACTTGGATTATATTTATTTAGGGAAAGATTCCACCAGTTTTGTGCTGTATATGGTGTACCCACGCTTGCGTAACGGCGTGGGTATTGGAGGCGTGTATACATTTTTAGGCTTTATTGACTGGGAAGTAGAAACGGAGTCAATTTGAAGGAGATGGTTTCTAACGTCATACCCTATGTCTTTGTAAGCAAATGAGCTCACCTGAGATTAGCCGAAAAATTTGAGCTGTAGCGCGTTAATGGACTACCTAATTACTGTGTTAATTAAATGTTACTGTGTTTACTCGTTCTCGTGCACTTTGTTGTTCGAAGCTCGAGTTGGAGGTCATAAAAAAGAATAAAGAATTCGAAAAAAATTCACGAAAGTTTATAAAATAAAAACTTGCGCCAACTCTCGGTGGATACTGGTATCTCGGAAAACTAGGGTGAGATTTTACCTGGAGGTTTCCTAAGTGTTAATGTATGTGACAAATGTTGTTGCGAGCACATGTGATATGTGGAAGGGGCGAGAGTGAAGAAAATACGTGCTGTGTTCTCAAGATCACCGAAGGATTCCACTGGCAGATCTCTATGCGAAGCTAATAATGTGAAGTTGTAGAAGAATTCTTATTAACTAAATAACTTAGTAAAAATTCTTATAAACTAGAAAAGTCTTATTACTGATATAAAAACTAGAAAATGTGTGTGGAGAAATAGTGTCATCATCATAATCAATACTTCAATTTTAAGATTGATTTATTGCAGTCCTCTATTCACTGTGTATTCACTCACCCCCAGATGGCTTTTGCGTTTTTCGCCTTTATAAATTATTTCCATGTTCTTGTCTCGTGGTCTTCCTCGCTTGATCTTTCCTTCAATTTTTCCCTTCTATTATGTTTCTAACTAATCCATTGTGCGTCCAGGTTTGTCCAATCCATCTAAGTACCTCTTTGCTCTAGAATTCTCCGTATGACTGTTTCCTCTTCTCTCCTGTGTACTTCTTCGATACTTACTTTGCATTTCCGTTTAATCTTCAGCATTCTTTTCCAGGGCCAAGTTTTTAAGGTTTCTATTTTTCACTGGTCCATTTTTACAATTTCCCTAGTCTCTGATTCTTACAGTTCTATGTTCCTTACGAACGTTTTGGCGACTTTCTTCCTGGTTTTTAACCTTAGGTTCTTTGAACGCTTTCTTAGCATGATCTATTTTCTCACGTCAGTCTCATAATGCGAATATCGGAGTCATCCCAAGTTATAATTCTGCCCAGGTAGATGAAGAATTCCACTTGCTCTAGTTACACTCCTTTAATCGCGATATCTGCTCCTTTTCCCACTCCAGGATTTTAGTTTTCTTCTTGCTGATACTCATTTCATAGTATTCTTAGTTGCTTGTAGGTCCTCTTATGTTCCTACAACTACTGCGTATTCATCTATGAGATAGAGCATGTTCATTTCTCCGAAATTCGCCTTGATTTCTTTAATGCGTACTTCTTCTGATTCTGTTATCGCCTTTTCTAGATATACGTTGGATAGCGGTTGTATCCTTGTCTATCAGCTTTTTTATATTTGTTTCTATCTTCATTTTGGTGTGTTTTGGCTTTGACTTTTTTGGAAACAGCATAGCTAAACAATAATACATAGAGATTAAATTGTAATCATCTAATGTTTTAGTCTAAGTATGAATTTTTGTTGATGTTTTATTCTCAGTATAAGTATCGATTTCATTTAGTTACGCCAAAAATCGCCTATGGACACTTGCAAATAAATGACAAAATAAGGTCCATCGTTGAGGTGTTCCTCATTTGATAACTAGCATTTCTGGATTCTCTCTGTGAGGAATATTTTATACGAGTAATAAGCCAAATTGGCACATTTCTTTAAAAGTTACATTCAATTGAAACTAATGGCTCGATTTGTGAACACTCTACATTCACGTTATAAAGAGGTATTGTCGTAACTAAAAAAAATATGTCTCTGTGGGAGGCAGCGCTAATTCTATTGAAACAGTAAGAAGTGCTAAAATGAACATTTTCGGCTCAGATGGATTGAGTTGGCGAAAGAAATTATGTAAGCCTTAATATCTGGTGAACCTTTTCTCGGCGGTTCGTTTTTGTTTAATTTATTCGCCATTCTCCAGTGTCTCAACTTGAAGCTTATCGGTATATTAAATGCACCTTTCCCTCAGTCAAAGCAATAAGTTATGCGATTTGATGACTCTCTCAGACGGACGCTTGCTGCTCACGGATCCCAATTGCTCGTAAATCAACCCATTGTAGGTACCTCGAGCTAACTACTCCTCGCATTGTAATCATATTATGTTCCGTGACGATCAATGGTAACCCCTTTATTGGTTTGAGCATGTCTACAGAAAGGAAGCCCATTACCCCATCTCGGAAACTATTCAGGAAACGACTCATCTTATCCTCAATTCCGTTAAATGCCCTTAAACGTATCACTAAGCCTGATGACCAAATGAACATCGAAATAGTTTGATTGCCGTTGTTTATGACTTCAGTTATTTGACCATCGCCGCAACCGTTAGTTAAACGATTGCAATCATGGCTGACTAGTTTATTGAATCGTTTGTATTAAAGGCGAAATAATCGCTTAATATTCCAATTCATTTTGTTCTTAAAATTTTTGACATCTTTTCTTAAGCAGTTCATTCAGTATGTTGTATTGAAGGTGCAATTTTCACATAATATTTAAATTCTTATTGTTCCAAAATTGTATAATGCCTTTGCTTATGATGGCCTCTGATTAGAGTTTGTTTATTATCAGCTTTTGCAAAACTCTGTCATAGATTATTTTTTATGATAATTGGTGGATAAACGTTTCATCACTTGACGGGGTTCAAAAGAGTAATTGAGTCTATAGTAAAACCACTAAATAACTGCAGCTATTATTAGATTACTGAATCTTATTAGTAGACTGAAGTGCCAGTGAAGTTCATTCTATGATGGAATTCCAAAAGCTCGTGGAGTGAACCGAAAATGATGATGGGTGTACTTTATGCGTACATGAAGACGTCATTACTATCTTTACTACTCTGTCCGAAAACGACTTTCGTTTTACTTCATCGCGTGGTTGAGCAAAACCTCTGTTTACCGTTGGCCGACTGGGAATTTTGCAAATATTTGGGTCCGTCAACGTGGTATCTACTGGAATAAGAGGAAGAACTTGGACAAATCAGCGTAGTTATGAAAATAAAAATAGGGGAGAGGACATTCCTTAGCTGTGAAATCAGGCGGGTATTTCTCGTTCCTTGAGATATCCTTGCCACGAAATGAGTGTCTCCTGAAGGTCTATAGTTTCTTTGATCACAATTAAGCAAACTGACGTGGGAGAAAGGTTATCAAGATCTTTCACTGTATTTGAAATGACGCCTCAACTCTATTTCCATGCATAGTTTCTTCAATATGTATAAAACAGTAGTTATTGAGCGAACAGAAACAACCTATGCGATAAAAGAACGGAAGAATATAAAAGCACGGAGGAATTAATTAAATGGAGCAAGTTTCGTGAATTTACTTAAAATCAGGCTTTGCAATCTTGCCTATTCCGAAAGAGAACGGCGCAGGTGGTATACTACCTTGATCAAAAATTTCCCGGAATTTATTCAGAAAATTAAAAATACAAGTTTATTCATCTAAATCTATATTGTCCCCTTCAAAGTAATCCCCATCGACTGCAACACACTTATGCCAGCGCTTGATCCAATCCTCGAAACATTTTTTATATTCGGTTTTCGGTATGTCCATCAGTGCTTCCTGCGATTTTTCCATTACTTCCTCTCGGCTGCTAAAACGCGTTCCCCGTAATGGTTTTTTAACTCGATTGAACAGAAAGAAGTCACAGGGAGCCAAATCAGGTGAATTCGGTGGCTGTTGGATGGTATTTGTTGAATTTTTCGTCAAAAAATTACGAATAATGATAGCACTGTGCGACGGTGCGTTATCATGGTGCAAAATCCACGAGTTTTCTGCCCACATTTCTGGTCTCTTTCGGCGAATTGCTTCACGCAAACGTCTCATAACGCCCAAATAATACTCTTTGTTTACTGTCTGGCCTTCTGGCAAAAATTCATGATGCACTACACCGTTGTAATCCATGAAAACCGTCAGCATTGCCTTCTTTTTTGACTGAAAACGACGTGGTTTTTTTGGTCTCGGCTCATTTGGTGAACGCCATTCACTTGCCTGATGTCTGGATTGCGTGTCGTACTCATAAACCCACGTCTCGTCTTCAGTAATGATCCTTTTGATGAATGTGGGATCGGATTCAGCCTCGCAAATCATGTCTTTTGCGACGTCAACACGGTCTCTTTTTTGCATGAAATTGAGGTCTTTCGGCACCAACTTTGCTGCTACACGACGGAAACCCAAATCATTAACCACAATGTCTTGGGCGGATCCATAGGCAATGTTCAAGTCCTCCGCTATTTCTCTGATGGTTAATTTGCGGTTATTGACCAACATTTCTTTTACTTTATCAATTTTTTCACCGACTTTCGATGTCGATGGTCTGCCACTGCGTTCATCATCTTCGATTGACTCACGACCACTTCTGAACCGCTCGTGCCACTGGTAAACGACCGTTTTTTTTAGAGAATCGTTGCCGAAACACTTTTCCAACATTTCCAACGTCCGTGCGCCACTAAATCCGTTTTTTACGCAAAATTTAATACAAGTTCGTTGTTGCAAATTTAAATCCATTTCTGCAATTGTAAAAAATCGCCAACACACACAGAGATAGATGTACTCTTGGCTACGTAACTTTTGCAAATGTCAAGTTATGACACTAAGATTTAAAGGGAATATCAACAACAGATGTACCAATTTAACAAAAAAAACAGAACTCAAATAGGAACGATGGGAGCGCCACACGGTGGTTATTCCGGGAACTTTTTGATCAAGGTAGTATAAGCACTGAATAGGGACTAATAAGGGAGGAAATAATAGGTTATGTATGGTAACTCCCCGACTGGTTTGAGATTTTAATCGCTCTACTATTTTATGTACGTAGTCTCTAGATGTTTTTCTGAGTATACATGCGAGAGAGGAAAAAAGAAATATTAGTAATATTTTTGCGTTATTATATATTATGTAACCGTTAACTTCCATTTTAAAAATATTCCACGGTATAACTCCATTCCAATTGACAAAAATAATTTCATTTTTATTCAATAAGCGAAGTTATGAGAAACGTGAGCCCTTTCACTTTCAAAAATGTAACTCATATCTTAAGATCTTGGTTGAAAGTATCAGTCTTGAGGAAAAGGAAAATGGAGTACGGGAAATATAAAATTACTAGGAATTGAATATCGTTTTCATCCAATGGCCAATACGGCTGATGTTGGCATTGGGATCAGAGTAATGTAAGCTTTAATTGCAAATATATTTAAAAAACCTTTACCTAATTTTGGTGTGGAACTCCTACCACATAAAAATTATTAATTTACCAATTCTGATTTATTTCTTGCGACATCGGTGCTTAGGAAAATTTAGTTGAGATTCGGGCAATTCAAAATATCAAATTATCACTCTTTTTACATATCTTTGAACCCTAAGGGTTTCACAACTTTGTAGAGAAATAGTAGTTAAAAACCATTAACAATAAGAGTTTAGCGTAAAATTATTTGTTATTTTTGTGACTGTGGTATCAGTTCATTCGTCAAGGTTTTCTTGAAGGAAGTATGACTTTCGAGTTTTTTTGAGCTAATTTCTCTTCAATACTTGAGATAGCGATGGTGACGATAAAGATCGAAGGAAAGGGAAGGAGAAAGGTGTGATGAAACAACTTACTTCATAAACTCATTTGAAGAGCATTCGCCTTTCAAGTGAAGGGTTCCGAGGTTCGGATCTTAGATGTCATATTTTCTCCTTTGAAATTTACTTATTCTTCGTGTTCGTCCATTTTTGTTTCCCAAACTGCTTTCCGTTACCGTGTATCAAATGTGTTGTTAACTCGTCTAGTGCGTCTGAATGATCTAAATATATGGAGTGAGCAGCCATCTTCTTGTGTTTATTTGTACATTCATCTGGGAGTGATTTGTTTCATCGTGCTTTCTCATTTTCCTTCCCTTCCAAACCCTCTCCTTAAAGGGTGTCAGAGCAACACTGGCTAGAATTTGCCTTGAAAAGAGGCGCTGCCGAAATCAGTCTTCTTAGTTTTCCCTCGGAATTCAACGCTTGCCACATTAGCTCAATGGTGGAGCATTGTCCAATGCCAAGAGAGTTTGCAATATACTGTGGTAGCTTTCACATAACCTATTTTGATGATTTTTCCGGATCACTTCGGTGATCTGCTTGGGAAAGAGATTAGTGAATATCTCTCTTAACTGTTGAAGTAGAATATCGTCTCCACAAAAAAAAAATGGTGAGGCCAACGGGTGGGAGGAAGACTCGACGGCAAATGAAAGGAAAAAAATCCTTCGAAAAGTGGGATCGCGGAATTGTGGGAAGAGTGAAAGAGTTATTGCTGAGGGTTTGGAAGGGGAAGATAAGATGGGGAAGGGGGGATGGAAGGCGTAATCGTATCAGGGCGAGATTGAAACCACACGGCCTAATGCCTTTCCCGGAGCCGTAGGCATTATAAAATTCGCGCAGATGCCTTTCTGGACGGGGATGAAGAAATACTTCCGTTTTTGGAAGACATTGCGAAGAGTGGTTGCATGCAAATAGTCGAGGAAATAAACACATGAGGTGAAGTGAGGGCTACCGGGTAGTGCAGTTGAGATACATGACACTTATCCTCTGCGTCGTGGTTTCCTTTTGCCTCCAATAGTAATTTTGGTCTTTTGATAATTCATGAAAAGTAAACTCAGCGCACAGGATTCCATTATTTTTTGCTCATAATTAATTCAACTATTGCAGAGATTGTTTGTGTTTTTGTGTATGATATTTGTGATATTTCCCTGATGAAATTTAATGGGAAACTTAGGATTATCCCATGAACATAATCAATAGAGTGTTATTGGTATCTAATGGACTATTTAAAATTATCTGATTTGGTATTTTAAAAATAGTTTTATTCGTTTCTAGTTTACGAAACGTTCCACAAGCATTGTCCAGTTATTCGATGCAAAGTTCGATCTTCCTATTCTATACCACTGCGTCGTAATATCCTAAATTTTGCATGCTAATATTTATCCTTGTGTTACGTATCTACACTGTCGGGACTCGCGTCGAATATAAGTCGCAGTTAAAATGGGCGTAGATATTTTAATGCGTGTGTGGAATTTTCCAGTAACAGTTGACGGCGTTACCTAAAAAGATGTATTCGTATGAATGTAATCACAAAAATTGTTGTCGTCCAACTGGAAGTAACAATTTAAGAAGTTGGAATAAGCTGTAATCAATTGAAAATGATCGAAATTTAAACTTTTAGTGTTAGAGCATTCTAATCAAGGCCATTTATTTATTGGCGTTGTTGATGTAATAATCTGAAATTCAAATTTTATCGTGCTTTATTTGGTATAAAAGTGGTTTGTCCCCTTACGATGTTTTCGTAGTCGTGCCTTTCACTTTCATCATTCGTTATCCTTTCATTTTTGGCATCAACTGTGGTAATATTGGCTCTCCATAACATCTTTAATCTTTCGAAGTTAAATAATGACTATGTAGACTTCCCGCTGTCATTTAACATGAACATAATTTAACCACTAAAAATTATTTGGACATTAATCTGAAGTATTAAATTGATGGAATTTTTCGATAATGGATGCTGAGTAAGAAAGTGGTATTCTTACTCGCAGACATCAATTCAAAGAACCGGTTTCAACATCACTGCATAAGCCTGAAGATTACATAGTGAAATGGGAATTGGCTTAATTTGAAAGCAAGGCAAGAGAATTTTTCTTGCTTAAACACATTTATTCACAAATCGTGCGCTCAAACAGACTACCAAAAATGCGCCGTATTATTAAACTTAATTATGCACCAGTTAAAAGTATAGATTATAGATTAATAAAGCCGGCGATGAAAAAATTACAATTCGACAATTTCATCAAGCATCAAACGATTTGAGTTTAGCACATAACGATTATGATAAAGGATAAGGTTTCTTAGGAATAAATATCATAATGTTCCATTTGCTATGCACACCTCAGCATGAGCCCTAAAGGTATAAAATAAAATGGTGGCTCTGTTTGACACAGTGAGAAGGAAGACCAACCCATCGGTCAAACTAAACGTGTAGATTGAGCACACACTTTTGCGACGTGCTATTTTTACGTCCACTCAAACGCTCGATTCAGAATGAGTGGAGAATGAACCTCGTGATTGTTCCGCTTTTATTTGGAACATTTCGGCGACGGAGCACGAGAACTAAATAAACTAATTTAGGAAGGGGAGGAGGGGAAAATCCAAACGAAGGAGATAGTAGGATAAAAAAAATGGAACGATTTCCGCCGTATTTGCATTTCCTTGCTTCCTTCCTTTCGTTCTCACTTGGGTCACCTCTGCATTGAACTCCTTTGTCGCGTTTAGCCTCCTCCCCTTTTCCCCCATTCCTTCGGTCCCCGTGCTCTCCTCCACACAGACATAGAGGCACTCACACAGACAAACATTCCCACACACTCACACGCGAACGCTTACTCCACACCCCCTCCAGCTCTCTCCTTCCCTCCCTCCCCTCCGTCGCACCCTCCCTCAACCCCTCCTTCGTGCACCACTCTCGTATCGATTGTGTCCGCCACTGTGGCGTGCGGTGTTGCCAGATCGACCCCCTCCCTCTCTCTCTCTCTCTCTCTATCTCTCTTTTCTCGTTTCGCGCCACTTGTACATACAAAAACAGCGCAGAGGAGAATCGAGTCGGGAGTTTGGCGGGGAATTCCACTCTCTCTCTCGCTATCTTTTCGCCCCCACCCCACCTCTCTCGCTGTTCTGGGAGTTTTCCTGTCGTCCTCCCTACACCCTTCATCCCCCACACTTACACCCCCCCCCTTTCTTCCTTCCCCTCTACGGTAGCCTAGCTTTTCTTTTTCTGGATCATTTCTTTCAATTCCATACTCACCCTTTTTCGTCTCCTCTCGCCCACCACCCCTCTCCGCCTTTGTTCCTCCCATTCATTTTTCCTTCGACCTCGCCACCTCGCGGGAGGAAAGAGGAATTTGCGAGTCTGCCTTAAAGAAACTTTGCTTCATTAGGCGGGCGGTGGGTAAATGCATCGGAAAAGTCAAGGACGAGTGGTATTTCACAATTAGGAAGAATTTAGAATACGCGGCAAGTATTTTTTTTATCCGGTGGAAAAAGTGTTGATTAAGGAATTAGACGAAAGGGATTAGCCTTGACTCGTCAAATATTGCTTCGAGTTGAAGCAAGCTTCTGCTGGATTATCCGAGAACCGCGGAGGACAGCTCATCCTTTCACGAAGATGACGCGTCTTGTAAAGCCTCTTAGAGACGTAATGAGCACTCGAGTTGACATTTCCATCAAAGACGGTTTTATTTAGATCCCAGATCATAATGCATGGCCAGAACAAAAAGAGAAATCAAATTATACACCTTTAACTGTAATTACTCACATCGAAAAATTCCTGGTCACCAAAAAATGTTTGAACACCCTAATAATTTTTAAGAAAATATTTCCGTTTCAAATCGGGAAAACTAATTTCAAGATTTTAATGAAACCAAAAGGTAATTCCTTGCAATTATATAACGGAAGAGGTGATGCTCTCTCACCCCTTGCGGCATTTCCATTATGGGTTGGCTAGCTTGGTTAGATGACGAGAAGTCGATTGGCTGGAGGGTTTTTGAAAAAATCAGGCATCTCTCCACACCTCGCTCTCCACGTCTCACCTCGTAATCCCCTTGTTTTGCTCGTCTTTTCCTCGCATTCATCGCGTTACTTCTCGTCCCCATCTTGTTTCCTTCACCTCTCCTCTTCCTTCGTCGCACTCCGCCTACCCGTCTCACCGTGCCACGTCCAGCGCCCTTCAGAAATCGTTTCCCCTTCTTTCCACCCGTTCTAACCTCTTCCCGCTCCTCTTCCCTCCTCATGCCGCAGTGGCGGTCTTAGATGGGGTTAAGTAGAAGGGTTAATGGAAAAGAGAATGGTAAGGACAGAGGGAGATGGGGGTTGCTTTGCTCGAAAGTCATGCTTTTGTATGCGAGGGGAGCGAGGGAGAAGGGCACGGGGCTTGCCTTGTGGGAAGGAGGGTACGAGAACGTATTTAACATCCAATGTCAACCCCACCCACAGGTTGCTTGCTTCGGGTGTGGTTTACAAGGTATTCATACCGTTATTTCTTAGAGAGGGTGCGGATTTTGGCTTTTTTTATGTGGGATTCAGCCTCCTCCAGCGGTACGCAATTATTTACACGAGAAGTGACGTGTGGAGGGGGTAGCAGTAATGGATTTCTTCATGGATCCACGTTCCCGTAAATGAGTTCGAAAAATTATCGTTTCCGTGTTCCATACAATAAAGAAATCCATTATTTAGGAAAGATATATGGAAGTTAGCGGTCGATTTAACTGGAGGGGAGAAATGTGTTACTATCTGGGAATGCGTGCCAAAAATTGCTGATTATATCCTCCCTCTCGAGAGGTAAAATGTGAAAATTTAGGTAGACCATGCTATTTATTATTTTTTTAAAATTTCTTCTACCTTTCTAAAGCCCCTATTTATTGTACAAATATTCCCCAATTAACTATTACGTAACACTCCTCTTCTCAGAAAAACACTTCGTACCTTAATAGCTAACTGCACTGACATTTTCCATTGTCTGTTTGTTATAGTTCATCTCAGGTCTACCTATGTATTTCTTCCGCTCCGTGTATTCTTTAGTAAGCTATCGTGCCTCAGAAAGTATCCAATCAACTTCTCTTTTATTCTTTTAAGTGATCTCCGTGAGTTTATCATTTAAACTGTTCTTCCAGGTGGTTTTCCATGTTTTACCCATGTCATTTTATTTCATTTTCATTATTATTAAGTAGCACCATAACACCATCGCCTCGGAGTCTTATTTTCTCTTCTGCTGCTCCTATCGTACGTCTCAAATCCGAAAGTAAGTAAGTGCAATGTCATCCTTTGCTGGTGATGTGATGCAAATCTATCGAGATCATTTTTACTAGCCGGGTTACAAAAAGGAATTACCTTATATTGGCAGAATATTCAATTTTATTTCCAATGTTGTTTCTGTAACAAGAATGATAAAAGTTCACGAGAAAAAGATTTTTTTGACTAATGGAGATTTCCACTCCGTCTGGTTTGGGCTTGCGCAGTCTAGTGGACGTTTTCATGAATTAAAATCAGTGTTTTTTATTTATGCAATTAATATTGAATTCTGATACGTGAAAACAATTTTTTTGAAAAATTTTTGTTGAATAAATGCAAGGAACGTTACATCTTTTTTAATCACGATTAAATTTAGACCAGGAGGACTAGATGCGTGATTATCAGCAATTAATTCCATGATTAAGTTGTTCTTTCAGAGCACGCAATTTCACCACTATATTGTATGGTTAATCTTTACTTAAGAATTATTTGTTCAGAAAGGAAAGGTGATCCATTTATTTGTTTAAAAATTAATTACTTAACACATTAAATTGTATTGTTAATGTCAACTGTTCGTTGTAAAATATTTTCTCTGCGCATTATGCAGTGAAGACTACTGCTCATTTAACATTACATAGCATAGAAGCATTTCTTATTTTTCTTCAAACTTGTATTTTTCGTGTATATTATGAAAATATAATATTTTTTACATTTTTTCTCAAATAAACTAGGTTAAAATTTTTATCTCATTCCATGTTTACATTTGTTCACTTGTTTATCTTTACATTTGCTAACATATTTTATTATCTCTATTTACCGAGTTATACCATCCGTTTCTGTTTTTAGCAAGTATTTAATAATCTTTTTCTAACCCCCTGTATAAATTTTGCATCGGTCTCATGTCGCTCTAGTTCATTGCAGTTGCTTTTCGGGTACGTAGCATCGTATGCCAGTCAATGTTTTCAACCTCTTTCTCCATACGAACGGATGTGGTACAGGTCTGTTGATCTTTGTGAGCCCTCTTTTCCACGCAGGATCTAATGGTAAAAATAGATTCTGTTCTTCTTCTACTTCCTCTATGTCCAAATTGGTCAATCAAATACTCTTCTGCTTTCTTTTTTATTCTTCTGAGTATTATTTTTGTCCAAACCGTCGATGTACGATATGGGTCGTTAAGCTGACTGCTCAGACGTTACCACATTTTTCTTTTATTTTTCCTTTGTTGGTATCGGCACGATTGCATTCTTCTCAAAGTCCACTGGTAGCTCTCCTCTCATATACACCAAAGATTGTAGAGCTATGTTTGAATAATTTTCAAATTTTGTGTTAGTTTCCTTGGTATTTTGGTGATTTTTGCCCTAAAAGTCTTTACTGTAGTATCACATTCACACCGGAGGTTATCATCTCCTTTCTTATCGTCATTTTCATACTTAATTTTGGATTTATTTCCAGAAAATGTGCAAATGAATTGCGCGTACATTCATTCAAAATGTGAGGTATTAAAATGTACATTACTTTAATTAATATTGGGTAAGCGGGGTAGAGGAGAGAAGAATGTAGGCTTTTTAGACAGCATGGAGGCCGGCAGAATACATGAAGAAATAAATAAGAAATAATAAAAGAAAAAAGAGGAATCTGTCATGACCCCAATAAGAAAGTAGTCGTTAGAAATCTTCCAAAACTTACCTTTATTCGGTAGAATCCCTAAAATTATATATAAAATTAATAATATATTCATTTTGTTCAATGGTACTTGGAGCAAAAATGCGACGTTTACACTCAATTCACATATCCAGGAGCTTAGCAAATCTATTTCATAGCATTAATTAATTTCATATTTATTTTTATTCAACGAGCGGCATATATATGTATTTAATTTTTATTCCAGAAATGCTATATTTTTTAATGGTAAGATTGAAATTTGAGTTAAGTATGAGTATAGTGGGGGCGACGTTAGGTTACTAATAAATTGTTAACAAATAGTTAATTATATGCATGGGTAGCGAGGGTTTATGGCGGAAAAATATAACGCACGGCTGCAATATTGAACTGTTGTTGATGAAGCTTTTCAGAATATAACGATGTTTACCAAATTTAGGTTTCGGAATTTTCATTTGAAATTTACGTGTAGTTGAAAGATCAATATGTCATGACTTAATCCAAGCATTCATCGCAATCTCGTAATTTTTGTTGTTTTGCTTTAGTGCAGCTAAATGACCTTGTTCACGCAATATTCATGATAGCCCTTGGCCTGTGCATTATAGATTCTCTTATGGGCAGTTTATTTATTGGTAGAGTATTTATTACTTGCGCCGAGTTTAGTAACTATTTCCCATTCCAATGAATGATTTGAATAAGAACGCTATAGTTTCGATCAATGTAGGTTGATTGCATATCAAAGTTGATGCTCAACTGAATCCAGCTTTCCGTTACTGAGTGAAGCACTAGCATTCATGAAATATTTGCTGATGCACCCTAATGAGAATAGGGCATGTTTATTATCAGTATTCTGCCGTTTAAGGTAGGTTTTGGATGGGCAAGGACTATGCAGCAATACATTTATTTACATGTCCTAACAAAACACAACCTGTCATTAGACGCTACAATAAATTTTCTTCATTCCGTCAAAACAAAATTATCCTATTCGTATCCCTTCCTCGCTAGCTTAACGTTTTCCTCTCTATCACTGTCTTAATATATTTCTACGCCAATGGAAAAACGCATTCCTGCTAAATTTTCATTGCTCCTATCTACCCTCTTTCCTTTCCACCTTGCTTGGTCCTTCTCTGTTTGTTCTCCTTCGATGCATGATAGCTTATCCATTTCGCTCCTCACTCATATCTTAAAAACCCTCTAATATACACCTATAATTGTCTTGCTTTATCTACCATGACTTTTACTGTTATTGTAATTTTTTTAAATATATTTTATTTCGTATTTTCCCGTAATCACTGCAAGATTTTCTACACTCCTTATTTTGATGATTGTTGACCTATTTATGCATGCAGATGACGAGGGTTTAGGTGGAAGTAGGGACTATTTAGTCTTAGTCTCGCCGTAATAAAGACGTTTTATTATTGTTATGATCTCGCGTCATGCAAATCCACGCTTCACATACAAGCTTTAAATAGTCTTTTCACAACATCCTTAGTCAACGTCCCTGACATTAATTCCCTCTTCCTTTTGAAAACTTCGTTGTCTAACGCAATTCTTATTTCTATGTCCGAATTACTGTGACCATTCTGAGCTTAATCACACCCGAGATAAGTAAACTGTTGCATTGATTCTAGTTTATTAAACCTCTTTAATTATTTAACTTGGCTCATTCCACACTAATTGCGCTGAGTTTCTAATGCACCCAGAAATGATTGTAGTCTCTTGTCTGAGTGGCAAACTAAAACAGTCTGAGACATGTGCAGGTTGCGAATAAGTCTCCTACTCCTATTTACTGCAATAACTTCACTACTTTTACCAATTCTCTTTATCGATCGCCTTGTCGAAATCTACCAAACAAACAAATACATCCTGATTGTATTCTATATTCCTCTCTAAGAGTTAGCCCTAATGCTATCGCATCATGCTCATCTCTTCACTTCCAGAAAATAAAGTAATCATCCCATGCATAAAGAATTTCAAGAATTTAATAATTTGTGCTTTGATTTGCAATCAGTGTTTCCCGGACTTATTATACTTATTTTTGAGACAGACCAAATATAGGCATGTGGTAAAGTGGAATGATGACGGGGATAATTGGAGTGGTAGTTAAAGAGTGATATACAGAGGAGATATGGAGAGTCAACGTGGAGTAGCCATAGTATTAAATAAGAACAATGAAAGAAGGAGAACGTTGAGCGCGTAAATAACAGGAATATTATTTATAGAAATAAGGGCAGATCCGGTCAATCTAGCGGTGATGAAGGGAGAATTCAATGGTAGGCGCAGGGACAGTACGGAGTGAGGTAAAAGAGTACTGTCCTGGAGAAACGAATGGCCGTGGGGGAAAACTTAGAGATTTGCAAAAGAAATAGTTCACCCCTGGTTTAAACAGCACAGTAAACGTAAGTACCCATGGATAAATCCGGGAGACACCGAAAAATATCAGTTACATAGTGATTAGGCGTAGATTTAAGAATAGTGGGTTGAACTCAACCAGTTTCAATTGAGCAGATACGGATTTGGATCTCGTTTAGTGCTCATGAAGTGTAATGCTAAATGAAAGATAATGCAGAAGGTAAGGAAATGGGATATAGAAGACTTAATTTGGACGGAAATGGTGGGTCAGGAGGCAGCAGTTAAAATAGAGTATAAAGGGACGGGTACAGCGAAAGAAAGAGGGGACTATCTTAAAGGAAGAATAAAGAAAGCGGCAAATGAAGCGAAAGGAAAAAGAAATAGAAAATGAGATAGGCTATAAATTAAAGAAAAAAATGCCTGGAAGGATGTGTGAAATAAGAAAATGGAAATGCTTGAATACAAAATTAGAGAGAAGACGTGACAAAAAACTGGCTGATAACATGAGACGAGAAACTGGTGGGGCAAAGGAAAAGTGTGGGAAAGTGCAGTGCGGGAATGTGGAAAAATTACATGATACGGAATGGCGCGCAATGGAGAAAGGTGAAGGAAATGTTAGGTTCTAAGAAAGGTAAATCTTTCTGCTCCATAAGAGATACGACGTGTGTAGAATCTAAGTAGAAGGTATTATAGAAGATGGAAAAAATCAAAAGAGGAACTATATGATAAGATACTAAGTTAGTGACTTTGGATGTCGAAAGGGAATGTGATTCTCATAAGACCTAAGGAAACGAGTATAATGAATAGCCGTTTTGCAGAAGATAGGAGTAGACTTGTGGGATAGACGGCTTACCTGCACATTGGCAGACTGCATGTGTGAGGATAGCGACTGGAGAGTCGTTATGGACAGCGCTAGACAGGGGAGTAAGACTAAGATGTCCATTTTCACCTGTTTTTTTGCAATATATACGTGGAGAAAATGACTTATGGAGGTATGGGATGGGCTGCGGGCAGGAGTGGAAGAGGTGTGGACTTCGTGGAAAGTAGATGTGGACAAACTCAAGGAAACGAATTTGTGAATGGTCAAGCGTTTGATAGTAAGCCAAAGGGTTACAGTCTTTAATTTAGCATATTGCGGAATCTGTGTGATTTGCATGAAATTAGAATTAATCACAAGAAATCGTAGGTAAGGAGATTCTCAAGAAGGAGAGAAGCCAAGACAAACATTAAAGTTGGGGTGCACAAGCTAGAAAAGGTTATAAAGTGTACCCATTCGGGAAGGGTTTGGTATGAAAGTAACCGGCGTGGTTGGGACATAATAGAAGAATTGCGTTGGACAAATAAGCCTTTACGAAGAGACAGGGCTTGATGACTCGTACCTTAGGTATGTTGTAAAGAAAATACGCGTGGGAACGTTAAAAGTATGGAGCATCATTTTATATAGTTCAGAAATTTGGTAAATGTTTAAAGAGGATAAGCTTAGATCGGATCCATTTGAGTTATGAATGTGGAGAATTAAGGAGAAGATAACATTGATGGAAAGAGGAAATAAACAATAAGGTTTTAGGAAAAGAGACAACTGGAGAAAGGCGAGCAAGGTTTGAAGAAGGCAGGATAAGGGGATGCCGGGGAAACCGAGAGGTAATTTGGGTATTATAGGGGAGAATACTGGGAAAGCGAGACAGGAAGGGGGATAGAATGGACATTTTGGGTTAATTAAAGGGAGGTAGAAAGCTTTCAGAGTTAAAGAATGAGTTACTGTAGTATGCACTATGGGGTTTGACGATATGTTGTGTTATTGTGTTATATTAGGTAGGCCGTGGAATTACAGTTGAGTGTAGTGCTTTGGTCCATCCAAAACCTTCTACATCCCGGAAGATTACTTCTAATTAAAAAACTGTAACATGCAAGTTCACATGTACATATAAGTTCGGCCATGGATTTGGTGTTTTATTTCAATGTTGCCAACTGTAATAGACCCTCTTGAATTTAATGCAAAACTGCGTTTTTTGATATTGCCAACCGTCATTTTCCAACATTCCATATTCCAGATTTTCAAATGTTATTTTCCGTGTTTGAGAAAAAAGTGAATTCCCCGTCATTGTCCATGAAAATGCTGTAGGTACGAAATGTCGCGCTTCGTTTATTACAAATTTTTGGCTGGGTATAAATCCGAGCACTTCTACTCAAAATCATAACTTTAGATGTGCGCTTGTTTGGAAGGAATAGCTTTGTTGGTGTTTCAATCTCGCTCTGTCCACGGTAGACGTCTCGTACTCCATAGCTTGAAAGACTCGGCCTTGTTCATTCGCGAGAATCCTCTCCTCTTACCGCGATGCACAATGGCTCCTCGTTTGCGGGAAGGCGTCCGCTCACCTCGTTCGTTCCTGATGGCAACTTCGATCGTGCAGCCTTCGCAAGCCCCCTGTGACGCAACAGTGGCTCCACGGACCCCTCCCCCCTCTCTCTCCCCCTCATCTCCTCGTCTCGTATGCATTCAATGAAGCCTCACTGATCTGAAACCTTCACAATTCATCCGCGCCATGAGCAGCTAAATTTTTGGAGTTTGTTAATTATGACATAATTATGAATAAATTATTTATAAGTTCGTTGCCATTTTTAGATGGAAACAGAATATTTATTAAAATTCATGAATCCTAGCTTATCCCAGCTCTTAGATATTTTGTAAATTATTTACTTTTTCAACAAATAACCGGATGCTTTCATAGCCTGCCATCTCAATTTGGTCCGCTGTCAGAGAAATTGGTGATTTGATAGTTGTGTGTTTATGATGTCGCTATGTGAACCGAGTCAGGTGTGATTTTGTCTTAAATCATAAAAAAATCAATGCATCTTTTGATTAGAGTGCAATGATAGTATATTTTGCCGAATTTAGAAGACATGCATTTATATTTGAAAGTTGAGGGTATCGTTGTGTGAAGAGTCACTTGATAGACGGAAAGTATTTACCAATTCATATATAATATGGGCAGAAAATACGTGTTGGAAATCTATGATTATGTTTCCATGTCACCATAGCTGTTTTGAGATTTATCGTTACTTAGTGGTATGCTTTACGGTTTTCGCAGTTTCGCTGGGTAAGGTATAGAATAATGGTCACTCCACCGCAAGTTCTCTAAATACATGCCAGAAGGCTGAGCTGACAGAACTATTCATATTCATTTGTACCTGCATGGTATATATTATGATGAAATCACGTTTTTCGTATACTACCTTGATCAAAAATTTCCCGGAATTTATTCAGAAAATTAAAAATACAAGTTTATTCATCTAAATCTATATTGTCCCCTTCAAAGTAATCCCCATCGACTGCAACACACTTATGCCAGCGCTTGATCCAATCCTCGAAACATTTTTTATATTCGGTTTTCGGTATGTCCATCAGTGCTTCCTGCGATTTTTCCATTACTTCCTCTCGGCTGCTAAAACGCGTTCCCCGTAATGGTTTTTTAACTCGATTGAACAGAAAGAAGTCACAGGGAGCCAAATCAGGTGAATTCGGTGGCTGTTGGATGGTATTTGTAGCATTTTTCGTCAAAAAATTACGAATAATGATAGCACTGTGCGACGGTGCGTTATCATGGTGCAAAATCCACGAGTTTTCTGCCCACATTTCTGGTCTCTTTCGGCGAATTGCTTCACGCAAACGTCTCATAACGCCCAAATAATACTCTTTGTTTACTGTCTGGCCTTCTGGCAAAAATTCATGATGCACTACACCGTTGTAATCCATGAAAACCGTCAGCATTGCCTTCTTTTTTGACTGAGAACGACGTGGTTTTTTTGGTCTCGGCTCATTTGGTGAACGCCATTCACTTGCCTGATGTCTGGATTGCGTGTCGTACTCATAAACCCACGTCTCGTCTCCAGTAATGATCCTTTTGATGAATGTGGGATCGGATTCAGCCTCGCAAATCATGTCTTTTGCGACGTCAACACGGTCTCTTTTTTGCATGAAATTGAGGTCTTTTGGCACCAACTTTGCTGCTACACGACGGAAACCCAAATCATTAACCACAATGTCTTGGGCGGATCCATAGGCAATGTTCAAGTCCTCCGCTATTTCTCTGATGGTTAATTTGCGGTTATTGACCAACATTTCTTTTACTTTATCAATTTTTTCACCGACTTTCGATGTCGATGGCCTGCCACTGCGTTCATCATCTTCGATTGACTCACGACCACTTCTGAACCGCTCGTGCCACTGGTAAACGACCGTTTTTTTTAGAGAATCGTTGCCGAAACACTTTTCCAACATTTCCAACGTCCGTACAGTAGTATTTAGGGGAGGCGACCGACAGCTGAGGTCATTTGCGCCATAGGGGATGGACAGGAAAGGATGAAGGGTGCGCCACTAAATCCGTTTTTTACGCAAAATTTAATACAAGTTCGTTGTTGCAAATTTAAATCCATTTCTGCAATTGTAAAAAATCGCCAACACACACAGAGATAGATGTACTCTTGGCTACGTAACTTTTGCAAATGTCAAGTTATGACACTAAGATTTAAAGGGAATATCAACAACAGATGTACCAATTTAACAAAAAAAACAGAACTCAAATCGGAACGATGGGAGCGCCACACGGTGGTTATTCCGGGAACTTTTTGATCAAGGTAGTATATGTAAGGCGGTAACCACTCGAATCTTTTGAGAGGATGTATTTATGTTCTAATGATTTCATTATAAGATTAAAATTTCGGTGAAATACTCTACTCGGAATGATTCGTGCGGAATATGTTATTACATATTTTCGTACGTTTTATTTTGTCACTTCATGTATTGTATTACTGGATTTTACCAACCTCTCACCGTCTACTCGGCGATTTCTGAAGAATAATATTTTTTGCGCCGAATGTCCGGGTTTTTCTGAGCTCTGATTCTTCCATTGGTGGCAATAAATATACATTAAATACCTGTGAAGCTGATTACCTAGTCTCAGACATCCAGGACTGTAATAAAGAAGATGATTGGTAGAATATGGTTATTTTTGTGCGCTACCTGCTTTAATTTGTAATGCAACTTTCATTTATTTGAAATACTGGAGATATAGTAGCTTGTTAAAATACAACAATTTCAGAGTGTAAAAGTCATTTGCTCTGACCGGGATGATCGAGAATGATTTTTACCCTCTGAAATTGTTGTATTGTTATGCGCGTATTGCGGATGACTCCGTCAAAAGTTACTGTCTCGGCATCTCCCGCAGTTTTATTAGAATATACTCGTGGTAGCTTAATTTTTATCCAGAGATACACGTAGGTGGAAAACTTACCCGAGCACTAGTGTAAGGGCTGGAATTATGTTCCAAGATTACTTCCTACCCTGCTAATTTCAATGACCTTAGTGAGCCTCTGAATAGTGTGAATTCCCTTGTACTTTGACCTTTGGTTTAATTGTTTTTAGGCATATTCTCCATTTCATCTTAAATGTATCCCATGTCATTTATTACACTTTTTTTCGTATTACGTTTCTTAAATTGGGAAACAGATTCTTAGTTAATTCATCCTTCAATGCGTCCAAACGGAAGTGCTAAAATGTTTATTTCAACTGAAGGGTATTGCCATAGGATGTTCACAATTCAGTGGATCCCAACTTTATAACATGCCAAACAATTGTAATTAAAAGAGCACATGCTATTATGATTGTATGGTATATTCTTTTGGAAAACAAAGCATTTATGTCAAAGACTGAATCCAAGTTGAGAAAGTTTTTAAAATGTAAATTCGCTTTGTCTTAAGGTGGATTTGTCTAGAAATTGACGCGCCCCTCTGGGTGCCAGCATCATCTCCGCTGTAGGTATTTTGATATGCTATACTTATTCCTATGAAAAGCTCTCATATCCAAAACTTCGGAACCATTGCGAAAAAATATGGTAATATGCTACGTATGATTTTATACTAAAATATTTTTATTTTGGCAATTAAAATTTCCTTATGGAATAAATAATAGTTGATTATTTACGTTTATTTGATGATTTTTTTGTAATAGCTATGCACTTTTATAGATATTATTCCAATAATACCGCGGTGCATTATCAGCGGTAAAAAGATTTTTATATTTTTGAAATTTTGGCAAATAATTCTTCGGGCATACTCGGCGGTGTCCGAATTGAAAATGCATGCACTCATTATGCAAATGATAAGCAAATTTTATGGCGTAAGAATTATCTCAAATTTGTTTTATCACGGCAGGGAATACAATTAAAGCCAGGACGTGGGGGTTCAAGTTGGACTCGTCCTTGCGGGGAAACCGATTTGGCTCGCAGATTAGATTTTCCATGACCGTGACCTTATTATCTGGCGTAGCCGTGACCTCATTCGTCGAGAGAATCCATTCGGGAGGGTTCCCCAGAAGAATTGATTTTGATGCGCAGAATGTCACACTAGAGTATTGTCTAGCACCAAATTAACGTTTTCAAAAGATGGAATTTCTTAATAGTTTCTGCCCGTGTGCCACGGAGTGACTGACTTCACAAAAAGGACCTGGAGTCTTTTAAAATCTTCACCCTGAGGAATTGCATGGAGTTGGAACACTCGATTTTTAAAAATTTCGGTTGAGCATAAAATGTGTCATGATTTCCGGCTTATATGTACGCATGGTAAATCAGATATGACCCAGAGATGAATTGGAGTATTTTTAACTTATTATCTCCATCAACTCTAGAGAAAGTCTAAGAACTCGGGAGTAGAGCTGAAATAGTACAGTTCCATCGAAGTTTATTTTTCCCTATTCAATTTCATTCTACAATCTTTATGTTCATCTAAGAAACTCAACGTTAAATATTATCTTCTATGGATTAATAACAATGACTGTTACACCACTTCCTAGCTACTGTTACTCTGATCTGGTTCAGACCCTGGGCTTACGATAGAGGCTATTGTAATCGATTATAAATTCATATGAAATGATTAATGGAACTGATATTAATGAAATAGCGTATGCTCGAAATTATCTTTTCACTTAAATGGTTAGCAACGTATGTTGCATGGGATGATATGCTAATTTTGAAAGAAATGATTTATCTACATTTCCAACTCAACCGAATAATTATTAGTGGTGGCGCGATTGCTTGGTTTTTGGCCGAGGTTTGAAGCTTAGGCCATCGCTAGCTGTCACGGACGGCGCAATGTCGCCTACCAAACGTTTGCTGTTTCTAATCGTATGTTTCCGCATAGGTACCTCTTGAATGTCAGTTGCTCAAATATGTCACAGCTAAGGCATATGAAACTTTTAATCAAAATTTTGAAATTATCATATGCAAAAATTCTTCGTCTTGATCAGTACTCTTAACCCTTGATTTTCAGAAAACTGATACACCTTATGGAATTCCTGCGTTTCGATGCATATCAACTAATGACTTCGTTAAAGTAACTCTCGCAGCATCTCTCGCAAATCTTTGAATTTGTCAAACTTTTAATAAAACCTTTATCGTAATTAAACCGAAATGCGACTTAAATCTTAAAATGTATCTTTTAGGATGTGAGGTACGCTGATGTATGTTCCTTTCAATGGAGCGTAACATCTGTCCTGACCTCTCAACACGTTACGCGGTTTATGGAACACCCATTATAGGCGGCGACCATCTGCTCACGTTATTTACTACCGTGAGGGATACGAGGGTAATTTGGCCGAAGTAGGATATCTCGGAACTGAGAAATGTTGGAGAGAGAAGAAAATGTGGCAGTTTTCCTACTCTTAACGCAATGCGTCAATGAGGCTGCTGTTCAGTAACCCTTCTAATGGACGAGGGGCACAGTTAAATGTGCATGCGATAACTAAGTAGTGGAAGGGGGGAGATCGAAAAGAATACCACTACGGTATTTGGACCACGGCCCTAGAATTGCACTTTCAGTGCAAAAACATCTGCACAGATCCCACCCAATATTTCGTCTAGTTACTGTCCTGAAAGTCACCAATACGCGAATTTCGGTGAGTTTTTACACACCCACTCTCTATCAAGACACCTATTAGTCGGAATCGCTGCCTAAAATGTCAACTTCTGTGATTATTCATTTGCGATGTAAAAACGTTTCATTGTATTCATTAGTTGGTTAAGCAACGGAAAAAGGTAGGCGCCAAGATGCAAATTATTCGAAAATAAAATAAATATCCAATTGTATTTCAGTATTTGCGATAAATCGCAAGCCGGCAACCTAGCAGTCATTTCCTATGATGTTTTTTCCGGGTTATATTTAGGCATATATGCATTTGAAATCACGCCGTATATTTAGGTTACTGTTACGACTTGCTTATATCTGGGCCACCGAGCATTCCTTGGTGTCGTTTCTGCGATTCGCAGTTCCTTGCAATGATACACATTACGTAACTCTGCGGGTATTTTTGGCGCCTGCTCTGGTGTCTCTGCTATCCCATTCCGTGGATTCCTCCCGAAGTAAACGAACGTTGGCTTTAATTGGAACCGCATCGGATCCCTTTATCCGTTCCCCGCCCGCGTGCCATCTCGGGCTGTAAGTCTCATTTCCTCGCGGAGTCTGGGGCTGAGGGTCGCTGTCGGTATCTCTCCGCAGACTGGATGGGGGCAGGAAGGGTCGGGAAGGGGTTGGGAGGGCTGCGGAGGTGTCTGGAATCCCGTCTCGCTCTCTCGCCCCTGGGTTTGTAGGGGTTATCGGGAGAGCGGGAAGTTAAGCGCTCTTATTCTCCCCAGATTCGTCGGAATGTCCCGCGGGAAAGCCTCCACTCCCTCCCCTATTGAGTAGAACTCCTCTCCAGGGCGCCCGTTTGGGAACCTTCCGATCTATACGTTTCGAGTGAATATACGGGCATAAATGTCATATTTCGCACCTCATGCCCTTTTAACTCTAGGGGTATACAAGTGTTTACGGCAGAAATTGCACAACGAGATGGACAGCATTTCGATCGATAGCTATCTGACGAAAAGTGCCAAAATAGGCACTTCGATCTTTTCCTCGGATGACTGGTCAAACACAGCCATCTAACTGTATTATAAGTAATTTTTGAATGAAAAATGGAATGCTTAGTCGTTCTTATACTTGCATACATATATAATACCCTGAAAGCCATCGCTAGGGTATGTAGCAGTGGGTGATTACACACCAGACTACTTTTGACTCAAAGTACTCAGCAATAATGGGATCAGTAAGAACCATAGAAATAAGTGGAAAGTAGCGGATATAGTTGATAAGTATTTCTGATTTGTTAGGAAGGGAAATTCTTTTTGGGTTAGGGATATTGCTGTTGCCATGATTTTATTCGGAACTTAAATGGTACAACGCGGCGGATGTTAGAAAGGCATTGCGACGTCAGTTGCTATGTCATGTCAAAATGGAAAATATTAGGGATGACAAATAGCTGCATCTCTAGCGATAAAAGGAATAATATCACTTATAATTACAAAATATCTAGGGCAAATGCTAAGAATGAATTTCGGAAAGCGTTGAGCGAATTCAAAAGGAAAAGGTTAGCGGAGAATTTGAAATAGAATCCAAAAGCATTTTGGTCATACGTCAAAAAAGTTCAGGGAAATAAGTAAACTGTTAATTCACACAAGAATGATAAAGTCGAAAGAGTAACCACAAGCTTGAAAAAGGCTAAATTATTACATTAATTTTTTCAAAACTTCTTCACCAATATCTCCCCGAATTTCTCCGATAGCTTATCAAATCGTGCCGGTCAAGCGATGCCCAAAATTTGAATCTCATATAATAGAATGGAACATTTGCTGAAAAATATTAAGCCAAATAAATCCTCCGGGCCCAATGAAATACCCGCTGGTATATTTAAGGATCTAACCTCGGAAATTGCGATTGCGCCGTATCTATAAGTAATATTCAGGAAGTCGCTGGTAGATCACAAGGTTCCCAGAGCTTTGAAAATGGCTAACGTAATATCGATATTTAAAAACTGAGACAAGGAGGAACCGAGCAATTACAGATCTATTTCCCTCTCATCCATTTCGTTCAAGGTTCTTGAACATATAGAGTCTAGTTCAACCGAGAGACACCTCGATAATCAGAAGTTATTAATGAAAAATCAGCACGGTTTCCAAAAAGCTAGATCCTGCGAGACACAACTTGCGCTTTTTGTTCATGATATTCTTATTTTGGGAGAGAGCAATGTTCCAGTGGACGCGATTTTTCTAGATTTTAAGAAAGCCTTCGACTAAGTACTTCATAGTAAACTACTCGCAAAGCTAGAAGCATGTGGCATAGATAAAAATACCCGCGGTCGGATGAATGACTTTTCGATTGGTCGGGTTAAAAGAGTAAATATAGATGGAGTTAGCGGAAATACAGTAGAAGTTACTTCAGGTGTTCCCCAGGGAAGTGTTATTGGACCATTTGTATTCTTACTCTACATTTACGAAATTGAATCCGTAGTCACTAGTAAGATACCTTTATTTGCTGATGACGAAGTAGTAGACCGTGATATCCGTGATCCTTAGGGCACAGCAGCTTCATCAGATAACCCAAATGCTATAAAACGTTGGTGCATTTGGCAATTACAATTAAACTTAAAAAAGTGCGTAGTCATAAATTTTTGGAAAAAGAGCCATCTCCACCCGAACGCTTACTGCATTGGATACACCGAAATGGAATGTGTAGACTCAATTACAACTTAGGCGTACTCTCACTCACGACCTCTGCTGGGTGAAACACATATGGGAAATATGTGGACAAGCTAACAAAAATTTGGATTAATTAGAAGAGTACTGGGCAAATGTGATGAAAAGGTCAAATAGAAATGTTGTCTGTTACTTGTTAGGCCTCGTTTAGAATATGCTGCATGTAATATGGGATCCTCACGAAGTTGGATTGATTGCCGAATTGGATCGCGTGCAGCGTAGAGGAGCTAGATTTGTAAAACGTTGTTGTGATAAACTTAGTAGCGTATGCAAAATATTAGAGCAGCCAGGCTGGGAATCACTCACGGAGCGAAGGTTAAATCACAGATTAAATCTCTTGCATTAACTGGAAGGAGGTCTCTTTAGCAGTGATGCTGAAAATTTATTATTACCTTCATCGTGCTACGGTTGGAGAGATCATGCTAATAAAATTAGATAGATTAAGTGTACAACAGATAGATTTAAGATGCCATTTTTTCCACGAACGATAAGACATCATAATAACATTTTTCGACCGCGGTAAGGTCATATTCGGTTCAAAATTAGTCTCTTGTGTATTAACCTCCTGCCACACACCCTAGCGGTGGCGTGTAGTGCACATAAAGAAATAAATACATTTTTATTTTGTTTGATGCATAATAGTTGCCCTTTTGCACTCCCGGGAATATCTTTTCTCAAATTAATTTTACTTGAAGACGCCAATGAAGAACAAACCCAAAAATTTTAACTTGGATTAAATTAAGAATCTTATATCAGAAATCCCCAATTATATTAATTCATCATTCCTATTTATAGAAAATTATTTTCATTCACTTCTCCCTCTATTTCACTCCCTATCAAGTGCCGATATGAATACATTTTTTATTTTAAGGAATGAACTACTATGAAAAATTCAATGGAGTTTAAAAAAAGCGTTTTTTGTAAATGATGTGTATATAAAATCGTTATAATCATAATAATAAAATAAAAAAATACGCTGAATTTAGCGGTTCGAAACAATTTTTTAAGAAAGGCACACAATAAGCACCAGTCAACCGTGAAAATTTTATAATTTTGAATAAGATGGTAATATAGACACAGTGGAGGTTATGTATTGATTTGTTCAAGAATTGGGTTTCCATCTTAACTTATAACATTTTACTTCCATATTTTTGAATCCTAGATTTTTTTATTATTTGGTCTCCCGTAGCGTATTTCCGCCTCTCCCCTCTTGTAATAATATAATGCAAATCTATGCATAATATATGTCTGTCTGTCTATATGTATTTATATATATGTATGTAATTATAAATTTTATGGCTAATGCAGTATGTATATGACGATGGGTTAAATGGAAGAAGGGACTATTTGGTCTCAATTTTGCCCACATAAACTTCCTTTGACCTCTGTTTATCTATATCTCCATAGCGAGACACAGTTTAGTAGTCAATGAGTTATGCGGTATAAAATGCAGTGTTTTTGAAGAGGCGGGACGAGATGTAAAGGTTACTCCGTTGGGTGTTTTTGAAATTATAGGTGGGGAGAAGTAATTACCCCTTTTACCTCCTCTCTATTTCGCCCCGGGTAATGCGCGCCCTCTTGGTCGCGCGTGGGCGTTTCCGAGAGTGGAGTTCCGAGGAGGGGTGGGGGAGCGATCGGGAGGGTGATTTGAGCGGGGGAGGGAGACTGCGTGGACGGGAAGTGTGTGGGCAGAAGGCGGCGGTTAGAGGGTAAGGGGCGGCGTTTGAGGCGTGCGGGAGGGAAGCAAGTTTGCTGCCGGAAATATCTTCCGCTTCCCTGGCGGCGCGTCATCTGTCGACTACGCTTTGGGTCCTCTTGTCTCCGAGTCTGGTCGCTCTCCTCAGACCGATGCCCTCCTTCCTGACCTTTCTCGACTCACTTCCTTCCTCATCTCCGACTACGAAAAGTGGTCGCACGGTGGTGGTGAGGTCACCGTAGTGAGGTCCTCATGGTTTCGGATGCAAGTTATGTGTTTCATCGTGTTTTTTCTACTCAGAATGAGCTAAATAGGCAATGGCCATTTCGCTTGTTTGTTAAAATTGAGAGATTTCCCGATTTAATGCGATTGCATTTAAGTGGCATGTTTAAATTAGCGCATTGTCACGTGACAAATTTTCCATTCTTTTTAATGAATATGCATCGAAATTATTACTTAAATATGCGAGCCTAAACCGCGGTGTCGGTTTGGTTTTTGTGTAATTTATTCATGACTGCATGTAGTTTTCGTGCGAAGTGTAAAAAATAAAATGAACTTGGTATGATTTCCTAGGAATGCAAAATAAATTACTTAAAATGAATCGGAGGGTATGGGTGTGTTATTTATCACTCGTGCGCCGATGCTGCCGTGAATGAGAATGATCCTTTACTTAATCTAAAGCATATCGCAACGCTCATGAATGAGTCATTTAGTAATTTGACTTAGTTATGCATAAAAGTGCGATATTTCCTATCTACATATTATGCAGAATTCCTGCGTATCAAATGCGCTCTTCGTCCGAATTTTCCTCAGTATCTCTCCGAGCCGGATATTTGCCTTATTTTTTGTTCACCATTTTCCTCGAACAGCCATGACTCCTGGTTTCTAACTTTCTTCATCTTGTATTCACGAGTTCTTCCTCCCCCACGTTCCAAACGCTTCCACTTGTTTGCGCTGTTCTTCCCAGGAGTTTACGTCTCCTCTCTGGTGGTAATAACTTTGAAAACACTTATGAGCAGGTCTTCATTCAGCACGCTGCCGCATGAAATGCAGGCCCTCCATTTTCTCTGAGTGCATATTGCCTATGTAGGTATATATTTAATTCCAATTGTTGATATTCGAATCAGTTTGAATTTATGTAGACATATTGAACTCGAATCTGTACGCGTAAATGATATTCAATACGAGGAAAAACAAATTTTACCAATTTCACTCATGTTAGCGTATTTATAGGAAAAATATTTTATATTTAGTTTAAACGCAATCAGTTCAAGAGTGCTTCCTTTGAAATGTAGTAGCTAAAGCTAATTGTATTTAATTTTGCTTTCTGTGATATCTTACGTGCTGAAAAGTGGTTTTTTGCTGATACTTTGGCAATAATGCTTGTTCTGTTTTTTGTATCATTTAGAATAAGAGGAAG
This sequence comes from Hetaerina americana, assembly GCF_022747635.1. Lineage (NCBI taxonomy): Eukaryota > Metazoa > Arthropoda > Insecta > Odonata > Calopterygidae > Hetaerina > Hetaerina americana. The sequence goes on along the minus strand of NW_027287538.1, from coordinate 65,187,836 downwards.
TTCTTGAGCATTGTTTCATTCGCAGTATAATTCCAATGGTAAATACGCGTACTATCGAATAGAAATCAATTGAAACTAGTACGCTCACAAAAATAGGACTGTCCAGCATTATGAGCATTCAATTTTTGGCAAATGAGGTAATTATATGTCATTCTGGCACCATTGTATTTGGTATTCCGAATCCATACTTATTTTAAATGATGGCTCTTATTTTCCAAATTGGTTTTAGAAAATGCAGCAAGTTGACGATGAAGCATTACAGTAGTGAAGTATGCATTATTATGCATGAATTAAGAATTTGCTTTAAATCACACTACCTTCAGTTGGCAACGCTACACTTAATTTTTATTAATTCTAAACCATGGTCTCTGCATGTTACCTCGAGTGCTCCAAATATCTGGAATACATTAAGTCACTGCCAGTGTTTTATTTTGAAGCCTTATTACTTATTTAAGTTGAACGATGCTGTTGTTTCCAACTCACTTCCGGTAACTTATTTCTCGTGCATCGCTCCTCGCTGCATTGTCAGCGCCAGCATTCAAGCGATCAGTACATTTTCCTTGCGAACAAGTCCCATTCTCCCTTTTGCACAGGGAATTCTCAAATGATTCCATCGATTCGGAACAGCTTCGCCCTCATTCCCCGCTCTGCATAATTAATTCCCATGCCAAGTTTTGATCCTCTCTTACCCTTACCCCATTGCCTCGCAGTTTCCAAAGGGCCGACCTCTTTGTCTCCCCCGCCGTAATGGTTCGTAAATAGACGTGGCTTCATCCACGCACGTGACCTTACGATATAATGTCTTCCGGCTCGTATTTTGGCCTTTGACCTTACCCCACACGAACCGACTCGGGCGTTCGTGTCCTTGGTGTCTAATCTCTCACGCTCTTCCTCCAACTCAATCACGTACCTGCTCGTCGGCCTCCCCTCGCGTTCTCCTTTTTTTCCTCGTATTTAACTGACCGAAAGATAGCCGGCTTTCACGGGCTTGAAACGGTCCGAGCCTGCTTCAGTGTTTATACGCAACGTTGGCGCAGTCTTATATGCAGTGGTCAGCTTTTTCCCTTGGTGGCGCATAAATGTCACGTAGTTGTTATACGGTTGCTTCCTGTATTTTAAATCTTTCTTAAGGTATTACTATGTTAATTAGTATCAAAGATACTAATACTAAACCATTATTACTCTGGAAAGTCAGTGCGCCGTAATAAAACGAATATGTATCAATAAAAATCTATTTTAAAAGTTTTGGCTTTGATAATAAATCGTGGATTTTGAAATTTTTAAATACAGTACATCATTTGCGAGTGCTGACGCAAGTGATGCTTATAGTAATTATGAAAATGGCAATGTTTTCCATTACAATTGCGCTTCTCTTGGGAGGCTGGGGTGAGGGTTCTTGTTAACCTAGGTAATTACGTAAACGTTTATACTTGACCGTCTCTGCAGGCAATATGAAAAAAATTGTACAGCACTAATAAACACCGTACAGCATGGTTATTGACTTCATTGAAAAAAACGCAGTATCATGAAAAATTGAAATGATCAGCTCTGAACCAATGAATTAAAAATGCTTGTTATATAATTGTACTTATGCTTAAACTACTTTTACATATTACTAACTTATACTGTGAATGGACAGAGTTAGAGCGGGTGGGTTGCGAATTCCACACCGCCTCCAAATTTAAGTGCGTAAAACAATAATGAATCCCTGCGCAGCGTTCTAACTCGAATAGTTCATCCTTGTAGATCTTTACAGCCGATCAGTCTATCCTGTGTTCTGGCAGGCTTTTCAGTAATATCTAACTCCTTGTGCCGATGTCTCCATCCCTTGGCATAGTTCATTATCAACTATTAATTTAAGTTCTCTTAGTTCTTCATGCCGCTGATTCTTATTTAATTCCCTTCAGTAAGTCATTATTTTTCACATGGAAAATTTCAATTATAATAAAGAGGTGATACATACTCGCCCAATTAAGTAATAAATACATGTGGTCACTGAGAAAATTGTCTTTATTTTGCCAATTTTTATGAGGTAGGTGATTTAAACTTTACTCGTAGATCAAAATTGAACCAAATGGTGCCTTAATATTTTGAATTTATAATGTAGGATACTCTGTCTCATTGATCGAGAAGAGGTCTTTAAGAAATGTTTTATTTAAGGTGTAACAGCTGACCTGATTTATAAAACTTGTAATAGTTTGTGCGATTCGCACTAAGGTTAAAGCCACCGAGATACACAGTGGATTTAAGTGAGGTTGAATGACCGTTCACATTTATGTCCATGGTGACAACAGCAGACCCACTGACCGACTGGCATTCCTCTCGTCCCACGCAAGACTTCTTTTAGGTGAGTCATCTAGCGGGAAAGACGTCCATGATTATGTCCTGTGGTTATCCTTTATTATGTAAGTACTTTACAGCGTTGTAGAGGTTTCACGATAGGTATTAAGTAGTAGTGGTAGAGAGTCCTTCATTGATATTATTTTGAAGAAATATCTAGTCACTAATTCCGGAAATATTGGATCCGTGGAATGTACATTCCTGAACCCAAAGGCTTGTTTACTCGAGCTTTGCAGATATTTAAGAAGTTGATAGATAAGATAAGAATGATAGGAAACACCGCTTGATAGAGTACAACGAACTCGAGCTTATTTGTCGACACATTTAGAAAATCTTAACGGGACATTTCTGATGGAATAATTTATATTTTTAATTTTACCGGCACAACACAATCTAGCAGAATGCGGTTGGCTTCCCCGACTTGAATGCTGAAAAATTGAATTTAGTAGCTCACGGGGCAAAACTAGATTCTGATATAATGTCGATTTTGATGTAATGAATAATTGTAATAAATAGTAATGAATCGGCGCCCTTGGACGGTGTTCTACCTCTCCCCTTACACCCAACCCATCCCTCTCCCATTCTTTAACCCACCCATCAGCCATGTATGTGTATATACCTGTGTGAATGTAACTTATTTGCCTGAGGATGTTGCACCGCAGTGAAACCTAGGTTATTTTTTGTGTGGAGTTAAAAAGTTATGTTTTAACATTATTCACGGCGAAGTTTTTGAGGTGAAGGAAATGTTTCGATAAGAATGTTGAAATTCCTTCTTTATTTTCTCCATTTGTAATTATTAAGATTTATTTTATTTTCATTTGAATGATAAATTTGGTGACTGACAAGAAATGGCAAAAATATGAATGCGGATTCCAAAACATTTGTCGCCCTTAATGGGCGACAAATCCGCTGGTAATAAATGCTTGGTCTCCTGTTCATTTCCTTTTTTTGACTGATACCTGCAGTGTGTGCAAGAAAATCAGTTGTCATTCGAGGTGGAATTATCGATTTAATGATTTTAAAAATAATTGTCTAGACAAGAATCAATTAATACGAAAATCACTATGGCTAATTCTTAGTCTTGAGGACGTGCCTGGCTGTGAAGATCATGAGAGCCGAATACGACAATGCCAAGGACAAAGCAATGGAATGTGGGAATGGAGGATGGTGAAGGGGAAGTATTTGGCGATGGAGACAAGTGTTTCATTGAAACATATTGGAAGTAGGATTCCAAGGATGGTAGTCATTGTCGTATCAGCTTTGCACGTCAAAAAATGTCGTATTTCTCTAGTGCTTTCGCACAAATTGGGTAATCTACTGACTGCGGCGTCTTTCGGTGTGCCGATGGTAGAATGTTAAGACATTCCAACACGATTCGCTCCAGAGCGTAGTTTTCCTTTGACCTGCCCTCAATTTATTTTGACCGAGACCCTTGCCCTCATTCATGCGTGAGCATTGTTTAGAGTACGTCGTGGCGTCCCAGCTGCTGTTTTTTTTACTGTCATCTGGACACCATTTTTTTAAAACGACAAACGGAGATGGAATGGACTTCATGCTTTATGTGCTTCGACTATTATTTTTCTAGTGTTTGGTTAGTACTTTCTCAAAGAGGCTTAAATAGGAAAAGGATTGTTCATTGAACAACACTGTTTTTTGTTCGTCGATTTTCGAAGTAAAGTGGATAGGTTTGCCACGATATTCGCGTAACATCAAAATTCAAGATCTCTGACGAATGATTTTCTAGGCATCAAAATTTGAGTTTTAAAAATTATGAATACTTGTGTGATTTCTCATTTCACGGTGTTTCAGGAATTTTATGTAGATTTATAATACGTCTTCAGTTGATTTTATGTTCATATTATTTATATATCATCAGTTTCGTTGAAATCGAAATTTGAATTAAAGCACTGAATTCATCCGCCAGACGCAAGCCTGGATTTTCTCAACTTACAGTTAGACTAATACGAGTACTTATGTAGGCAAAATAGGCAAATAACTTTGACTAATCGAGCAAGCAACCAGAATTAAACTATTACAGCTGAATTCTGAGGTTTTCAGGGCAATAAAATGCATCGATATCATTTTATTTTATGGTGTCGACGTAAATCTTTGCACATTGGAAAATTATGCCTTTTATGTGTTATTTTACATTAATTTCAGTATACGAGAATTTTAATGTCATTAGATAATTTCCAGGAATGTTATTTTGTTAGGTAATAATAGAGCTTTGTGGGTATCGAGACGCAGTGATAGTTTGAACTTTGATGAGGACGAGATTATGGGCTGCTTATCATTACGGTAGGCTAAAGGAATATAAAAAATAGTGTAATGTCGTCAAGGTTCATGCTGCTCGGTTTTTATAATTATGCCAAGCGCTATAAATGGGATATTATTGTAACTAATAAACGGGCTCTTTCTTTATTTATGGCTCCACTTACTTTATTTATGGGTATTAGTAGTGCTTCCATGATTGTTCTTATTTCCTTGGCTATTTACTTATTTGATTATTTTTTTAAAGTGTCAAGTGTTCATCTCCGTTAAAATAAACCTTGTCTGCACCATACACTGGAGAACTCTTATTCAAACTGCCATTTTCGCCTCCTGCAGTGATTTATAATCTCCCTCATCTCAAATTCAGGAATGTATACCTTTTAGACTAATTGACGGAATCGGTGACCTTATCTTAATTGGTCACTCCTACTTTGGTCAATTGAAGAAGCAATTCGGAGTGATGAGGTCATGGGAAACGGGAATCTCAGGCGAGGACGACATTTTGGGAGCCACAACGTAGCTATTGAACTATATGGCTGACGAAGTGGCTGCAAAATGTTAAGAACATGCTATGACACACGATTGGGAATAATATTGTAGGTATTTCAATGCTAAATTATAAATATATACGCTAATATAGCATGTAAGAAAACCATTTGTATTTTGTCTGATCAGGAGTGATATCCTGAGAGGGTGCAGAAAAAGTTACGTTACGCGTATAAGTATCAGAAATATAATGTTTATAAAAAATTTTCCTTTTATTATCTCCCTTTTATTCTAAGAAAAATGTTAGCAATTATTTCGTACAAAGTGTTGATAATTGTGAACATCTTATGTTTATCCCCACACGCACACATGCGCACACAAACTTTTTTATGTATCAAACTAATTGCGTCCTAAAAATATTGATTGCATTTTTTGCACCTGCATCTGCTTCTTTTTAAGTACATGGGCATGATATTTAGTAGGGAAACATAGTTCTCCAGTTAGTCTCTATTGGCGATAATCTCATTCGACCGTTATCCCGTCTCTCTTTAAGGAATATTCTACATTATTATATGGATGTCATAATATCGAGTTTTAACTTTTTAATCACTTTAGGAATCATTTGGAGACGTTTAGTTTGAATCCTGTGTTTATATTCGCGTTCATTTCGGAGTTGGTATTACTTTATAATTCTTCTGCGCATAGAAGTTCCTGTTGTTAATGTCATTGTTTGCCAACCGTAGTTCAATTCAGTTTCAGTAAACCATTATATCCATGGCTTAGCTTTGTCAAGATAATTTTTAATTTTCTATTAAATTGTTCGATAGGTTATGCATTTTATTGAAATGAAAATGCCAAGTATTTTCTGGAGTATTTGAAGGAACATGTGATAGTTCTGTAGTTATTAACCCGGTGATTGAAGTATTTTGTATCAATTTTATATATACGACTCTTTGAGCTAAAGTTTCGTGCTGGTAATTTTGTGTTCTTTATAGACGTTAGGGCAGTGGGCTGTTGAAGACTGTGATAGAGGGGAGAATGTTGGGCAAACGCGGAAAGGGAAGGAACAGGACATGGATGTTGGACGGGATGAAGGGAGGAAGAAGGTACTCGGAGATGAAGAGGGACCTGATGTAGATGTTTTGCTAGGAGTCACAAAATATTTATTTAGGAGCTGCGTCCATCCAAAAACCTACCTTAACCGGAAGATTACCTGATAATAATAATAATAATAATATAGATGTTAGATGGCCATCAAGTGCCCCTAACGTTTCATCAGATGGCCATATCTATTTCCCTTATTTTCTCCTATCTTACTTTCATAAGTGTTTTTGAAGGTTAAAGAAAATACTGTTTGAATGTCTAATACTGCGTTTGAATGTACCCTTCATTACATGTGAAGAGAGAAATACAGTATACTATTTAGTAACTCGGTCACTTAAGGAATATTTATCGAGACGGTTTTGGACTTAAGTGTATTTGTGGAAAACTGCTTCCCTAAACTGTTCGGAACGATATAGCTTGCTACTCTCATTTTTTTGTTATGTATAGGTATGCTTTTTTTGAAGAAAATGTATCATTATGAAATTTCACTGAAATAAATTTATAGGCTCCTCTAAGGAAACAGAAATAAACAATTCTTGAATGTGCACTTAATAATTAAGATATATCTCACTATTTCCAGTTTGACGCCATTTATTATGACAGAGATTTAAATAACTAGAAGTCTTTAGCTGCATTGACCAGTGATGTCTATTGCGTGCTACTGATTTTTGCCATTGAATATGTTGAGCTATTTTAATATCCACTGGAATTATTTAGATTTTCTATACCTATTATTTAAATGCTCCTATTTTTCTCCCTATTTTCGTATGATTACGATGGTAATTTAATATTAACTCTTGGGTGTTAAATTTTCCAGAAGCAGTTGCTTATATCGTTCGCTGACAGACTTTTAGAAATACCTCATGATGCAGTTAAAGTTAGCGTAAACGCATTCTCCCTAATTTTTCTCTTATAATTCAGTCTTTATCAATAGCAATTAGTTATTTTGTAGCACTAAAGGTCGATGCGGCAGTGACTAACAAGACATGGGGTTTCTCATCGTATGAGAGAGCGTGCTTGTAAATAAGTGAGAGTACTTGGCTTTTCATTTTAACCCCTGGCGTTTGGATATGGGTTACCCGTCCGATACTTCCCTGGGAAGATATATTTCCCTTTTAGACGGCTCACGCGGTAGTTAGGTGCTTACCAATGATAGCCAGTTACGTCGAGGCATCACTCTTATAGTCTCGGCAGTTTCTTATCATCGGAAAAAACCATGCGACGTCAGGAAGTGAGGGAAAAAAGGTAAGTGAAAGGTGGGAAATTTGCGTAGTTATATCGAGAAAATTTAATCTTTATTTCGTTCATATGTGGATCAGATCTCTTCTTTTTCATTCTCGTTCATTTTCTTGAATCAGGTTTACTATGATCGAGAGTTTAAGGAAGGAGTGTTGGTTTTATATGTTCTGTACTGTGTTCAAAATGTACATGGTCGGACTAATTGTTGGCGGAGCAAAGCGGAGGGAATAATATTTAAGGTTACAGGAGAAGAGGAGTAATAAGATTGTGATAATTATTTAATTGTATGTATAGCAGTTTAATTTTCTCATATTTGGTTACATTTCCCTCGCTTTTACAGTTCACACGACCAAGTGGGCTGCGCATTGATTTGAATATTTCTATAGTGTTTTCTATGGAAATGCTCGCAAAATATTTTTGAATCGACAACAAATGGTACGGTGCACTTGATTCATTAATAGGAAGTTTTATGCGGTTTTTATTCGTAAAAATGAAAAAAATGGTTTCATTGTGGAGATTTAGATGTGACTTGTTAGAGTTTGAATACAATGTATGAGCGAGAGGAATTCAAGTGCTGATGATTCATTGAAAAGAAAATACCTACTTGGTTATATGAATTACAGCGCATCTCACATTTGTTTCATTGGCAAATGCATTTTAAAGGCGACTCTGAAGCTTAATCATGCTATGTTTATTTTCAATGAGATGTGATGTTAAAAATATAACGACGTTAAGTACTTATAGTGCCCTAAGTGTAAAATTGACGTTTATTTAAGATATTTATACTGAGAAATAATTCTTTATTTGAAAGCGGTTGCTTTAAGGGTGGTATACTGTAATGAAGGCGTTACAACAACTCATGAATTGATAGTGCAAAAGACATTACGAAATGGTTCGGCATGACGCAAATAATCCCGTACAATTGTCTGAAATGCATTTTAATGTTGGGAAAACAGTATAGTGAAAATTAAAGAAAATGCGTTCAAACAGCTCAAATTAGAGACCACATGGGGATAAGAAGAAAATACAAGAACCCAAGAAATGAAATTGAGGAAATCGTCTGTAAAAATTTGCGGAATCAAGTCATATGAGCGTGAAAGAAGACTAAGGGAAAGTGGATTGAGACCTGCTGCAAAGAAATCAATAATGACATAAATAAAGGGAAACAGGGAACTGCTTTTAAAATGTTCAAGGGACTATTCGGAGAAAGAAAAACAATCCCAGTACTTCCGAGATGCTAATGGAAATATACTAAAAGAAAATTTTGACAATGGGAGAAAACAATAGGAATACAATGAAGTACCCTACCAAGGGTCCAAACCAATTAAATGTGACTTATTTAAAGAATAAATTGTGATAGAAGAAGACGAACGGGACCTGGGAGTACCGAAAAGCGTATTCAGCTGGGCCGAGGAAGACTTAAAGACAAAAAGGCACCAGGAGTTGGCAAAACGAACAGAAGTAGTCAAGGCAAAGGAAACCCTCTTTGGAATAATCAAAGATAGCTACGAAATTGCAAATCTACCAGAGGACTACGAGAAAAGTTTGATAATTGCAAAACCGAAGAAACTAGGAACATTGAGTCTATTGTCTCACATGTCAAAATACGCGGGGCGGGTATGGTAAAATTTCAATTATTTCTAATAAATAATTGACATGGAAACTTAATTTTTATTTCTTATTCTAAAGACATACTACGTAATCACAGGAGTCATACATTCATGCAAGCGTTTCTTGGTATTTCGAAACCGTCATTGTGGAACTCAGCAGCTTGTGCCAAAAACCATTGCTCTATCTTTTAAATGAGGTCTCCGATCCTGTAATGGTTTTTGAATTCTGGGAATAAGAAAAAGTCGCCTGGGGCGATATTGGGAGAATAGTGCGAATGTGGCAAAATTTTGAAGTCACATCGATTTGACTGCCGGTCGCGCCCTGTTTGTTTCTGAAAAGGAGTCAGTAGTCGTGGAACCCAGCGTGCTAACACCTTTAACATGCGCAGTTCTTCGTGAGTAAATTCCCACTCAATATCGTGACTAAGATCAGTCTCATTCTTGGACATTTGGATGGTCACTCTTCCGCCTATTTGGATAAAGTCTTTTACTTTCTTACTGTGGCAGCATCGTTCGTGAGTGATAGTCTTCCACTTATTGGATCGTTTGCTATCATCTCCATAAATAGCCATCGCTTCACTGTGGGTTTTCCGGGTACTGTGACCTTTCAAATGAAAGAAGTTAAGCACACTGCGATCCCCTGTCTTCTCCATACTGCGAGTTACTTCAATCTGCAACGTCCTGAAACAAAACAAATCAACATTTCTAGCTGTAATTCACAATTTAATGGACATAAGTTCGATTAATTTGCCGAATAAATTGTGTCCAGATATCTCGGTTATTTATCAGTGATAATTATTTAAAAACGATAACCCCTTGTACATACCGGGATGACTATCCGAGTAATACAAGGAAAAATGGATGAAAGCCTCATGAAAAATCAATTCGAGTTCAGGAAAACCAAGGAGCATGAGAGTCAATACTTGCTTGTGGGTGTGCGCCGGAAAATTATTCACAATATATTTACCACTCGTGGACATGGAGAAGGCCTTCGACGAAGCCAAATGGAAGAACCCTATCAAGTTATTAGAAGTGCTTGGAATGGACTACGACGACAAAAGGAAAATTCATCACCTTAGGAAGAATCAAATAACAACCATGCAAATGAAAATTATTGGGCATAGCAGCCAAAATTATGGAGCTAGAAGAGGATACAACCTCTCACCAGTAGTATTTAAAATGGGAGTAGCTGGAGACAGATACCGTTCATGAAGAAAAGGCAACTACTCTGTTCAATGAACCGAAGGTTGCAAACGAGGGAAGCAGTTCATCAAAACGTTCGTATTGAGCTTGACTCTCTACGGGTCAGAGACATCAAACGTTGGAAAAGTGGACCAACGAAGAATACTATATTAGCCTTAGGAAATTGGTGCTGGAAAAGAATGCTGGCAATGAAACGGAAAGGCAAAGTAAGGAATGAGGAATAATGTAGAAGAGGGGAAAGGGAAGAATAATATGGAGCACCCTAAGACAAAGAAGAACTAGAGGTATTGGGCTCACCTTGAAGCACGGCGGATTCGTTAGAAATTATTGATGACAAAATAGAAGATAAGATCCCGCGACTGAGTCCAAGAGACAAGTACACATGCAGTACAAATTGAATTGGATGTTAAACAGAGACGGTATCACGGGGTGAGGTCAATAGCAATGAATAGAGAAAAATGCAGGGCTGCAATAAACTAATCTTAATGAAGTTTACTTGGGTAATCCACCTGGCCAGGGGTTCCTATTGGCCGACGATGCTCGAGGCGAGCATCGAAACGTTAGCCAACGTGGAACCCCTGACCCGGTGAAAGACGCGAGAAAACTTCTTCAAGAAAATACGCCGGGAAAGCACCAGATCTTACTTGACAAATATTAAGACTGAAGTACTGATGTTAATGTGATAATGGTTCCCCGCCTCTTGGAATGGCCTGCTGAATTAATAAAGTAGATACACCGCTGGTGGATCAATCATTTCGGAAGGAAATAGAGAAATGGAATGGCGTTATTGTACCTTCTTATGAATGGGTGACATGCCTCGTCCTCCTACGTTATCTCCACGGTCCTAGAGGCTTGCCAAATAGCGAGGAACGTGAAGGGAGATAAGGCGGTTCTCGTTGGACTGGCGCTTTTATAATTGCAGAAGACCTGAATCCACTAATTTGCGGATACTTTCCCGGCAATACACCTTTGCTCGAATAGAAATTGCACATCCGGTTTTTACGCGCTTTCTGTTTTCTGACTATGAATTATGCTTCTGTCAAAGAAATATTTCACGTATTATTGGCATTAGGATTCCCATAACTTACACATTTTCGGCTTTAATTATTTTTTATTAATCATCCCATGGTATCATTATTACTTAGAGGTTTTAGAGATACTAATGTTTGTAATCCGTCTTATTTCCAGCTTATTGCCGCTTTCTTAATTAAGTGGACTAAAATTTACCATGGTCTAGCTGTTGAATAATTTTCTCATATTTATTAATTACTCTCCAGTCTTTATGAAGTATGTACATTGATCACTTTTTTAATTCTGAAAATTAGCTACTTCGTCTTTGGTGATTTGCATTCAACTCGTTTGAATTCATTTGACCTAAATTGTTAATATTCTGAAACGATCAGTGTCAGGGCTCTTTATTACATCAGGAATCAGATTTGTGTAATAAATTATCCTTGAGATTGAATCACGTTAAAATTGGCTATTCTCCTTTAACGGATAATTTTGGCGTGTTAGCTAATTTAGTCCATTGGATATATCCATTTTAGACTACCCCATAATAGTGATATGCATCTTTGTTAATGAATTCAGGTCTTCAATAAAGGTTTGTACAAAGAAATAAAATTTTAGTCAGGATTGCTTGGCGGGGATATCTAACGAATGATCATTTCACCACTCAACTTGTAGGAAGACGAGTATCCTACATTACGTTATCCTACTCGTATCTATATCAAATTTATGGTAATACTCGTGTGGTCAGTTCTAAGTGGAGCATCGTGCTTAAACAGCATTTTGGGTGAAGATTAAAGTAATTTAGACGCTGAAGTGGATTTGTTTGCGTCTCATTTCTTGGAAAGGAACCTGAAATAATCCACGTGATAATTCCGAGATAGTACAATCTTATCTCCCCTTACACTAGCCGTGAATCTACGAAGGCGCATCATTATCGTAGAGAAACGATCGGAAAGCATGAATGGGGGCATCTTTAAGGAAGTGCCTCATTTTCTCCTTCCCTTTCCTTCACCACTCCTTCCTCCCTTCCCTAGAAACCCGCGCGTCTGAATATTCAGACTGCACCACTTCATTCTTAGATGGCGCCGCCGAGCATTGATATTGCCCAGCTCCGCTTCAAGGCCCTTGCACTTTGCGAGGGCGACCCTTTTGCGCATCCTGGGTGGGGGGAGGGAGAGATGAGCGTAGGAGGTGGCATATGAGAGCGTTAAGTGTGACCTGCCTTTCGCAAATGGCATTCGCGTGTAAAAAGAACGACCCAAAAACGTCGAAGCGGAACTCTTTTTTAATGCGTCTGGTCTGTGCCCGGAGTGTGGGCGGGCGGTATTCCGCTTTTATGTCAAAATGCATTTCTGGGATGGAAGTGTGAAAATTAATTATCTCTAGCCCTGAATTAAGTCATCATCCTTATTTGCTGGGATGAATAAAAATGAAATAGCTTTTATAATTCTTGCGAGGTAGCTAATTTGTTTTGTCGATTTTAAAGCGATTCATCAAGATCGAAATAACGTTAAGGGTGCATTCGTATTGACATATCAAGGATACATACTCAGCAGGAGTCTATCAGCATTAATTTCCCCGCATACTGATTTAGAATACTTTGATCGTCGATAATTTAAGCCTATTATTTATTTTAGCACTTTCCTCAGTTCCGATTCTTTTTAGACTCTTCGTTGTGGGTGTAATTGAGATTTTATCGATACTTTATGCTATCTCTGATGAGTTACTACATTGCTCCATTTTATGATATGCAATTAATACCTTGGAAAATTTTGAGATCTAAACTGATTTATCGATTTTTTTTATATACTACGTATTGAAGTTAAATTATTGACTTTGTAATTCCACACACTTCTGTAATTCCACACTCACTTCATTTCAATGTGTTATATAAATTTCATTAAGGTACGCCGGCGACAACAAATTGTATGTACTACGTACTTATGCTAATGTTTCATTAATTATTCAAGGTTCATTTTAAATTATGGACTTCAATATTTCTTGCTTTATAGTATACGTGAGAATATAAATTGATTGGGAGACTGTCACCAGTTTTTAGCTTAAGCACTGACTCTTTTAAAGGTTCGGGGGATTAGGTAATTTATAGCTTCACGAAAAATAGATTACTGTACACTTGATTCAAATGTGTGTAGTCAATTGAATTCTTGAGTAATAAAAAAAATTCAGAGAAAATCGTGTTTCATATAACGCATGGCTAAATGGCGAGAACCAGGGAATACGTTCGGAGAAGGGACACTGTAGTGCCATTGTGCCATAGGCTCCGCCTTTTACGACTAATGACTTATTCATTCTCAGAATATTTTATTCAACCAGGCTAATGCTGAGTGAATGCCCTTAACGAATGTATTCAATATGCATTTAACTGTCCCATGTATTCAATTGAAAGACATATACACAAGGGACGAGCTTAAAAGGATATTTTTTGTGTTTATTATTTTTTAAAGGCTGGAATATAACACTTCCCACGCCCCCCTTTTGACTCCGCACAACTAGTGCGCCAAATTTAGCCTTCGTTTCGGCACATCCAATTCGCAGCGCACAGTTCCTCCCTCTTAGGTTTTCGTGGCTATCACTAATTTTTTCCCATTGATTGCCGCTTTTCCGAAGCTCCCTTTTGCCGAGCATCCGGTTTATCCTCGACGCCATTATCCGGTCTCAATTAATCCCGTCCCGTTTTTCCCTCCAGAAATGAAGAGCCAATCTAATAAATTATTTTGTGTCGCATTCCCACGTTCAAATCCATCTGCCACGTATTGGTGCGCAGGAGCTGGAAATCTCCATCCCTCATCGATGATGCTTCTTGTTTCGTTTCGTTCCCAGTTTCGGCTTAATTCGGATAATCCATCGTTCGCCAAATTATTCACGTTGGGGGATCGGGTACAAATTTTATCGGCACGGAGGCACTTGGCTGTTTTAATCTCCGGGAAGTAGTCGGCAAAAAGGGCGGAGACGCGGTACACGGATAGGTGAAACGTGGGGGAAGGGTAGATTATATGGTAGCGGAGGAGGAATGGTTTGAGGAAAGGGGATGGGTTAGCGAGTTGGTGGGTGGAGTGGGAAAGGCGTTGCAAAGTCGTGGATTCATAGGACAATGCCAGTGTTGATTATTCTACATAGGGGAATAAGGCTAATCCGGAACATTTTGCCGGTCAATATTCCGTCCTAATATTTTGCCATCAAGAGTAACTCCTGTCGCCATTCTATAATTATAAGGAAATCGTCCTCGATGTGGGAAAATTTGCACAGTTAAATTTGGTCTTGGGTTAGTTAAACTATTAGACGGCTAATCTTTGCTGAAATTGGAAACGTAAGTTGGAATATCAGTTTTCCTAGTACGAGTATTAGAATATATAATTGTTCATATCAGTTGTCTGATATCATTCTTCGACTCGGAATGAAATTTTTTGGTCTGTAAACACACCTTTATTGCTGGAGAATTTTGTGGGATCACGTTGAGCATAAAGAAATAGTCCTAAAATAGTATTATGATTGGCTTATGCGTAATTTTGATCAATTGGTTGCAACCTATTGGGAAATTCAAAGCATCAATGTAATTAAGCAAAGTTCATCTTAGCCTTTGAGTGAAATGGAATAAAATTCCCAGCATCCGTATTGCAGATAACTTTAATTTAAATAAGCTGTAAAACAACTAAATTGTAAATTTTGGCTCAGTGTTTAACTGCTTTAGTTTACCAATCTGTTGTAGAAATTACATACCGTAGCGTGCCCTCTCACATAGCCTGCTACGAACCTGAATGGCGATTAGGACGAAATGATATAGGTGTAACATCAGTTAAATGCAATAAAGTGAGCTATTTAGGTTAGTCCTTTTACCTGTTCAGCGTATATCATGTTGATTGCTCTGTATTAATTGACAGAAGTGTACGTCTTGTTATTAAAACGTGTGTTTTTAACGACTAATGGATCCGGTGGGTGCTTTTCTGGACTTCCCCTCGCCTATTCGGCTAAATAAGTAGGAACTATAACCATGGCGTAAAGTTATTACTGGAATTAAATAGGTTTATATGCATGGAGAATGATTGCTGATGAAGTTAGAATAGTCTTTCTCATCCAGAATATTCTCATTATTAATTAAATGTTCTTGGAGTTGATTTATACGCTAGTAAGGAGGCGCATGCTTAAATCACTTTCCCTTAAACAGTCTCACTATATTATATCATCCTTCTCTTCTGTTGCCGCCACCTTTCCACATTCTTAGCGAACCCTCCTTGTAAAGTTTTCTGTATTGAATCCGTACGAGCTCCTGAAACTTCGCTCCTCCACCTGGACCATCGATTTCCCTTTGAAATCGCGAGCTTTTAGAGGCGAATTGCGAACCTTTGTCGCAACTTTCCTCGAAGGTGTTAGTTTGGGATGGCGGCCTCACTTTGTTCCGGAAATATGCTTTCGAAAAGTTTATTTCTTGGCACTAACCTTGCGAAATTATTTTTATATTTTCACGGGCTTAATTCTGCGTTTGTCCCTCGTAGGGAGTAATAGCAATGTATTGAAATTGATATCATTAGCTATTTATCTACTTATTGTAATAATTTCAAAATATTTTAAGTAAGTGATTGTGAAGTATTTTCCGTGGTTAAGCTGAAATGCTGTATTGTATATATTAAAAGTAGCATGAAGCTATTTGTTGAATGGTGAGCTGGGATAATGTAAATTTTGGAATCATTTTATTTAAAAGTTAAAAGTTTTAAAATAAAGGGTGATGTTTTTCATTATCTTTAGACGGTTTAATATTTTTCTTAATGTAGCCAATTTCTCGTTTTCAAAAGCATAACAGCATCTAAAGGGGGCGATATCGTTTGTGGGCACAAATAATTAAGGTCCGTCTTCAGAGAATTACTTACGATGCCAAGCGTATAAGTGTTTCGCAAGGTTTCTGAGAGACATAATTATTACCAAGTATTTTAAACACCGTATTCGCTTTTAAGTTGTCCAGCCTCTTTAGACTTATTTGCTAGACTTTGACTACCATGTATATATCCCGCAAAATGTTCCTTAGTTGAATTATAGAAAGTTATAATACAGATGGGGTTTTTTTATAAAATGTCTAATTTTAGCAATGAAGATTAGTCAACACAGTACGATATATTCCAAGAAACCTCGTGATATACTGCAACAGTAATTTTTTTAACGGAATCATCCGCTAAATATGCATGATGATGCAAAAATTTCAGAGTGTACAAATCATTCGCCTTGTCTGGGATTCGAACCCGAGATTTTGGTGACTCGAAGAAGCATCGAGGGATCCGGGTTCGAATCCCGGTCAAGACGAATAATTTTTATACTCTGAAATTGTTAAATTGTAGGTATAGTATGATATGTTTGGAAACTTTCATGGCACTGTTTTGCCATGGATGAATGCTAAGAGGGCTTCGAAAAATTTAAGAAATTTCTATCTATCTAGTCTTTCTCAGTCATTCCTTGGTTCCTGTGACTTTCAGTTGGGCCTGATTGCATGACCAAATCGCGAAATATACTACCTTGATCAAAAAGTTCCCGGAATTTATCCACGAGTTTTCTGCCCACATTTCTGGTCTCTTTCGGCGAATTGCTTCACGCAAACGTCTCATAACGCCCAAATAATACTCTTTGTTTACTGTCTGGCCTTCTGGCAAAAATTCATGATGCACTACACCGTTGTAATCCATGAAAACCGTCAGCATTGCCTTCTTTTTTGACTGAGAACGACGTGGTTTTTTTGGTCTCGGCTCATTTGGTGAACGCCATTCACTTGCCTGATGTCTGGATTGCGTGTCGTACTCATAAACCCACGTCTCGTCTCCAGTAATGATCCTTTTGATGAATGTGGGATCGGATTCAGCCTCGCAAATCATGTCTTTTGCGACGTCAACACGGTCTCTTTTTTGCATGAAATTGAGGTCTTTTGGCACCAACTTTGCTGCTACACGACGGAAACCCAAATCATTAACCACAATGTCTTGGGCGGATCCATAGGCAATGTTCAAGTCCTCCGCTATTTCTCTGATGGTTAATTTGCGGTTATTGACCAACATTTCTTTTACTTTATCAATTTTTTCACCGACTTTCGATGTCGATGGTCTGCCACTGCGTTCATCATCTTCGATTGACTCACGACCACTTCTGAACCGCTCGTGCCACTGGTAAACGACCGTTTTTTTTAGAGAATCGTTGCCGAAACACTTTTCCAACATTTCCAACGTCCGTGCGCCACTAAATCCGTTTTTTACGCAAAATTTAATACAAGTTCGTTGTTGCAAATTTAAATCCATTTCTGAAATTGTAAAAAATCGCCAACACACACAGAGATAGATGTACTCTTGGCTACGTAACTTTTGCAAATGTCAAGTTATGACACTAAGATTTAAAGGGAATATCAACAACAGATGTACCAATTTAACAAAAAAAACAGAACTCAAATCGGAACGATGGGAGCGCCACACGGTGGTTATTCCGGGAACTTTTTGATCAAGGTAGTATGCGTTTACGTTTCCACTTGTCAGTGATAAAAGTTAAATCTTGTTTCTAAGTGGTATATTACCAATGATATGCAGTGTTATGCACATAGCCAATTATATTAAAAACGAATCGAACCCCAAACATACTCGGTAGGATGATTAAGTTTCATTTTATTGGGTAATAGAGTTGACGAGTGCCAAGTCATTTTCGTGGGTACAATTTTTGATTAGGCTAACAATCGGAACTATATATAGCCTCATTGACTCCAAGAAAACTTAATTAAAAGAAATGCAATATTTTTTTATCATTTATGCTTGATAATGACTTGCACGTTACTCAGAACTTTGAAAATTAAATTAAAGGTAATTGGTTAAAGCACTGTTTTCTTTACATCTACTACGATGAAAATACAATAGAGTGTGGTTAGGGTGTTCCCCACAAAGGGTTTCAAATAAGTGGGAATTACAGGCAGGTTTTGTGTCTACTTCAGATTTCATGGTAATGCTATATTATTTGTCTATTGTTGGAGCTAAATATTCAACCATTGAAATATTTATTTGATGTCCAGAAGAGTAAAAATAGCAGATATGACCAATTGGAATGCATGTCTTTTGCAATCATCTAAGTTTAGTCTTAGAAAGCTTGACTGGGTGACCTCTATCATCACCTACCAAATCGACCTTCGGGTTGATTACTGTGTTGTATATATGTGTGTGTATATATATATATATATATATATATATATATATATATATATATATATACACACACACACACAAAACGATGGTACGGAAAACTCACACGAGCGGCACAATAATGGGCTGGTACAATATGACAAAAATAGAATAGCAACATTTAAAAGGACACTCACACGGTAAATTGTTCGAGCTTTCGGCTCTCTCTCTCTCTCTCTCTCTCTCTCTCTATATATATATATATATATATATATATAATATATATAATATTTATATTTACACACACATACATATATTGCGTTATCAGGTTGTTTAATACTTCGCAATACACCCGTTTGGTAGGCTCAAGACCTAAAACCAATGAATTTGATTTTCCCTGTGTTTCGAAAAAGTATAAATCCAGGTTAGAATATTTCCTGGCAATTTGTTGGAAGGTAATTCACCATATAGGTTTTTCATATGGACTGAGTTAGGGTGAGAATATTAACCCAACTTAGTTATTGTATTATAGCCTCTCTGAGCTCAAAGCAGTGATCTTTTTTGAAGACCATACGGATGGACTTACGTTTGTGTATTTTAAAATTTTTTAACGCTATGTAATATTTATTGCTAGGGTATTAGATACATACTTCGATCGAGAAGAAGATTCCATTTTTACTCTTCGCTAAATGACTTGGCCCACATACTTCCATCTTTACAGATATTTTATCATAGTCGCTGAAGATATTTAGTGAAAGAAGCCAGGAAAAAGTTCATTTATGGGTCTATTGGATCTAAATACGTTTTCTTGCGAATCAACCTGGGAAAATATTGTCAAATCTCTTGACTATTGCTCTCGAAATGTGGGTCTGCTGGCCCTTTCGTCGCTGGATCCTCAGGTACGCATCGGTGCATTTCTCTTCCTATTTCCTTCGTGGAACTGCAGTGAATTATAGCAAACTTGAAGATTCAAATATAAAGTTTTGAAGGAAAGTGTACTTTCTTGATTTATAGCGGTCATGCGCTCCAACACTTTCCTTGTCCTTTTCCTTCTCTGCATTCGCCTTGGCAATAACGGACTGGTGAATTTTTTCCCCGCGCGGGAATCCCATCAAAATCTACCCATTTCTTCGTTTCGAACGGCGTGTTTCTTTTGTTTGCCTGCTATTTTTGAACGCCTTCCAAGTTCCAGTCTGCGCTCTGCCCCCGATGGCCAAGTGCGGAGTGAAAGTGTGCGCAGGATCGCTTCTCCATTCAGCGGAGCCGCTTCTATCTCTCGCTCTCCTTCCCTCCCTCTTTCACTCTGCTCCTCGACGATCCATCCCTATCCAAAATTTAGGCCCTTTCCCTTTCCCGGTTATAACTTTGCTCGGTTAAAGAGATTAGTCGAGCGCTAGTAAATTCCCAAAACCCGATTTGAATGGATCAGTTTCTGAAGTCTTTTCTGATTGGTTTTCCCCATCCAGCAGTCCGAGTGGTGATAAATTTTTCTGAATTTCATCGATAAAAAACAATATGTAGCTTTTAAAGGCCAGGGAATTTTTTGAAACCTTTCAGTCTTTCCTTGGAGTAGAATTCGCCTTCAAGAGAGGCAATACTTTCTCATTTACTTAATGGAGATTGCCGTAAAATTTGCATATTTTTTCTAAACGATGTCGCAGCCCTGTCCAGTCGTTAACGTGTTATTGTAAGATTCACCCTGCACACCCGGGTTATAATCTTCCTGGCATACGTTTGTTATCTCCTATTACACATTTTTGGACGTTAATTCCCATTATTTCACTTATATGCGATTATTTACGAAGTTTTATGTCGCTGGTCACATGCTGACCAACAGCATTGTACGGCATCATACTAAAATACTAAATTCTTATTTTGGAGATAATAATCGAGGAAAATTCATTGAAAATTAAAAATGAAATTAGGTTTGAAATTGGAGTATTTTTTTAGGTGAGCATTTTTAAATATCCAGTCGGTTTTCACGGTTTAAAACTTATATAATAGTTTAGTAAATACTAAAATTATTGACCTAAGCAAGAGTAAAGCTCCACGATTCAGAATAATCATAAATAATTCCCTGATGTCGTGTAAATTTTGTTTCTGCGTTAACTGTAGGTCAAGATAAACAATTCGGAAACGTTTGAGAACCTATTCTACACTTTCAATTTTTATCACCTTGTAATTTATGGAGGTCTTCGTATTTTAAACTGCTCGCTCTTTCTATTTCGTGCTTTATCCACGTCATCGATGGGTAGGTGATTTTTGCCTCGTAGATTCCTACATGCAAATTTAAATTCAATTTTAGTACACGTTCCTGGTTTCGCCTTCCCAGATGTCTCTCTTTTATCTATTTATCGGCGCTGCATCATCGTTAGACGCAGCTTGGAGCCAAGGACAAACCTCGCTCTTAGGCATTACTTCCGATCCCGTGGCTGCACGCGCATTACTCTCAGGCTTACGCGGTCGATGGTGCACATTTCGTGACGCAGGCTGTGTTCACGACACCGCCAGCCGCTATTCCCACGTGTAATTTATTTTAGTAAAGTCTCCAGCCTTCTTTTCTTTGGCTCCCATACTTTCGGTGGTGACCGCACTCTCATTGGCTAAAAAAAACAGGGATTGGACAGGGAAGTTGGAAGGTAAAGCTTAGTTAAATTACGGCATCAAGTTCGAAATGTCAGAAGTAAGAAAGAACTGCGTAGAATCATAAGAAGGAGTTTTGGGATTGATAAAATATTTCGGTTGACATGTTTCACTATATTTGTACCTTTCCAGTTATGGCGTTGAAAACGGAGATGGGATAAGACCAAGTTATCTATTATTGTACCTTGACAATGCAAGTCTTGACAAAACTCACGTGTCTGTCTAAGCTCTCCTATTTCCAATATCAAACCATGCACCTTGGAAAAATATTTTCAAATTATTTTTTAATTAATTGTGATATCAATAACGTTAAATACATTTTTGAAGTAATTTGTATAACGAAGTCCATATTTATATTCCATACTCTGCAGATTTGATTCAATCCTTCAACTATAATAAAATAATTGAGTAAAACGTTATAAATACTTGCTATCTAAATAAAATCCCTTGAAAGATTCCACGATTAGAATCATGCAGCAGTATACCTTATTGTAGTGATGATTCAAGAATAAATATAATCGTCTTTTTTGGTTGGTTGCATTGCCTGAATTTCGACTAACAAATATACCTTGGAGCTTTTGAGCTACCGGATCTTTTTAGCATCTATTTCAAATGGTTTGCTAAATCAAGAGCCGTGATTTACTTATTTTTAGAGTTCATAATCCAATTGGTTCAGAAACAGTTTTGCTATTTAAATCGTTATTCGAAATCTATTTTTCTGTGGAACGATGAATTTAACGAAACTTGAAATAGGAAACCTCATGCAGAAGAAATATGCGAAACATGATGCATATGAGGTATTATACAAGAGATTGTTAAGTAATAATATCTTTTTGTCACAGGTCAAAAAATCTAGCATTCTTTTTCGTTAATTCCCGTTTTCTCTATCATTCTCAAACATATGGACTATTTACCATCTTTGGACTTCGCCACACATTAGCCAGTCCTGGTATGATCCACGTTCTCTCCTTGGAATTTGTTTATCTGTATTCTTCTTTTGGCATTGACCTTCCCTGGCTGAAGTATATCAAATGTGTTTGGCCACGTATCGGCTTTGTCCTCCGAGAATTCCGTCATTTAACAGTTAGAGAAACTTCATTGCTGTTGGACTGGTTTCTGTGCAACGCTAAAAAGTCTCTAGGTCCGTAAAAGTTAATTATGAAGAGTTCATCTGGTCTACAGCCACTTCTATTAAGCTGGTCAATTTTCATTGATGGGAAACCATTAAACCTCCCGGCAATGAATGTATGTGTACTATAACAATAGTGTATTTACTAATTTACAAGAATTCTTAGAACATTTAGGGTAATGGATGTAAATAATTGGATAACCTTGAGTCAATTTATGCAATCCTTAATAATATTTAAATCCTTAATAAATATTTAAAACAATATGATGAATCGGTGTCTGGGAGGGAATGAGTTCTTGATTTATTTGAAATAAGGTGCCGAAAACAGTAATGATGGGGAGACATATCGATAAAAAGGGATACACAAAGTTAGTTCAACGGTTGTGCAAAATTATCGAATGTTAGATTAGACGATTCTCAAGTAACCCTGTACAAATAGACATAGATAAACCTCGATTACAGTGAAGTTTTCTCGGAAGATCGCCAACAAAGAGTCCTCTTTCTTGTTCTTTCCCCTTCTATACGTTAATGATTTAAATGCCTTAGTTAATAGTAAGCTTCGCCAATTCGCTATCGAGACATTGTGTCCTGAGGTATTCTCAATAACAAGGACGGTGCTGCGGTAGTAAATGACGTATACGATATGCAGTCCAACGTGTCACTCTGCAAATAAACCGAAGTTCAAATAAAATTAAAAATGAATAGTTGAAAAAGAATATTTCTCCCTAGACACCTTATGGTACCTAACGTATGCATATGAGAAATTAAGTATCTATTAAATACTTAGCTACTCACCTCACTCGATTCATTTCTGAAAACGTTCGAGAAATATGCGATCTGCTGCCAAAATCTTTAATGTATCAGGGGTGATAACGCGTAATGAGATTGCAAATAGGCGATGTAATTTCTCGTTTATATAAGGCCTCACCATTTCTATGATAAGGATTATTTGATAGTCCAATTGAATTCTGTATTATTCGTAGATTAAGTGTACCTAGGGAAACTAGATTAATAAAAAAGTAAGGTGATATTCGTTCGAAGGTTTCCGCGGCGATGAGTAGGTGATTTCCACATTTTTCGGGCTGCGTCCGCGTATGTCGTTTAAAAGTACAACAGTTTCGCCAGCTATCCTGCTGGCGTCCTCAGGTCAAGGATGAAAAGAAGCTTGTTGTCCCGTCTTATATAGGAAAAATCCGGCGCCAATACCGGGAAATTTCTTGGCCAATCAGGGAACGTCCTCATATTTGCGCGGGATTATTCGTTTCCACGCACTGTGGAGTGGATATCCATCCTCTCTGTTAAAATTTTTTGGCCTTTTAACGATTTCAATGGCCTCTCTGATTATTCTCTGGAAGTATTTTCCTTCTTTCGCTATTATTTTAGCGTCGTCGAAGAGAATAGAGTGTCCAGGTTCACTCCAGGCGTGCTCAGCGATGGCCGATGCTCTAAACTGTTTGGCCTTGGTTGCCCTCTGGTGTTCACTCATGCGTGTTTTCAGCGCTCTGCACGTTTCACCGATGTACCATTTGCCACAGGAGCATGGCACTTGGTACACGCCTTCTGATATTAACGGTGAAATTCCATCCTTGGGTCCGGGTAGGGTGTCAGCTATCTTGGTGACGCAGTTGAATCTGGTCACCACATCATGTTTCCTTAAAGCCCTCGCGATTCTTTCCGAAGTCCCTGCGATGAAGGGGATGGTGACGTAAGCCTTCGGACGTGGTCTGGAGTCTTCCTCTCTGTCAGGAACAGCGGTGGTTTGTCTCTTCTTTTCTTCCTTCTCGGCCCTTTTTTGGATCATATGAGCGCTGTATCCATTCCTTTGCAGGGCATTTGTCAAGTGTTTCTTCTCGTTGGCAATAGAATCGGAGTCACATATTTTATATGCTCGGTTGACAAGTGTGTCTACCAGTGAGGTCTTCTGACCTCGACCGCCTCTCCGAAGAATTGTACTATATTCATTTGGAGCTGGCTGCCACCCTACAAGCTGACGATTGGGACACAACCGAGCGGATTACGTACGACTCTTCCCGAGCCAGTCTAATGGCGACGCGGGAAAAGCAAGTCAACAAATTCAACAAACTTCATTGTAAGCAGCATCCACTGACCTCGATTAATGGGGCTGACAATGGCCAATCGGTTGTGAACTTGACGGACCTTCATTTAGATGAAGCCACCCTCGCAGTCTTATCTAAGGGTCTGAACTTCGCTTTGACCCCAAGGACGATACCACTTGAGAAGATCATCGCGGAGGTAGAGTCATCGATCCGGAGACTTCCGAAGGCGGCCGCCGACGAAATCCGAGAAGATGTCGCACGTATCCTCCATGGCGCAAAACCACCAAGATCAAACACCATCGGCAAAGAAAGGAGAGCACTGAAGGAGCTAAGGGACAACGAGAGTATAATCATTTTACCAGCTGACAAAGGCAACGCAACAGTCCTGATAAATAGAGAGGATTACGAAGGGAAAATATCGCTCATCCTCAGCAGTCCGACTTATAGGAAATTGAAAAGCGATCCGACTGCCAAGACGGAGAGAAGCACAAGGGCTATCATTAAACGATCGCTTATTCCAAAAGAAGAGCAACGACGCCTGCTTCCGACTGCACCGAAACCACCGAGACTGTACGGCCTGCCCAAAATTCACAAGAAGGATGTACCTCTCCGACCGATTGTGAGCCAGATTGACGCTCCGACTTACCAACTCGCCAAGTACTTGGCGCGGTCTCTGCAGGACCACGTCGGACAGACACCCAGCTTCGTAAAAAACTCGACGCATTTCATTGACGTAATAAGAAACATCACCATCCACGACAACGATCTCATGGTCAGCTTCGATGTTGAATCGCTTTTCACCAGCGTCCCTATTGAGGAATCGCTGAATATCATCAAGGAACTCACCTCCCGCGGAATCCCTAAGGACTTTCCAGGATTGGTGGAGCATTGCCTCCGCAATTCCTTCTTCCTATGGAATGGTGACCATTACGAGCAGATGGAAGGAGCTGCGATGGGCTCACCCCTCTCCCCGGTTGTGGCCAACCTCTACATGGAGAGCTTCGAAAAGAAAGCACTGGAATCCTGCGACAAGCGGCCCTCACTGTGGCTAAGATATGTCGACGACACTTTTGTCATTTGGTCACACGGAGAGGAAGAATTAAAAAAGTTCCTGAAACATCTGAACTCACAGCATCAAGCCATCCACTTCACTATGGAGGTGGAAAAGGATCATCAACTGCCCTTCTTGGACGTCATGGTGAAGAGAAATACAGGGAATGGGAGGCTTGGACACAGAGTATACAGGAAGCCTACTCACACCGACCGCTACCTTAATGCTGCATCGCACCACCATCCCAGTCAGAAGACCTCACTGGTAGACACACTTGTCAACCGAGCATATAAAATATGTGACTCCGATTCTATTGCCAACGAGAAGAAACACTTGACAAATGCCCTGCAAAGGAATGGATACAGCGCTCATATGATCCAAAAAAGGGCCGAGAAGGAAGAAAAGAAGAGACAAACCACCGCTGTTCCTGACAGAGAGGAAGACTCCAGACCACGTCCGAAGGCTTACGTCACCATCCCCTTCATCACAGGGACTTCGGAAAGAATCGCGAGGGCTTTAAGGAAACATGATGTGGTGACCAGATTCAACTGCGTCACCAAGATAGCTGACACCCTACCCGGACCCAAGGATGGAATTTCACCGTTAATATCAGAAGGCGTGTACCAAGTGCCATGCTCCTGTGGCAAATGGTACATCGGTGAAACGTGCAGAGCGCTGAAAACACGCATGAGTGAACACCAGAGGGCAACCAAGGCCAAACAGTTTAGAGCATCGGCCATCGCTGAGCACGCCTGGAGTGAACCTGGACACTCTATTCTCTTCGACGACGCTAAAATAATAGCGAAAGAAGGAAAATACTTCCAGAGAATAATCAGAGAGGCCATTGAAATCGTTAAAAGGCCAAAAAATTTTAACAGAGAGGATGGATATCCACTCCACAGTGCGTGGAAACGAATAATCCCGCGCAAATATGAGGACGTTCCCTGATTGGCCAAGAAATTTCCCGGTATTGGCGCCGGATTTTTCCTATATAAGACGGGACAACAAGCTTCTTTTCATCCTTGACCTGAGGACGCCAGCAGGATAGCTGGCGAAACTGTTGTACTTTTAAACGACATACGCGGACGCAGCCCGAAAAATGTGGAAATCAAGTAAGGTGATATACTAAAACATTGTGTTAGTAGTATGACTTGATTGATATAAAAACTACGGTGAATGTTACACAGCGATGAGTAAAATTGAGCCTTAAATCATTCACTTGTGGTGTGAATCTCTTTTATCAATTATAAAAATATTATTACAATCTCATCGTAAAATGGCGGTAGTAATCAAAAATGCATCTTGCAGTGGTCTCCTCTATCAGAGAGTGTAGTGAAAGATGGACGGAATTGAAATATAATTTTCTCCGCTAGCGACGAAATATCGGAATACTTGCCACCGAAGTCACACCCAGGAGATAACTTCCTAGATTTAGGTAGGTAGCACAGTCTATAGTGTGGAACTATTGACTCTTTTATGGTTCCTGTGAACATCCATAATATTGAAATGTTGAATTTATTCTTTTTCGCCGCCGATGAATTTGTATGCAAGTATATAGAGTGAGAAGTGTTATTGGGGGAAGGATTTGCGTGCTTTGGAGATGTGGAATGAAATACTTGACACCTTGTGGCAAAAGAATAATGCCCTGCACGCCACTACTCTTCCGTGACCTGACCCTCTTAGTAGGCGAGGAAGAAATGGTCTGTCACCCATGAGCCCATAGTATGCGTAGGGAATCATGAGGAGGAGGTGGAGACGGGTGAGGGCCGTCGCATTCTCCCTCCCCGGCCGTGACCCTCGTCGGGCTCCCATGCAGCGTCCCCCTCCGCCCGTACCAAGACTCGCGGGTTCACGGTGACGTGGGGCGTGGGCACGTGAGCTCGTCTTCATGATGGATCGTCCCTTGTCACGTACTTAAGTCACGTCACACTCCTATATGCTGTAATTTCTATTATTGCCGTAAGCTTCGATCTCACGCGTTCACTTCAAGTTAAGTTATTCCTGAATTTTGAGCGACTGTGCGGTTCGACTCTTCTCATCAGCTGCCGTTTGCAATATGAAAAACAGTTTGCTGTGACTCTCTATTCCATTGTCCTCTCATTTATCCCCGCCACACTTCCTTAATAATTCGTATTTGACCGAAAGGTTTACGATTGCCAATTAGGTAGAAAAGTTGATCAGTAAAAAAGTCGTGTGAGCAGTTTGCGGTCGAATAAAGTTAAGGAGTATTTTTAATATTGATCACTTGTATCACCCGCTAATATATTATTCTTCGGCATTTACATGACGTGAGTATTAATACTCTTCGCATTCTATTTCATTTTGACCACCAAATTTTGACCTAACTATCTAATATTAGAATTACTTCTGCTCAGTCTCACGCATTTGTCTGGTATCATATGTACTGATGTTATCCTGTCATAATTACTATTTCGATATGAAGGTTGATTTATTACTACCCTCCATACTTCCTCTTCTCTGTCTTATTATATCGTTTAATATCCTTCTTTACATACGTCTCCTAATTGCCCCATCTGAAGCTACTTATTTATCCCATGGCTTTCACTTCTATATTCCTTTTGTTTTGATTCAAAATAATTCATTATGCTTCAAGTCTTTCCATACCCACTTTGCCCTTTTCATGATTGTCCACCTCCTCCACTCTTCTTTGTCTCATTTAATCTGTCCATTTGATCTTCAGAACTCGCCTCCGGCACTACGTTTCAAAGCCTTATATAGTATTCTTCTATCTGATCTGCTTTTCCAATGGGACATGCCTCTAATACAAAGAGTTTCACACACTGCACGACTGCTTTCGTCTTCTGTTTTCTTGATAGCTCTCGTTCTTTTTATTTGGCGGAAAGCATCTGTAGTTGGTAATCAAAATATTTCTGCTTCATCATAATTTCTTTCCTTTACTTGCTTCAATACCTTCTTATGGGCTGGATGCTAGATGAGGTGAATGTCTCCAAATCGGCCGCCAAAATAGAGTATTTCTCTCTCTTTTCAAGTATCATACATTGGGGTTTGCTTTATTTTTGAATTTTAATAAATAAATTACTTTGCGCTGTCTGTCTGCTAAGTGCGTTTTTAGACATACACGTTTTTAGACGCTCCGGCGTCATTTTATATTGAACATTTTCTCTTGAAAATGAAGAGATAGCATGAAAACAGGTCGTGAGACAAAGAAGTTGAATTGTGGATAGCCCGGAGGCATTTTAATTCTAAACATGAAAGAACTTTTCCACTAAATCTCTTATAGAGCTGTTAATTTTATCCCAGGTCTTCCAATGTTGTGCTATAATTACTGCGTAATTTCTTCAGAAAACTTTATTGACTTGAGACAAGCACAATTGTGTGTTTATTCTTTTATAGCTACTCGTTTATAAAAGTTTTGTAGAGTTTTCCTTGGGTATTAAATTCACTCCGTCCATTTAATGATGACCATTCTTTTGAGCACTTCATTTAGATAACTCGTATTTTGTTCTCTGTCACTATAATTTTTATGCCTTTCTCTCGTCGAAAATTAATGTTGATTTATGTAAGTTGATGCTACTTATTATTTTATTCTCCAGTAGACTACATTATTTCACGTTTCAGGGTGGAATACAGTTACAGTTGAATACTTCTCGTAAAAATACGGTTGAAATAACCCGTACGTATAATTATATTTCTGAATTAATTCATCGAAGTACTTTTTAATAATTGAATGTAAATACATGCCTTCCCCTATTTTTGTGGGAAATATTTATCTTTCTTCTATTGATGATATTTTATATTAAACGGGATTTGTATATGTACTCGTATAATGCAGTCATGGATGCGAATCGCAGGTCAGATCAAAAATCTCTCCCCAGTAAATACGATTAATTTCTTTTAATTGTACATTCTCTTACCGAAGACCGTGATTGTTGTTTTGTAACAAAAGGCCACACACGTTTTCCATCTCTTTATACTCCACGCAGAACTAGTCGCGGTTTGAGTGAAAGCTATCTGAATTATAATTTATTTGTTTGCTTGGAATAATTCCACGAGAAAATCGTCGAGAACGAGACCTGCTTCTCTGCGGCATATTTTTGGAACGGCAGTCTTTATCTCTCAAAATCCGGATCCCTCTTCCATCCAAGGTCATTAAAGTATTTGAAAAACGTGGTGTTCTGTAGGATCAGGGGATTCTTTCCCTCCTTTAAGCTGAGCATGGGTATCGATTTCGAGTAACCTCATTTTCTTTGTACCATCCCGAACTGAGCGGATCCAAGGCTCCTTAAAAATTCTGCGATATCGACTGGCAAACGGTGAAAAAATGCGTTGAACATAATCACTGCCTGCGGGAACTGGAATCTGATTATACGGCGCAGTTGTTTACCCGGCCACGCTCGGGTTTTTTCATTTTGGAAAATTAGGAGCATAGCCTAGTGTGTAATCCTTAAAGTAAGGATCTGCAGGGGAGGTAATCTGTGCAGTAATGTGGCGCGCCTTTGTTCGTATCTTGTAATGTTTAGTAATTTTGTTGTCGTGGCTTCAAATAACTAGACGCCTTTTAAAGAAGGGAATGTAAGACTGCCGCATTCCACCAGTAATCAAAAGAGTGGCCGGGAGCACCAGAATGCATTTTCATCGAAGGAACGAGGATTTCGGTTGGAAACAGTGAAATTAGAAAACACGCCCTGTTGAATATATTTTGGAAACTTGACATTATATCGCTCTGGGATGTAGACATAACTTGCACTGATGATGTTCAGTTGATGTACTATGACGTGAATTAATCTTGCATCGAATTTTATTGGCACAAAAGAGCATGGTTGCCAGTGAATACAATAGTCGTTAAATTTCGATATGTTTTTCGTATTACCATTGAAGTAATTATATGTATGTTACATGCCGTAGAAAACAATGTATTTTTACCCCGGAGCATTCAGAGATCTGTTTCGGGTATCTTGATATTTCTTAATTGCGAAAACAACTAACTATCGTTATTACTCATCAACACCCGATAGATCGCGGAATACTTGTCGGAAACATGTTCTCCAACTGTGGAATATGGTGGCATGGCAAAATTTAGTATTCACTTCTCGGGGAAATAGGAGGGTTTGGCTACCACTGAGTCTCATTTCTTTTTTTCTAAACCTTAGGATAGTTATAATTAAAATTCTATACCATGTAGCCTTATAGTTAGCTTAGGATAGTTATAATTAAAATTCTATACCATGTAGCCTTATAGTTAGCCCTGGCATACTTTTTCTGTACATTTCCAGTGATGTATACATGCACGCAAAACAGATGGGGTGTTATAGCGGAAGGAACTCGCCTAAATAAAAGCAATTTAATTGAGTAACCTTGTTTTGAAGCTTCCAATAACATATTCCTGATCCCTTTATCAGCTATGGGGGATGTAATGGGACCTAATCCATAAACCCGTATGCCTAGGTTTGGGTAACTAAATTTGCATATTTTCCGAGCGTTAGAATGACTCTGAACTCTTAATATAAATGGAGTAGTAGTAGCAGTTATTAGGGTTGGCGACCGACGGTTGCAAGTTATTTGCCCCAGTAGGGATAGATGACATGGATAATTTAGTGGAAGCACATTTATCCGGGAATGGGGAAGGGAGGGTGGGGAGGAACCTGACACCTGGATTAGTCTACTCTTAGCGATCGGAACCAAGGGGTCCAAAATTTAACGTCTCATCCGACTGTCGGAATACTCCACTTGGGGTGCCCTCGTGTTGGAAGTAAAGTGGAGAAATGAATGGAATCGCTGCTAACAAGAAAGAAAAGTTCGCTGCGTAAAAACTCTACTTTGCGGGTACTTAGGAATGCATCCCATTGTGAGGAGGGATCGCTTTGAAGAGAGCATCGCCCTCTTCAAAACGATCGTTCCCTTCTAAAGTTCTGAAGGTTCGCCAAAATTTATGGGGTCGATGGTCGCGCCTCAGGATGTTCACGGAGCAAAGTGGCCTGCGTGACACCACGGTTCCGGATGGGCCCGTCATCCCCATTGTGCCCTCACCCTCCCCCGCGCCCTCACTTCCCCTCCTGCCGTCCTTCTCGAAGGCCTCTTCTGCTAACGCAATCACTCACTCAACTCTCCCCGTACTTTTGTTTAGCCCCAATTTTTTTATTCTTACGCCTTTTTCTTCCTCATCTCTCGCACTCCTAACCCCGTAGTGGGGCTATCTTGACTTGCCGAATGGTCGAGGGTAAACAAGGCATTTAGCTACAGTCTCCGGGAATAATTTCTGTGTGAGGTGGAATAGCCCACAAGGTCCATTGCCGCATTCTCTGTGCCCCTCACGCTCATCATAACTCCCTTCGTCCTCCCTTACAGTTTCGGCTTAATTATATTATGCCTTGGTCTGTTCTTTCACTTCTCACAGTATTTCTACAAGTCTTTATTAACGCATCAATGCAGAAGGGTTAGATTCCAGTTTGTTCCCTATGATAATAACTGAAGCAGTTATATTGAATAATATAGAAGCATGATAAAAATGATTATATTTATTGAAACCGTGAGGTGACTTGCGTATTTTCCTTGTCACTATTTTTTTCTGGGAAATTAATGCGTCAATAAAGCCTAGAATTGATTAAGTTTTGTGCTACTTTCTTCGCAGCTCCGTATTAATACGTTATTTTGGACCGTTTTCGATGCAGGATTCCAGGTTTTGACCCTTCCTAGAAAACTATAACCTGTATTAGTACCAGTAGCGATTATCTTTAGGTTATGTGATTGAAAAATGTTTATTCCGATTAAGACTCGCAGGAGAGCCATTAAGGGTCGTCGACGCCTGATATTATGTGCTATGTGATACTTTTACCGGTTTTGTTTTTGGAAACTACCGAAATGTTAGAAATGGAAGATCCCTCATCGAATTACTGCAAAATATTTGCATATTTCTCAGACCTTACTGCCTTAAACTTCCCTATATTCTCTTCCAGTTAAATTTTGTTCCGAGGGGGGATGGAATAAATAATAGGAATCGTGGCTCCTATTCAAGCCGTGTTTCATATTATGTGCATTTTTCTAATTGATGCATGTCTTTGGTTTGAACTACTAAATCCTATGAATTAAATGTACTTTTCAAAAATTTCGAGCTCCGGATGACTTGTGTATATTATAGATTAAACCTATCATTTCATGTGATACATTTATCGACTTTTACTAAGTTAATTGAAAAATCGTCTGGTTTTCATTTTAGTGAAGAGCAATGATAATTGTGATCGAATGAACCCATTTTGCGGTATGCGTCTTGGTTCGCCTAACTTAAGGTTTTCTTGTATACTCACCGTCTCGAAGACGCTGGCAAATCTGCACATTCTTTTGCCAAAATACTTTTGTATTAACCGAGATATTCATTCGTAGGTATTATCTGTTTACCCACTCTTATTTTTTATCGTTGCGTTTTGTAATAGTTTTCACACATTTTTGTATTAAATTCCAACTTTGGGGCTATTGGTTAAAATTAGTGTTCCTTCAGAATCATGCATATTTGAATCTTTCTCTGCCATTTTTTAGCGAAGATGTTATACACCACCGATTTTCTCTGGAAAAATTTGCAGACGTGCACCTTTCTGTCTCAAGAGGATTTGTGTGCCTTAGAATGTGTCACGGCTACATGCCCATTTAATTCCTTACTTTAAAGCATGACCTCATTACGGTTCCTCTCCGAGTTATTTTTAATTCTTATCGGATGTTTCCCGTGGGCTCGTCCTTTTTGTCACGGCGGCTCTCTTCGAGAGCTCCTCTCCTTCTCTCGTGGGAGAGAAAAATGAAGTGGAAACTTATCTCCCATGGTACTTAATGTGGATTTCCCCCTTTCCGATATGTCTTGGTTAGTTTTTTCCCCATCGTTCCGGACTCCTCGCCCGGCATCCATCCACTAGTCTCCACCCTCCCATCTCTACCCCACCCCAAAAGATTGAACCATATATCTTCTCGTCCGGTGGCCTTGTCACAGGATCGTCTCCTCTTCAAAATCGGGTCCCCTCTTCCCTTATACTCTGCCCACCCATCGTACACTCCCCCTGGCCCGAAAACAGGAATTCCCTCGATCTTTCGATCTTTTTTCCACGTTTAATGCTGGTGGAATTTTCGCCTCACATTCCCCTGGCGTTCGGCTTGCGTACTCTTTGTCTTTTGACAGAATTTAATTCTTAAATTTATCATTCTCACGCAAGGCTATTATTATTTTGTTAATATTATCGGAAAATACTGTTTAGCGTTTGCACAAATTTTAAGTTTAATGAATACAAGTGAACGCAGGTATTTATTTCCAATCACATTCCACCTATTTATAACTGTACTGTTTTTGTTATATCCCTGCAAACGATATGTAACCAATAGATCTTTATTTTGTGAATGCCAGGTGGTAAAATAGTTAAGCGGATCTGATACAATTTAGTTTGATTTATGTTGCAATTATTATTGAAAATGGCTCCAGTCTTATCCTTCATTTGGTGACTGTGATTCAGAATTTATTCTGTTACAACTCTATGAACAATTTGCATGAGATTTATTTAAATTGAAACAGTTACAGCTAGCCGATTGCGAGTGGGATGAGATTGAAGAGAGTTAAATAGGAGAATCATTTTAGACCAAAATTAACAAGTGGAACACGAATTCGGATTCAGGCCGAGCAAAAATGTCTTCTGAGCTCTCCTGACTACGGAGGATATAAACTCATTGAGTTAAAACTTACTATTCAAGATGAGAAATGGCGCTAATTACTTAGGGGAGAAATGCAGAAATGCGAGCCTTTGACCCGAAGTGACCCTTGAGAGCCTGATTCTGTATGTATTCTTCCGGATTATCTGACGATCATTCTCCCGTTTCAGATTACCCTACTCGTGCTGTCGTGAATTAGTTACTAAGCCTGGAGTAATGCGCACTCCAATTTGTCTAAAGGTTGTGGTTAGAATATCAGTTTACTTGGTAAGTTTGTTGGGTGATAAAATTATCCGGCGGTGCCTCAGACTTCGACGGTAAAATATGTATTTTCTTTCTGCTGATTCATTTCGTTAATGGAAAATCAAATGATATTTTTTACCGCGCTTGAATTATCCTTTTAATTTAATACTTTTCATTTTCTGTTCAAAGGTAAAAGACTTATTCGCATTAGGCTAAAATAAATGCAAAAAATTGCCTTCTTTTTTATTCAAAGAATTACATTCTTATTTTCCATGCTCTGTTGCATATACTCGTACATTATCTACGAATGTATTACAGTTTTTCTGTTTCTTATGTCTTTGTGTCCATAATATTTTTCTGAGCTCTTCTCTTCTGTCATTTTGAAAATCATCATTAATGCCATTGCCACTTCACATCTTTATCTTGTTCTCTTTAAGTTTTCCTTTTAATTTCATGGAAATTACTCTCTGACATTTTATTGATTCTTAGGGATAACTTCATCATAACGTTGCGCCTTTTACTGCTTCTGTTCCTGATTTATATTTGTTGTTTTCAATTTTAACTTTGTTGAAATCCAATATCACTGAAGTAAAGAAAAACAATGTATCTTTCCACGATTCCGACAGATGGGTTGTTTTTTTATTTCAGTTTTGTTCCTGGATTCAATCTAAGTGTGAATTTTCCCGTCTTCTTCCTTCCTTTACACTTCGTTGTTCAATTACTTATTGATTCCATAATAAATATCTGGTCTTTAAGAGAAAAGAAATAGCTGATAATTCAAGTGGGTTTCTTTTGGCTTTCAGCAAAGATGCTTAAAGCATGCTGCATACTCTCTGTAACACTTCAATAAATTTATCTGGATGTAGTTGGCGAAAGAGGTAGTTGATCTCCAGATACCCTCTCTGTGTCATTAAGTATTAGGAATACATTTTTGCTACGCTTGAACCCTTATGGAATCCCGTAGGACATAAGGAACCAAGGGCTGACATTAATATCTAGAATTCCATTTTCGGTTCAGACTTGGTGTTGTGTTCTGAGGGAATAGTTTGTCTGTTTCCAAAGTTAAGGTGAGATATATTCTCGACTCTCGGAGAACCTTGCTAAAACTTATTTCTATTACAGATTTGACTAAGTTAAGGGTATAGACGCTGCTGAGATGAAAAGTGTGCTTACGATTATTCTTAGCAAAGCGGCTTTCGATATCTCTTTTTGATGCATTCAATTTCTTCCCTAGTTCCCAGCTCCCTCTCCTCACTCATTATTTTAGCTGCAGCCTTCTGGTAAACCTTTCTAGTCGTTCCGGTGAGTGCTTCTGCGTTCCATTTCCTAAACCGTTTTCTCTATTTCATTCCGTTTCACCTCAATGATTCTATATTATGATCCGAATCCGCGTCCGCTCCCAAGTAACCGTGAGAATTAGTCACGCTGTTCCTAAACTGATGCCTGACCATAATGTAGACTAACCGATGTCTTTCTAAATCCCCATGCATACCTACGCCTTGCGATGTGCGCGTCCGCTATGATTAGACCCTTTCCTCTGCAAAACCATATTGCTTTCACCCCGCAGACATTTCTTGCTCCTAAACCGTAGTCGCCTAAATCACTACCATCTTTTCCTTCGCTTACCGTCGCGCTCCGATTCTCCATCACGATCTAATGTTTCCTCCCAGGAACATCGTTAATTATTTCCTTTAATTGATCGTACATCCTGTCGACGTCTATCTTCTTAGTATTGCTTGTCGGCATGTAGACTTGGACAGTGAAAAAGTTCATCGTTTCAGTTTTTACCTCTATTAATACTAATAATCTATTACTCACATGCTTTATATTTACTATCCTCCTCCAATCGTTTTTTTATATTGTTACTACCCCTTGGGAAGCCCTGTGCATCACTCCACCACTGTCACTTCAGTAATCCCCGATATCCTTCCATCTCACCTCGCATAGTCTTCAAAGATCTCTCGTAGTTTTCCTCTCTCCTTCTCCCGCTTTATATTTTCTAATTCACATGCACTCAACATGGTCCTAGATTTCAGGTCCCCATTGAAACTGATGCTTTCCTCCTCTGTGTCCTGTGTGCTGCTACTCTCTATTTCGCTTCCCTTTTCCAAGGATTTCTTGAGATGACGGTCGCGGAAATCTCACTTTTCTAAGCAGTCCGTGTTCCGTAGGTTCCAGGACTCATTCCTTTACTCTTGTTCATAATCATTTCTTGGGATAAATAATTGAAATCGTTTCTCGTGGCCTTTCATGGGAATATTGTTGAAGGGATACCGTCTTTTTTATGATAGGAAACCACAGTAATCAATCCGAGGGTTGTTTCATAGGTGGCGACAGACCTCACTAAGCCTAACGGAATGTGAAATTCACAGATCGCTAGTTCCTTACTTTGTGGCGCCTGTGGTTTGTCAGGAAGATGTGGTACGCGAAAAATTGCACAGCTTGAGTGAAGCTGCGGGGGCCCAGAGGCGTTTCCGGGAATCTAACCCAGGCTCTCCAATAGCTCCAATCCTATTTCTCTGGATTACTACGTCCCCCAGTTGGCGGGACACCCCGTAAATTTTGTATTTTTAATATTTCCAAAGTCGCCTTAAAAGTGTTTTGCCTGCCTCCCAGCGCAATATGTATTAGCCGTAACGCCAGAATGAGGAAGAGAACCTTGAACTGTATTTATATTTCATATTCACTTTATTTGCGTTGAATTGCTATCTCGAAATATGAAGTGTGTTTTGAATTGAGGAGGAATCAATATTGTCTCTGCGACAAGCTTAATTTTATTAAAATTTCGTGAATCTTTTCTAAGATACGGAATGTCGCACTTACCTGGACATCGGTTTTTACGGTAATTTTTAACGCCTCGCATGTACATCGCTCTATGTTGTCATAGTTAAGAATTGGTATTTGGAAAACCCCTCATCAACAATGGTTTTATTTCTTGGAAAACCAAAATTTTGATCTCTAGGGAGAAACCAAATTATTTTAATGTTGAGTATTTGGAAGACATGCTTCTTAAACTAATCAGAGGATTTTGGAATGCTTGGAAGCTTCCTGCTATGCCTGAAGTCATGCTCAAGGGCAAGCTTTTAAAATCCCTATTTCAAATTTTATATCTTGTAGTCCTGCTTCACATAGCCTTATGAAGAAACAGTGAACCCTTGACAATGTATATGTATACGGTTAGCGTACAGTAGGCATCTTATGGGAGTAGAATATTTTTTCCCGAAGGAGTTCCCGTAAAGAATACGCGAAGTCTGTGTAGGACGCGATTCCCATGATGTTTGAGTCCAGGTTCGTCTGTGTATATGTGGCTTGGCTGACCTGGCTTGTTTTTGTCGTCCAGGTATTTTGTTTTTGCTGTCGTGGCGATATTTTTCGAGTGAGAGAACCAAAAAAATTATGAAATACGTACGAGACGAGAATCCCAGATACCCTTTGTGTAGATCCTACTCCCCAAGAGTTCCCCATTCTCATGATAACATGACCCGAAAATCGCCGTGTCCTGTAATCGTGAATTTTATTCGGGTACTAATACTTCCTTTAACTTATGATGCATTAATCCTCTAACGTTCGAGTTATAAGATTTACATTTATTATCAATTTAGTATCTACAATGGAATGGTTTAAAGATCATTGTTCGCAATTTTCCTCACTACAAAGAATTTTTCCCAATCAATAAAAAGTAAACATTATTTCCCGATTTATTATAGGTTTGCTGTTTAGCGCTACAAGTCATTTTTTTAAATGATTTGTTGTTTTTAGATATGTTTTGAAGAGCAATTTTATTTTGAAAACATCTTCCTGATCCCTAGTAGTTCAGGAGCTATGCACCAAATTTGTATAGGAATGCCAGGTGAACCGGTATTATTACATATGCCTTTTATCACAACCTGCCCTATTCTATGAATTATTGAGAAATGTTGACTTTGACCGATCTCAATCTTTTATAACTATAGTTACTACTCAATCCGCTCTTGCTAATTGGCTCCTTTCGGAATATTATTTTGGAATTGCTTTAATCTTTTCTTAAGGCATGTGATATTTCAGCTGAATAAGAGCCGCTGTTCAGATTATCGACTGTCTTCAAAGTTGTATCTGGCTTTGACTGAAATAGGATGACAATTGCCATTGTTCTAAATGATTCCTGAGGCATTTTCTTCGGATGATGTGAATCCCAACTAAAGAGTAACTAATTAAAGGAAAAACTTGACTGCTTTCTTTGTGGCTTTCCTTTGAGTTAATTTCAAGACCAATTTCCGATTAAGGAATGTAGGAACATTAATATTTGTACGCGGTTTGTAGAGTCTGTGGTTTGAATATCTAAACTTATGTTGAAATCTACGAGAAAAGTAATTCGCACTCATAAAATTTGCTTTGCATTGATGAATGATTTTAGGTGTGATATTAACATGACACAGCGCTGTAATTTCTGTGCCATCAACGATACCAAACGATTTCAAGAATGTCTTATAATAATTTCTCTATTGGATAGGGTCGTGGGGACGCTAGTAGCCCTTTATATACAGCGTGTAGTTTCACGGATAAGGTATTGGATCGTTCATGGCGTGGCGGAGTGGGTTGGGTTGTAGCGGCTAGGTGGGGGAGTGGGTGGGCGATTGCACTTTCGGGAAGCTGCAAGTGAGGTCCACGACCTTACTTGGTGCATGGCAGGGGGGAAACCGCGAGGGAAGTGGTGGGACTGGGGCAGGAGAGGGTGTCTAGCCGTGGAGGGTGTAAAGGGGGAGACGCGAGGTGATTAAACTATCTATAGGCGTGGTCCGTCCGCTTTTTTATTCTGTCTGAATCTGCGTTTTCATCGTGAAAAATGGTAGGCCTAAGTGATTATCCAAATAATGTTTTTGGTAACAATTAATTCCAATTTTAAATCAATGCTGGGATGCTGATCGACTATTTTAGTGTTCTATTTACAATTTATTTTCAATCAAGTTACTACTCGATTTCAATACATTACGGAAGTTGCGTAATACTGTCCTAAATAAATAATAACGTATACGTATACGTGTGTTTTGTATTCTTGCAGCGTCATCTATTGATATTTTACGAAGCCACTGAAGTAATTGTTCTTATTCAGTAGATTTTTTCCTGTCGGTGAAAGCGGAGAACAAAGTCGCGAAAATCCTTGCTCCCCCACGGTTACGAATAGCGTGCTGTGATTCGATTTTTGTGTGTTAAAGCTGTCCAAATTCAACGAGAGTTGTATCTAGTTTATGGACCTACAGTAATGAGTGAAGGAAAGGTTAGCCGGTTATGTCGAGACTTCAAAAATGGGCGCATAAATGTGTATGATAAGAGCGGAGTGGTAAGCCCAGTGTCCGGAACTATGAAATCGTTCAACTAGTGGACCAAGAACTGCGATATTACCAGCCATTGACGATCAGTGCTCTGGGTGATAAACTTCTCCTTTTTGGAAGCAACACTGTTTACACGATTGTTATGGAAAATCTCGGAATTCTCAAATTGTGTGCAAGGTAGTAAGCGAAAATGTTTACCGACCAACACAAAGAGAAAATAATGTTTATCTCGATCGAACTTTTTGATCACCCACGCTCCAGTCCCGACCTTGTATCTAGCGACTGTTTCCTCTTCTCACACTTGAAATAGTGTTTTGGTGGACAACGGTTTGAAGCTAACGAGGAACTCAGGACCGGCGTTGTCAACTAGTTCAATTCCTAGGCGGCGAACTTCTATGCTGTGGGATCAAAGAAGCTGGTGCAGAGTCATGAAAATTGCATAGAAGTGAACCGTGTTTATGTAGAATAGTGAGGTAGCTTTGTAGCAAACTAAAACCGTCAATAAGAATCATTTTGTAACGAATACATTTTTTAATGACCAAACGGCCCTTACACTTCGAATATGCCTTGTATAACCAGGGCTCTTGCTCCATAGATTTGCCGTACCTGTAGGGCAAATTTCTTACATTATTTCTACTTGATATTGTTCAATGTTAGTGTTTTTTATTTTGAAGTAAAAGATTCTGTATTGTAACATAAATATCTGTGAAAAAGTTGTATAAAAATAAAAACTATTGCATGCATATGAGTGTGACATTTTTATTATTGTTTCTCGTATGCCCACTCTTGCCGCTAAGGATTATATTTGTAATATTTGACCTAATAAATGAAAGCCGTACATTATATTCAAGACAAACCTGGGAAACAAATCATTAAGAGTATAAAATTATAAAATTAGATAAATAGAACTATAATATGCATTTGTATGCATAAAGTAGAATTCATAATTATAATAATAAAAATAATAATAAATTCTTATCCAAATAGGCTAAAAATTTCGGAAAAAAACCCCAATTTTTACGTAGAGATCACGATTATAATTCTTACTAAAATATCTATGATCAATCATCGATTATAGATGCATCACCGTATGGTTTTACTAAAGCTTGCCGTTTGTGAACTACGTAATGGCTTTAACTTAAATGAAATTTCTTGCGTTCAGATGAACAGGATTTTCTAAGTTAGTTATGGACATATTTCCCTAAGTTCCGTACTTTAATTGAATTAATACGTTCTTCTTCCTACCGAATTTGTGAAATTGCGTGAAAACAGTTATATTTTTAGTCTTATAAATTATCTCGTAGCAATAATGGTTCCTTTTTTTTCCCTCTGCCGTACCCTACGAATCATATCTTTTGTGCCGATACGAGATGAAATGTTCGATTGACAAGATACAAATTTTTTCTAATTATCATGGTGTAGTGTTTCGATCCTCTCTGGTGATTTCATTTACACTTTTTGTTTGTTGAGAGCTATAACCCATGTTTGTCTGATGATACTATTATTATGCTATTTTATTGCTATATTTTATTACTATATGTTATTCTTTTGTGTTGATAAATATTGCATCTAATTATTACGCGAGAAGATCGTGGGTCAAAAAGAATGTTTGCCAAGCTGTACTAAAATATTTTGAGATTAATAAGCGTACTAAGGATTGTATTTACTTTCCAGGTGGTGTGCTAACAAGCGGATCCAGTCTTGAAAGCGGCTTTCAAAACTTGTAAGTTAATCACTCAGCTTATTTAAATCCTATATTATGTAACCATGAAATAATCACTGGGTGACCGTAGGGGTTGGGAGTGCTTTTTTCTTACTATTTTGTTAATACCATAATATTGACCAATATATTTTTATTTTAGAAATCTGTACATCCATCGATTTCATAATTTTAAGTAAAATTTTTGTTATATTGTACAGCTCTTTAATTGATCTAGCGATTTTTTTACAACTCCATACTCAAATGAATTATGACTGTTTCATAACTATAGGGGCGCTGAAGAACTCCGTACCCTGATGAGATTCCGTGCATTCCGATGGAGATTTTCTCAATTCCGAATTAGTATTTTCATTCAAATGAGTTGGCGTTCTGTATTTCCTTCTGCTCCGTGTGCACCTGTAATCATTTTGAATGCCTTGATTCATAAATTTCCATTCTTAAGGTCTATTCGAGGGACACACGTTATGTTGAGCCAGTAAATAAGATATATATTCAGCGGCTCTTTAAAAGATGACTAAACAATGTTGGTACCATTAAAGCACCGTTTCTTATTGTTATTACTTAGAAATTAATTTATCAAAAGCGTTTTAGGTGTTTTCAAATGTATACACCTGATTGTTTCATAATGATCAGTGCCCATTTTCACCTGAAATTTTAGATATCCACGGCTACCGTATCTTGTCACAGATCTTGTTCATCCGTTAGATAAGTATTTTCCAAGGGAGTTGGATATTGTCATTGTGAAAAAACATAAAAATAAATAAAAAGCAATGAAAAAATGCCTCCTCTTACTGAGGCAAAATATGAACACAGTGCATGCTTTGCTTAACTACGAGGGTAATCCCGAGAGGAACGTCTCCATTTTTTTTAGAAATAGAAAGAATCATGTATTTTCAACACTTGATACATTATTATTAAGTTTCAGTGTTCATTTATTTTCTACGTAATCACTCTTTTGGTTGATGCATTTTTGTAGTCGCAGGGCATGTTTTGTATGTAAATGTCATGCTAGTCGTTGAGGAAGCGTTGAACCGCATCTCTCCTCTCGTCATCGTCGCTTGTAATGAGTGGCACGGGTGTTCCTTTTCGCACGTGAGATCGAACAGTTATCACTTGAGTGGCGGCATTCTTTTTCGCTCAAGCCTCAAAAATTCAAACAAGCACATTTTGCGGGCAAAATCATGGAATCTGTGTTTTGGGATCGGAACGTGTTATTGTTGGTCGACTTTGTTGCTCCCAGGACCACAATAAGGGCTGACAAGTATTGGGAGACACTCAAAAAACTCAGGAGGGCGATTCAGCGCCAAAGAAGAGGAATGCTAAGCAAG
Source organism: Hetaerina americana (assembly GCF_022747635.1). Classification (NCBI taxonomy): domain Eukaryota; kingdom Metazoa; phylum Arthropoda; class Insecta; order Odonata; family Calopterygidae; genus Hetaerina; species Hetaerina americana. The sequence goes on along the minus strand of NW_027287538.1, from coordinate 65,145,280 downwards.
GGCGTAAATCCTTCTCCACGACAACGCTCGCCTCCACGTCTCCCGTCAAACCTCATTCGTCGCTGTCTTGCAACAGTTTGGATGGAATATCATCACCCACCCACCCCATAGTCCAGACTTGGCACCCAGGAACTACCACTTGTTTCCTAAGCTGAAAGAAAATTTGGCAGAAGGGCGCTTCAGCCAAGACGGCAAGGTGAAAGATGAGATTCAACGCTTACTCAGCGACACGGCACCGAGCTGGTATGACATGGGCAAACGAAAAATTATGCCCTAGCCTTTAAAAAAACGTATCGACCGAAATGGCGACTATGTAAAATGACAGGGAAAAGTTCAGTGTTTATGATAATGTATCAATTATTGAAAATAAATGGTTCTATTTTTAAGGAAATGGAGACCTTCGTTTAATTAGAAATATGAATTATGCTCTCTTTAGAAATGTAATACTATTGTATTGAACTTGAATAGTTTTGCCGAGGTATCTAATTTACTGCCTAACTCTACACTTAGTTCTGAATGGAGAATTATTTAAAAGTTAAAATGAAATAACAGAATATTCTTTCTTCCCCTCTATTTCCCCTTGTTCTATCTCGTTATTAGTTATTACGAGAAAATTGTGCCGAACTAACCAACAGATTTTTATTTTTATACCTCTCAACGTTATTTTTTATAATATAATAATAATATAATATATTATATAGCAAGAGTTACATCAGTGAAAACAGTTCGATGGTAGTGGAAAAGGGCATATTGATGTAGAAAATTAACTGGTCATTTGAGAAAACTTTTGAAAAATAAAATGTTGCCCGAAATATCTTTTTCTACAGACGGGAAATTCCGTGAAAATGTTTAAACCCGTTGCTGTCCTGAGAAATAGATTCTTATCTCTCCTTAAAATTTAGGAATAAAATTGAATATATTGAATATGTTTTCAGTGAAAATTTGCTGGCTTTCATATCTCAATATTTGGTGTGATACACATTGATAGTTTTGATCAAACCTTGTACATATATTTACATAATACAATTATGTGTTTGTATATAGAAATATATATGTATATAGATGTACATATACACAATCACACACACACATACACACATTCTTAGGGTTCAGCCGATGTATTTGTCAAATCCAGTGTTAAAAGTTTATGTATAGGAAATAGATATGAACTTTCTTCAACATTTATGTCAACAAATTTTACAAATTAACTGCTTCGGAAATATTCGTTAGTCCCAATAAAGTAAGCGGTGAGGATACAGTTAAGTATATTGGGGAGAAAAGAAAATATAAATCCATAGAAGTAAGGAATTAAGATTTCATGCCCAAACGTTATGAATGTGAGACTGCTTCTTATTTTGACAAAGCGCATGAGGTTGCTTCAGATTTGAACCCGTCGACAGTCACGTTTCCTGGACAGAATTTTAAATATTTTTATTATTTCGTGAAAGTTCTTAGGGATCATTTTAGTTGTTAATGATAACTTCAGAATTTTCGCTAATGAACTCAGGAGATGACGCTCATCTTATCACTTTAAATCCGTGCACATTCGTGGACGTGTGAATCGATAAGAATAGACATCTTTTCCGTATTCTTTCTGAGAAATGTCAGTGAAATTGCTGTGGGGAAAATTTTTTCAACTGTGGTTTAACAAACATTTGAGCTATCTCTACAGGGAATAATATCAGTGAATTTTCAGCATGGAGGTGTTTTGCCCCTTCACTAATTAAGAACTATTCAAATTTGGCTGCAGTGAGGTAATTTCGGAGAGAATTTTCCACGCTCTCCATCATAATTGTGATTTTCCGCTTTGAAATTTTACTGAAACTTCGTGAATAGTTTGACCGTAAAATCACTTAGGGTTTTTATGTATTAAAGTAAACAAATCCGCGAAACGGATTTTTAATCCAATTTTATGCCTTATTAGAATCTCTTTATTTTTTGAATTCCTGGAGGTGTTTATAAAAGAAGAAAGGTGTTATGAGCATTGCAATTTTTCCAAATTTTAGATAGAAAAATTTAAAAGTAGCGCAGAATAACAACGCAATTGGGAACAAAATAAAGAAACTTCAAAATGTATATAGAACAGTGAATCTATTATTAATCAGCAGTTTCCTATTCGGTGAATTTTCCTTCACAACTAATAATATACATCAGATTTTTCTTAGATAATGGGTTAAGATAATGATTATACAGTGAAAAAGCAATTAAAATTGTTAGCGTTTGCTACTAATTTGTCGCTTTACTCTCTTTTTTTCATTGGCCTTACTCAAAATTCGTGTCCATCATTTAGTGTTTTTTACTAATACATTGTCGTGCAATTTTTGGATTGGATCTCGACCGTACCAAATAATGGTTTTCAGATGTATTTAACTAATAACAACCTCTTCCACTGTGGGCATATTTGATGATTAGTTTTTTTCGTAAATTTATGGTCTTTCGTGTGTAATATAAAAATGTTACATGCATTCGACATTTATAGGTTTATTATTGCAGTGAAGCAATAAATGCGGGGGTTCTTGGTGGAATAAATGTCTATCGTTCGTTTGCGGAACTATTGCGTCATCATAAACGATCGACTCCCTGCAGTCATTGTGATTTTTTTTACGGCTTATTGTCAGATGCGCGTAGGATGAAAGCGTCACCTTTGGAAGCGGTGGAGACGTACTCATTTTGCGAATATTGAGTGACGTTCGAGTTTCCGCTCTAACTGGCAACATTGCGGACACATTCACTGGTTTGCGCAAGGGCGGAAGCCGTCCGTATTGAATTGTGACCGCTTTTATGCATTAGTGGGAATCTGTGGCCACTAAAAATGGAGTGATCCTAATTTTTGGAGGTAATATTTGCTGTCATCATTTTGCAAATAAGTTGATAATCATGATCGGAGTCGATCTTTTCTCCCCGCAGTTACTTTCTGAAAATAATTATTTATTTTTACTGAATACTTCGTGTTTACCCTGTTTAACGAATGGTAATATACCTATGGCTCTATTTTTGCGGTAAGATTGTGTGGTTGTTGAGCATATGTGAATGACCGATTATTGACATGGTTTGTGGCGTATTCTGTCCTTGTCATCCATCATGCCATAACGCACCGAGCCCGAAAGTAACTGATCATCTCCATATTGAAGACCTACACCCTGAAAAACTTTGTGTCCCTGGCTTATAATAAAGGGAACTCGATTGCTACGGTAATCTTCCATCCCAAATTGCCTTTCGTTCTCTGTAAACTGGCTAGTCAGCCTCAACCGAATGTATATATTTTGTTTTATCCTGAATGGCGCAGTCTTAGACTTGCCTACGAAACATCGTCCATCCAGAGTATTACAGATGGAGTGTCGTTGCCGCAACATTGAATTAGGGTCCATGTTAAGAATGAAAATTTTTTCCACCCCAGAGAAAATAGTTTTGGTTCTCTTTGGCTAGAATCAGTACATCAGTCATGCTCTCAAGTAGGACTTAAGGTGAAAGATTTGGTTGAGGCACGGCTTTTTTTTTACCTGCTCAATACATGCGTCCAGTGCCCATGTTTTCCTTCTATGCTTTCCGAATCCAAATGATCATCTAATTTTACTTTTAAATTTTACTTATTTTATCACAAATACACCTGATGCTTAGCCATGTAAATTGATGTCGTAGGGTTCCAGACGACCGAGACACATAAACAGAGGTTAACAGGCCTTGCCTTACCCCTGGGACCATTGGCCGCATATCTTTTTTTGGCAATTCGCCCGTATCATAGTGTTATGACTATCCATGAATTCTTCAAGCCTTGTTCCGCGGTCAAAATTACAACGTTTTATCTTTAGAACAATCAGTTAGTTAACAATACTAATTTTTTATAAGTTGTTGAGGATGCAACTTATTTTTTGACTTGAAAAGTACAAAAAACACACTGAAGGAATATGGTAGTAATATCGACAGTATTTTTGCATGGCTATTGAGATCCATTCATTCTTATGGCTCTTCCTTTAATGAAACATGCTTATTTTGTCGTCTTTGCCGTGCGTAATGCTCTGCGGATGGGCGTCGTTATTATGTTAAGACTCCAGCTTTTACTTATGTACGGATGTTTGGGAATGTAAGAAGTGTTGTCAGAAGAATGGCAGAAAAAATACTCCTTCGTATCAGAATGCTTTTATAACTATGGTTATGCTATGATCGCGATATCTAATAGGTGACATTGAGCAATCATATTTAAATCGGATGACCCTATTTGCCACTTTAATCTGAGGTCTGTATTCTGTACCTTATATTGTAACTTTACAAAATATTTGAGACTTATATTTGTCAATTTTTATGATATACGTCATGTCCTTAACATTTACCATTACTCTTATTTGTCGCCCATATTGGAAGGTTCAGACTCGGGAAAGAGCGTTCATGTTCCTTTGATGAGTGCTCCTTATGCATTGTTTGAAGTAATAGTGAAACTCAATTCGACCGTACTCAGAGTTTTTCAATTCGACAGTATTTTATGCATGTGTGCATTGCCTTTCCATTAAATTTTCCCTAAGAGAAATCACGGTCAATATTTAATATCTATTGAAATTTTCAGCATTTTCACCAGCTGAACATTTTTATATAACTTGGTCAACTCTCTATTGAGATTAGCCCAAGGTCTTACGTGGTGTACACAGTTTCACACGACTTTAAAAATAGCCTGAGCTTATCCAGTCATTGGATTACCAGTCTCCCTGTTCAGTGGTGAATGCATATGGAACATGTTTTCGTTAGTTTAAATTCTTGTTCCGGGAAATCGGTTCTGGTTCAAAATTTGTGATGACACCTGTGAGTTTTAATCAATGTGCCATCATTGACAGTTTCTAATTCCTTGCGTGACATTGAATTCGCTTGTAACTTGATAAAAGACATTTGAAGTTATTGCGAAGGAAGCTAAAGTATAGTTATATTTTTGTGATGTTCTTTTAATTAGTCCAGTTGTTTTGAATTTATATACATATATTGTCGTCAAATCTCGGATCAGCTCTCAAATCAACCTTCAGGTTGGTTTGAGACCTGATTCGAGAGCGTCCATGTTGATCTTTAGTATCCTGCAATCCTTTTTGGCGCGGGAGAATGGCTCGCTTTTTATCTCCCGATCAATAATTTTGTGTTGGGACTCCGGATCCGACCAGGAACGATGGACCTAACGTCACTCTCCAGCATCGTTACCCAACATAACCCGATGCACGAAAGCCTTCGTGTGGGGTCGGATGGTAACCCCTTCATTGGCTCCAGCTTCCCACCATGTTGGAGCCATTGGGTTTGCTGTAGTGTGCATTCCCGCAATTAGCGATGGCAGCGCGGTTCGAAAGTAACTCCGTACTGTTTTTGCATAAGGGCCTTACGCTGTTCCTCACGGGAAGACGCGAGAAACGAGACCACTTCCTCTCTCGCGAGTATGTGTTTGTTCCTAAGCCAGTCGCAGATGGCTTGATTATTCCCTGCATCGGAAGGGACCACCTCACATCGTGGGGCTTGCAGTTGTCTGGTCGGTCGTTGATAATGAAGAGGCGAAATAGACGTCCGGCGACGGGATAGACTTGGGTTGGGTTGAGCCCAGCGTCTTTCCTCCCGTATCCCGCATATTAATCGTCCACGGGAAACTTTCTACCCCTGCTTACTCTCGAGTTCCCTTCGGGCTGTTGCTCTTGTCTACTCTCCCCCTCCCCTTGAATTCTCAGCAATTCTCCTTTTTTTTAATTTCTCAGGCGGGCCTTAGCAGATGCTTTTGTTGCTAAGGTCTTGCTGAAATTGGCGCACATGAATCACCGCGTCTCGTTACACCTCATTTCACATTCTCCATATCATCTCTTTGTATCTTTTCCATTTTATTAAATCTCTTCAAAATTATGCCACTGTTTTGCAGTGTGGCAATTGTGAAAACTTAAGACACTCCTCCTATGTACTTAGAGTTAAAATAAGGTATTTCGCTCTATTATCAAATTCATGTCGTGCATGAAAAACATTCCTATGCAATTGTCTTTGGAATTCGCATAAAATCGTGAATTTTTCCTGGTCCATGTGCCCCTCGCATAAACTCCTTGAGTTGATGGTGTGATGTAAGTGATAGAACCGAAGGTAAAGAGGTGAATGAAAACTAATTTAGAAATAAAGCAATTCACGTCGACCTTAAATAGCCTTGTATACACATATCATTCAACACGTTCGTTGCGGAAGAAATAGGGAATTTCCCGTTAGGAAATCGTATTTTTATTTTCAAACATAATTAGAAAATTCATTCATTTAATTTTTCCCATTTATGTGGTCGCCAGAGTTTTCTTGCCACGTCGAGGGACTTGTTATGCCACCTAATTATATTGGTAGGTTCTTCCACTGAGATGAAATAAGCGAGGTAGACACTGTCTCCATCTAATTCAAGTATTCCTCCTTCCCTCTCGCGATGCGCATCCATGACAAAATGGAACCCAAACGTTCGTATATACTTACTTCAAGACAGATATTAAATGATTTAGTCAATTATTGGTTGTTGTTTATAGGAATGCACGTGTGTCCGTTTACGAGTGTTATGCTAATGTACTAACATATATTCAAATGCATGCAGGTAGGTCAGTTATGCGTATATGCTGAGTTCTACCACACCTCCGCCACGCGCACTTGCGGCGACTTGCGAGTGTTGTGTAGCCGTAGATGTATTACTCTTCAGCAGATTTTTATGTAAGAATTATTGTGGTTTGTAGTTTTATCATTTGATGATACATTTACTGAATTAAAACTTCTTGTTTGTAGCAATATGTTGTAAAATCATGGGGTTTCTAATATTTATAGAATTTGTTGATTCATCTATATTTTCCATTTGGAATCTCACTTTTCTTTCATCACTTCATTTTGAATGAAATGTGAAGTGCGCGTTAGCAGAGGATACGACACAGATGAGAGGCCAAGAAATAAAAGAAGGTACAATTTTTTCCAGAAATCGACCGTAGTTGCTGGCGTAGGAGCATGGCCTCGCCCTAAAATATTGATTTTTCTTGTTGCTCTATATCCTTTTAACCTGCCTTGCTAAATATTCTTAACATTCTCACAGAGGTTACTATGAATTGAATGCATTTTTATTAATACAGGTATTCCAATGCCTTGGTTTAAAACCAGTAATCGCGTGCCTGCAGTTTGTTAGCGTGATTAATAAAAGCACAAAATAGATTCTATGAGGATTATCATGTATTATCATCCAAAGCGGTTCGGGTGATATTAAACGCTCATAGGATTAAAGATTATACTCTTCTTGTTGCCCAGAACTATTTTCAAATTATGCTTACACTTCCTGTAATTTGAAGTAAAATTATCTTTCAAGTATATTTCAGATCTTTATGGTTATCTCCTGTGCATAACTGCATTTTAGAGTTTTTTATTGTCAATTTCCACAAATTTTGTAAACGAGATATATGTATAATACGTTTTAATGCAACAATTTCAGAGCGTAAAAATCATTCGCCTTGACTGGGACTCGAACCCAGATCCCTCAATATCCGGTCGAGTGCTTTAGCCACTTAAGCTACCGAGGCGTCCTCTTAAACTCTGAAATTTTGGGGCTTTTAAAGGAACTAGATGTTATGACGAAATACCGTACATACAATGTCACATGCATTCGTAGTCGTGCGCGAGGCGCCACTGTCCACGAGGTTAAAAGCCAACTTTAAACACGTATGGTGTTTTCCCTTTGACAAATTCCAAAGAAACTGCGGGAGATGCCGCAACAGTAACTTTTAACGGAGTCATCCGCTAATGTGCATTTTAATGCAACAATTTCAGAGTGTAAAAATCATTCGCCTTGACTGGGACTCGAACCCAGATCCCTCAATATCCGGTCGAGTGCTTTAGCCACTTAAGCTACCGAGGCGTCCTCTTAAACTCTGAAATTTTGGGGCTTTTAAAGGAACTAGATGTTATGACGAAATACCGTACATACAATGTCACATGCATTCGTAGTCGTGCGCGAGGCGCCACTGTCCACGAGGTTAAAAGCCAACTTTAAACACGTATGGTGTTTTCCCTTTGACAAATTCCAAAGAAACTGCGGGAGATGCCGCAACAGTAACTTTTAACGGAGTCATCCGCTAATGTGCATTTTAATGCAACAATTTCAGAGCGTAAAAATCATTCGCCTTGACTAATTATCGCTTATTAAGAAAAGATCGAAAATAGACGAAATTAATGAAAATATATTAACGAGTGCAGTGGGTACGGCACGCTTTAAATTTACACTATTTTCATTTCATTGAACGTGTATTTCATTCATTAAAAAGACTGCCGTATAATACTCATTTAAAGCAATTTTAATTTTCTATTTTCCTTAAAATAATGTGGAAATGCGCCGTAATACTCGTATTCATTACCTAGTCATTCAAACTAATCCAAATACCAAAATGTCGATAAAATCTTCAAAAATTCGTGCATGAAATATTTATTTGGAGACTTTGAGCAAATAAATGAAACCAGAATTAATTTTGCCTTCTTAATCCTCAGTTTTGCCCTAGTTTTATGAACTTAGGTCTATTATTTCATATTTTCATGGTTGAAAGAAAATCGATTGCGTTTGGTTTCGAATTTGAGTAACTTTTTTGGCATTTACGGTTTTTCCCCTAAGTCTACCGATGTAAAGTCTACCCGATGAACTAAAATTTTAAACGTAATTTATATCAGTAAGTCCGTCGTCAGTTTGTAGTTTTATACATGTATACGCTAATTGGAGCAGTGCAAGGTCATAATATATTATCAGGTTCATTCCCTCGATACCTGAAGAGCAGATAGTCTCCAATTTTTTTATTGAAACATTCCTTAACTTTAGAAGTTTCGTGCCCACTAATCGAATTCCATTTTAGGAAATATTGATTAAATTAAGGGTATGCATTTGAAAAATGGCGATCTTTAGCAATCATTCAATACCTCCATCATTATCATAGTTAGCGGACCTATAATTTTGTTAGGCTCTTGGCGGTCCCTATGAATTAATATCTAATGCATATCGCATGGAATTCGTCTTTCCCTAAATTATTTTATTTTGTTCTTCTTGCCTTCTAGCATCCTTCATGATATCCAAAAGAGTTTGGCTATACTCTCCCCCGATTATCTCACATTCTTCCTTCTAACCCGAGATTTAACAGCACAACGCCTTTCAACATGTCTTCCTCCCATGTTTTCTTCTTTCTTCGTATTTCCTGTAAGAACTTTTTCCCTTCTCCCACCATTATAAAACCTCGTCGTTAGTCTTCCCCCACGTCAAGCTTATTTTCTCCATTGATTTCCCGAGCCTTTAATCCTTTCATATGGGAGAAGCCAGGCTTCAGCAATTTGCAAAACTCGTTGCTTTATGTCCTTCTTTGTCACTTGTTTCTTAACCAGCCTCGACTACCTCTATGTCCTACCATCTCATCTTTCACCAATCATCATGTTAAAATCTCTGTTCACTATTTTGTGTTTCCTTCCCGGAATATTCTTAGTTATTTCTTATAAATCATACAAAATATCTGCTCCCTCCTTCGGTTGACAATACTTATCGGAATATACTCCTAGATTACCCTAGATTGGTGGGGTCTTTGATTTTATCTCCGCCAATTAATATTATTCCTCACTTTCCCTCAATCCGCTACCTTTTTGTCCGGTTTCATGTTCATGAACATTAATTTTTATCATCTTCTCTCTTCTACTCTATTTTTTTCTGTTACTGTAGGTCCAGTAGTCCCGGTTGTCTCACCATCTCATCTCGTACCAACCAGCAATATCTATTCATTCTTTCCCAATAATTTTCCTGATATTTTATAACATTCCTTTCCTTAACATCCTCCTTATATTCCATTTTTATTTTAACACTGTATCTTTTCCGAGTCTTCTTTCCCACTGCTTGGAACGCGTCTGTGCAGAGGCTTCATTCGTTGACGATGGCGGAGACCATGCCTTTCCCGCCACCAGGAACAACACCCGCCTCAGTGGGCGTAGTCCTCCATTTACGAGGATTCATTATCAAATGAATACCGTCGGTATTATCATGGAATAAATAAGTGAGGTGGTTTCCGTTGACTTGGTCAATAGTTTTTGACGTGACACCATCTCTTAAGTGGCCACCCAAATGGGACAAGACTCCTGTGTTGACGCTTTACTCAGAAACTGGCGCGGAGTGGCCTTTCGACTGGATCTCACCCTGCGACCTTTTTATCACGGGTGACCCTGCCATATGCAGTTTTGTTCTCTCCCGCAAATACCTTAGGAGTTCTAGAGGTCATCGGAACGCGCAAGCCCTTTCAGCACACCAGGGTCATAGTTCGAAGGAAACGCTGATCAATATATTAGATACCCTCTTTTTAAGCTGTTGTTCAATGGGCCGATAAATTAAAGTCGCGTTCAATGAGGTATTGACCAGCAAGAAGAATATGATAAATTTATATTTCCAAATTACTTTGACTTTTCAAATTATTTTGATTTCATACTTCTCACCTTTCGTTTATCTTTCTTTTTATAGGTCCACAGATATTTGGTGTGTTTTCTCATCCGATGCCCAGTTTAGACTGACACCCAAATATTTCGCTTTGCACAATGTCATTGTATCTGCCTGTTAAGGTCTGCAGGTTTGAGGATAATAGAAATTCTTTTCTCCGTACCCTATTATTGCGCATTTGACCAGATTGTCCATCTTGTGAAAGTAAATTCAAGCTATAACCCTGTGTACGATCTTTCAAAAAGGAATCTAATTTTGGTTAATTTTAATTTATGAATTAAATGTCCAAAATGATATTTCTTGTTCACAAAAACTCGCCGAAAAGCTTGAACGCATGCAACCGCATTAAAATATTTTTTCGTCGTGTTCGGTACTGACACTTCGCACTGAATTGCAGCTAAAAACCCTGAATTTCGAGTCTGGAAAAATGGCTAACTCAAAACACGCTATTCAGTCCTTAAGCGTAATTTCTGGCGTTTCCATTATTTTGGTAGCACACTCCATCTTTCTTAATCATATACCTGTACACCAAACAGTGCAAATTTCCTTGCATAGTTTCCAAATCTCATTTTAAAAAGGGTTTACTTTTGTTATTTAGAGCTTTTATAAGGTTGAAGTTTTCGTATTCATAGATTAAATAAATGTATTCCATAAAAATGTTAATATATTCATTATAAGCAGATTGATGTTACGGAGAGATGAAAGGAGAAACGAGAAAGTTTTTAGAACGGTAGGAGAGGAAATTCTTCTTAAATATTTTTTTTAAGCTTTTGAAAAATTCATTTTTACGCAGATAAGTTTATGTTCCGACCCATCTTGTTGCTTGAAATCAGCAGATTTGTGGAAAACAGTGGTAAATCGGTGAATATCGAAGGAGTATGCCGACACAAAATCGAAAGAAGTGAAATAAAACAATCGAGTGGGGCGTAAAACAATAGCGAAGAATGTAGGAGGCAATGAATTATCTGATTGAAGGAGGAATGTTCCCTCTAAATATAAAAATTTGTTAGCTGTTGCATCTTACTTAGTGAGCGGTCCTTTCTTAACACTGTGCCGTTTTCATAGCCTTTTTCAGTTGTACTTTAGTCATTTACATTGTATGATGCCTTATTTATTCTATCTGTGCAATGCAGGTTGACCAAAAGTCGTAGCCAAAATCTCTCCTGCTTAACATTCCTTTCGAAGGAAAGAGATGATCTTATTCACGTATACGTACTTCTCTGGCACGCACCGAGTTCTGCGTGGAATAATTCTCCGGTCTCCACATTGTTACACCAATCCATCCTCGCCGTATCTATGGGACGTTTTATGCCGTGCCTTTCCTTAGCGTGATGATGCTATCCCTTAGGTAGCATTTGCTTGGTCAATTGACGATTCTTAGCACGCGCGACCCTCTCTTTTCTTCCCCCATGCCGCAATCCTTTTATTCTGCTCTCATGTGCGAGCCGTTAAGGGATCGGTGGCGGAGATGTTTTTAAGGATACGTGGAAGGTGGGATATTTGCCATCTGGAAAAGGATAAGGGAAGGCGTTCGTAGAGTATCTTTCTGATTCTTGAGTTTTTGGTGAAAAATAAATATGTAGTTTTTAATGTTGTATACTATTTATAATAAGGCTATATAAGATATAATTATTAGGACAGAAAGCTGGCTATGCACTGATATCGTCGACGGTGAAATTTTCTCAAAATCCATCTCCGTTTGCAAAGTTGAAAGGGCAAAAAAAATCGGGGGCGGTGTCTTTGTTGCGGTTTTCAATGTTCCATCTATTGATTGAAGCATATACAGTTGTAAAACGGTGGGTAAAGACAAAGATACCTGCGAGTCTCTATTGACTTCTTTTTCGTTGAACTCCTTGGATCAACTTGTTACTTCACCAACTTGGGGTGTAAAATTTTTGATTAGTTAACGGCGACTACCTGGAAAAGTCTTAACTGTAGAAACTATAAAAGGATTTGGTGACCACAGCGAAGTAAATACTAATTTTTCGCTACATGGGGTCCGAAATAAGAAGTCTGAAAGGAAAAATTACTTGTTTAAAGAAGGGCCCTACAATGGCTTAAAGTGCGTGCTACAGAACCAATTTGCAAGTTTTATGAAAGATAGTAATAATCGAAATACTGAGGATACGTGGAATCACATCCTTAAGATCACGCGCTCAGCAGTCAACAAGTATATTCCCAGTACATTTATAAAAGGTAACACGGAACCTTGATGGTTCAACGAATATTTTTTAGAAAGCATTGCGACGTCAAAGGCTATGTCACGCCAAGGTGAAAAATACTAGGGATGATATATCTAGCGACAAAAGAATTGAGGCCACTTATTATAAGATATCTAGGGCGAATGCTAAGCATTAATTTCGAAAAGCGTTAAGCGAATTCAATAGGAAAAGATCAATTCAAGCGGAAAATTCGAAAGACAATCCGAAAGCATTTTGATCGTGCGTCTGAGAGGTTCAGCGAAATAAGTCAAGTCTATTCACTCAAAAATGATAAAAACGAAAGAGTAACCAGACTTTTGGAAAAGGCTAACTTATTAAATTCCTTTTTTTAAAGTGTCTTCCCCATTATCTCACCGAGTACCTCCGATAGCTTACCAAATCGTGCCGGTCAACCGATGCCCGAAATTGAAATCTCATGTAATGGAATAGAACGTTTGCTGAAAAATATTACGCCTAATAAAGCCTCCGAGCCCGATCAAATACTTGCTCGTATATTTAAGGAACTAGCTTCGGATGTTGAGCCGTATCTAGAAATACTGTTTAAGAATTCGCTGTTAGATCAAAAGGTTCCCAGAGATTGTACAACGGCTAACGTAAAACCAATATTTAAAAACGGAGACGAGGAGGAGCCGTGCAATTACAAACCTATTTCCCTCATATCCATGCCATGCAAGGTCATATACGTAGTTGCTAGTTCGATCGTGAGGCACCTCGATAATCAGAAGTTACTATTAATGAAAAATCAGCACGGTTTCCGAAAAGCTAGATCGTGCGAGAGACAACTTACACTTTTTGTTCATGGTTTTCTTATTTTGGGAGAGAGCAATGTTCCAGTGGACGCGATTTTTCTAGATTTTAAGAGAGTCTTCGACAAAGTACTTCATAGCAAACTAATCGCAAAGCTAGAAGCATATGACATAGAGAAAAATATCCGGGGCTGGATTAAAGACTTTTGAATGGTCGGGTACAAAGACTAGTGATATATGGAGTTTGCTCAAATGCATTATACATGACTTCAGGTGTTCCCCAGGGAAGTGTTATCAGGCCTTATTTACTCCTACTTAACGTGAACGACATTGACTCCGTAGTCACTAGTAAGATACATTTATTTGCCGACGAAGCAGTGGTTTACCATGATATCCGTGATCCTGAGGACACAGCAGCTTTGTCAGATTACCGCAATGCTATAAAATTATAATTAAAGTCATAAAAGTGCGTATTCATAAATTTTTGGAAAAAGAGCAATCTTCACCCGAACGCCTACTACGTTGGATACACCGAAATGGAATGTGTAGACTCAATTACATACCGAGGCGTTACTCTCACTCACGACCTCTGATAGTTGAAACACATATGGGGAATACTGTATGTGGACAAGCTAACAAAAATTAGGATTAATTAGAAGAGTACTGGGTAAATGTGATGTAAAGGTCAAATAGAAATGTTATCTGTTGCTTGTTAGGCCTCATGTAGAATATGCTGCAAGTAATATGGGATCCTCACGAAGTTGGATTAATTGCTGAATTGGATCGCGTGGAGCGTAGAGGAGCTAGATTTGTAAAACGTTGTTGTGATAAACTTAGTAGCGTATCCAAATTATTAGAGCCGCCAGGCTGGGAATCACTCACGGAGCGAAGGTAAAATCACAGATTAAATCTCTTGCATTAACTGGAAGGAGGTCTCTTTAGCAGTGATGCTGAAAATGTATTATTACCTTCATCGTGCTACGGTAGGAGAGATCATGCTAATAAAATTAGAGAGATTAAGTGTAGAAAAAATAGATGTAAGATGCCCTTTTTTCTACGAACGATAAGGGATCAGAATGGCACTTTTCGACCACGGTAGGGCCATATTCGGGTCAAAATTAGTCTGGGGTGAATTCACCCCCTGCCACACGCTCTAGATGTGGCTTGCAGGTACTAAAAAATCAAATAGGCTCTTTGGGCATTTAAAATTCATTCAATATTCTTTTCAACGGGCACAGTTACGTTCTTCAACTTATCCTGTTAAGAATGTATCATATCGTCATTCCCCATAAGGGGAAGATGTATAATGTACATAAATATAGGGGATGCGTTAGTTCATGGGTGGAGCGTTGGACTTCTGACCGAAGGGCCTGGGTTCAGTTCCCGGACACGCTTCTGGGCACCCTGAGCTTCATCCAAGCCGTGTGATTGTTCTGGTGCCAGGATTTCCCTGGATACCATTGGCGCAATAATTTCTTAATTCTTTCATGTCCATGTTTTTCACCTGGTGAAGTGTAATTTGAATAAATATTGCATTTTCATTTGTGACGCCAGTTGGAAATGATACTCTGATATACCAGCGTTTTAACATCGAAGCTTTCCTTCATAGAGGGTCGCAGTTATTTAATTCGAAAGCTTCCCAGGTAAAAGAGGACTTGAATTTGCTGCATACGTTATTGCAGATGTTTTACGAAATGTGTGGTCTCAAAATTTGATGAAGGTGGGACGCATGTCATGTGGCTTATAGTTGCTCCCGTAACCTATGGGACATCTATGATTGCAAAAGAATGTTTTGATACCATCATGTCCCTAATTTTTTATAAACATCAAGAAAGAGAATTCAAATTCATTTCATCACATAAAAAAATTCTTAGTACTTTCGTGTATTTTCTATTATGTCCCTAATGCTGCTCTGCCGTGCAGAATTCAAATAGATATTGATTACGGTGCCAAAATATCTTTAAGTACCTCGTGAGATTCGAGCTATGCATCTCTTAGGTAAATTTATGATAGACACAATGGGTTTCCTGATTAAAAAAATATTTATGGCAGCAATAAATTATTAATATGCATAATTAGGAGTTGTGGTAATCAATGTTACAAAGACTTTTTCGTTTAGTAATGTGTCGAATTGTCTGAGTTGATTAATTCTACCATTTGACCTTCAAGAGAAGATTGGGTTTCGGAATTTCCGTACTTAATACGCATATCTATAATATTTCGGATCTTCTCATTCTCAAAAAACCTTATTTGTTTAGTATCTTTTTTATAAAATCCTAGCTGTTAAGGAACGAAGCCAATTTAAAAACTACTGCATCAAATGCTGCTTCCTTTCTTCCGTTCAAATTATGACTGCGTAGAAAATTAAATTATCTTCATTAGTCATATTATTTTAAGGGACTGGTTCCCTTCCAGTAAAATCCGAAGGCTTCTGATCCCAAGGATGGCGATAAGTTATAACTTAATGCACGCACCCGTTGGTGAAGTTTATATGTTGTGAGTTTGAGTATGAAGAATTCTTTAGAAAGCCCCCGTGACCCTTACCTCAGCAAATGGCGCCTTTTTATTTATCAGCTTGTTGTTAATGCTTTTAAATGATATTGTCTCACCCAACCTTATCTCAAACGCCACGTGCGTGTTTGATTTTTTGGAAAAGTATCTCGGATAACTTCAAAGCGAAAAAAATTTTGCTTGGTGTCAAAATAAAAAAGCTGGATGGTTTTTCATGATGAAGCTTGGAGTTAATTGTCGTGTTTTGTTCTAGAAAATTAATTATTGAAATGCATCTCAGGGTATGATAAAAATGAAAGGATAATTATCTAACAGTATCACAATAAGACTTTACCAACTTGCTTTTCCATATGGTTTGTACTATTATTGCAATCTTAGTGTAATCTATGCGTACATTTTTTGCAGAACCTGCAAACTTCATGGGATAATGTAACTATTAACTCAACTCAAAACAATCAATTTCAAAACGTGTATCTTATTTTCAGTTTTGAACGGGCAGAGTTAAATTCATACTAGTTATCAAATATGTTTTATACTCTCATATTAACTATATTGGCTATCATATGAAATTTGATGACACATGAAAACTGTATTGTATTCATAGCTCATATTTCTTCTTGATATTCGGTAGCGCCACTATCGAATAAATAGCGTCAAGGTAGAGTCATTTACCTTTCGAAGGAATGTAACTAGCTAATCACATTCACAACGACGGATACACGAAATAAATCAAAATATTGAAGAGGTACCGCCATTTGAATTTATAAATATAGAAGTCATTCTTTAAGGATTTTTTAGCGATACGCAAAATTTGCATAAACCATCTCTTATTGTTTCATCCGTTAATTTTTTAAATGTGTTAAAAATTAGGCTGAGAACTCTTATGAATAATGACAGGTAATGTTTGTGTTTAAGACTAGGGCTAATTAATCGTTATGTATTTCCATGTTTTTCTCGTAAGTG
The DNA here is from genome assembly GCF_022747635.1 of Hetaerina americana. Taxonomy (NCBI): domain Eukaryota; kingdom Metazoa; phylum Arthropoda; class Insecta; order Odonata; family Calopterygidae; genus Hetaerina; species Hetaerina americana. The sequence continues at coordinate 65,128,382 of NW_027287538.1, read as the reverse complement.
ATTTCTTTTCAGCTACTTTTATAACGAATGAAGTACGTCAAAGCATTATCACGGTAGAAAGCGGCTTTAAATGGCATCCTGTCGATTATTTTTTTCGTTTCGCATGCTAACCGCACCCTCACTTCAAAATAGCCTTGCTCCACGCCTTGAAAATCTCATCTCTCTTTGTTCTCGCCCTTAACTCTCATTGGTCAGGTATTCAGTCCTGTGGTCAGACCAGCCATTACGTAAACGTAGCCTGTTCGTCGGACTTAATGAAGCACAATTTTTCTCCTAGTCCGTTTAAAAGTTACTCAAGTCTCTAGGGCTTCCACCTAATGAACTTCAGTCAATTTCAGGTTCGTTGGTTTCACGATTTCATAATTTGATTTATTTTGAGTGCTTTTTTAATCACCTTTTGTGGTTTACTCAATTACATTCAGTTTTATAATACGTTAAAGTTGCGTTTCGTTTACAGATTGTGTTCTCACCTCTACTTTGATTTTCTACTCTTAACCACCTCTTATCATGTGCTATTTTTCCCTCTTATTAAACCAGAGATTTAGTTAGGGGAGTTTCCATTCTTGATAGAGAAAAGTAGGTGAATTTCTGAATTAATTTTCTTCGTCATTTCCATCCTGTTCGCCCTATTAATTTTCCCGGAGTTTCTGAACTCACGTGCCTATAATTTTCCTGAGCTCATTTTTTGTCGTGCCATCTTTTCAATTAATCGTTTCATCTCCGGACTGGAGGAGCATTCGTAGCTTTTTACAGCATTTCCGTTCGTTCTGCTCCTTTTGCATCAAAAAGTCCAAATTCCATTCTGCCGTCGTCCCACCTCGTCCTCTTTCTTCGGATTCTTCATGGAACTCACAAAATCGTGGATTGTGTGATGAGTAAGATCACCAAATCTCCTATTGACAGACCGGATTGTATTTGACGCTGGAATATAACTCTTGGGTTACTCATATTTCTTCTATATGTTCAAATATTATGTATCAGCTTTCACAAAGACTGCAAAGATAATTTTCACAAGCAAAAATATCTAACAGCAATGATGGTTATAATAAAATTTGTGGGAAATTCGTAATTAATGATGTACAGAGCTGTCAAAGCCAAAATATGAGAGACGGAAAACCGTAGTTTACGATGAAATATGGTCCACTTCATCGTCGAAGACACTCAGAGTCCTAATTCTGAACAAATATCATGTGCTGTAAATAATGAACTTCCTATATTCGCCTTATTGCATTTTGATGGCTGGGTCTTACTACTGACTGGGAGACTTGCATACCTCGGTGTCTCAGCAGCCAAGAGGAACTGGTCAAATGTCTAACCTGACACGTCGCGGTCCTCTTAATCCATTTCCACGTTTCTAAATAATACTCTTATGTTCACCTATGAATGCAAAATAAGCTACCGTTAATTATTTTTGCCATTTTTAGTGTATACACTACGGAAGATCGATCATTAAACGTTCTTCGACTCTTAATGGTCCTTGGTACGAGATTTGTTGGGCGATAACAAGAATGTTTCTACGATTGTTGAAGGGAGATACACCTTCGAGATATGAAGTTTTTTTGTAGACATCCTACAATATATCGAGCTACCTTATATCATGGTGCCTTATTTTTTTCTTGGAAAACAAGGCTCGCTTCTTTTCGCTTCGCTTGGTCTTCTTCCGGACAACATCCTGACCTAAAAAGAAAAGGATCGAGGAACCATATTTGACTGTGCGTCCTCATCACCGTACTGAAACGTAACGGGACGCATCTTTCATTCCTGCGAGCTGTCATTTTCCCTTTTTGGTCGCAACATTATGTTTTCCTTCGATAGGGCCCCATTGGTACCCTTTTCACGCGATTGGCATTCTTTTCGCTCTCTCTTCTCACCTCGATTTGATCTGCATTGCCCGTAATGTCCCCCCGCGCGTCGTGCAAAGCGACGTCACAACCCCCCCCCTCCGCTGCCCTCCCCTCTCTTTCCCCCAGTTAGTTCCCGCCGCTCGACTCCATCGGCATCGGCCTGCTCCATGCGCCCGCTCTCCGCGCTGCGCCCCTCCTTCTCTCGTATTTTGTCTCCGAACACTTCAGGCTCCGTCCCTCCTCTGCCATTCGCCCGGGAAGTTTCCCTGCCCCCTCCCCGCACCTCTTTCCCATTTTGCTTTCTTTCTTCTCCATTCACCACGTCGGCTAGCTCTTTCTTCTTCTTCTTCCTCCTCCTTCAGTCTCCTTTCCGGGCGTCGCTCCTCTGCTTTCATTTATTCCACCTTCATATCTCATTTTTTTTCGCTCCTCCACATCTTTTCATATCCATTCACTCACTTTTTTCCCTTCCCTTTCTCATTTAGCCCGACGTCGGGTTACTTCCGGGAGCGCATGAAACTTTCATCCCTTAATTTTAAACCGTAGTGTTCACATAAAACCTTTCGCGAGAACGAACAATTTGCATTAGCACATTTGTCCAGTTGTATATTTATTAAATTATGCATAGCGAAATTGATCCTTGGCGCTCAGTTGCACGAGACTCCACGGCATTCAATCAATATTATTTCTGGAGAAACGTTGTATTGCTATTGTGTGGTGATCTCGAATGTCTGCCAAGCATTATAATCGGATAATTGGTGTTTGAATTAGTATTTTAGTGTTGTAAATATAGTACCCCGGGTCTTATTTCGTACCGGACATGAATATAACCTCTAAATTAATTTCGGATGATGATGTTTGTATTTCATAGGATGTGGCTACTTGAGGATTTTGGTTCCTGTTTCTACTCTCATACCGCTCCTCATCAATATCCAGTTTTTTCTTGTTTCCTCGCGGCTTACTGCATACTGATTTTGTTTCATTTCGCAATTTCATCCCGAGACGTGCATGTTTCATTTGTATACCCCGGTCGTATGTTGCATCTTATCAACGATTTACGCGTTAAGGAAAAACATTTATGCTCTCCACTTCAATGCACATTTTTATCGTTTCAGTGAACTCTACGAATATCTGGTGACGCTTTTTTATCTATAGAGAATCCTTTATTTTCAATTTTCATTTTTGCTGAAAAGGAACTTCCAAATAGCTTGCAGACTTTTATCAAGAACGGTTTTCTCGCGAAGAATTTATTTGAATGAAAATCTCCATATTATGCAGGTCCTGTTGACGATTAACCTTTGTCACTTTCATTTTCATTCCCGCTCCTATCAGTGGAAGTCTATATCGCTGGTTCCCGTCATCTAAGTTTTCGAATTTTAATAATTTCGAAATTTTGTTGACAGTCGATGCAGTAAATTAGGAGGAGAATCGTCGGAAAGGCGCAGTTCAGTCGGCGCAAGACCCCTTGGACACTCCGGCCATTCGGCGACCATCCGGCCACTCTATCCATGCTCTTTCGGAGTAATCTCTCCAGCCACCGTTTTCATCTTCAAATCCGCCGTTTCTCCATTTCCAACTCTTTCTCCGTCACTCGCCCGCATCCCCCTACCCCCCTCTCCCCGGTATCCCCCCCTCTCTTCTCTCTCTCATTGCAGAAGGCAGTGAGTGCGCCGGAGGCTGGATCAATGGGTGGGCGGTACCAGCTGTGGGCCCCCATGGGGGTGTAGGCGTGGGAGGGATATTTTTCAGCGGGAGGAATGGAGAAGGGAGAGTGCCAGTGTGTGCACGGGAAGGATTAGAACGTGTGAATGTGGAATGCGGGAGCGAGAGGAAGATAAGAAGGGGAAATTTAGGAATGAGGATGGGACAGTGGGAGGAGCCGTAAGAGGGGTAAATAGGAATTAACTTGGAGCAACCGGTCGACCGTTATGCTTTTTCGAGATCGTGTTGGTGGTGTTCTCGAGTGAGAGAAAACGCGATGAAAATTTAATATTGGGAACGGAATTTGATGTTAAATAAATATTTTTATTGCATTTAAAATATTATATTTTATTTTTGGAACGTGGGTCCCAACATACAACCCGAGTGTCATATCATATGTCCGCGGTTTTCGCAAACCCGGGTTTGGGTTCCATCGAGCTCTCCTGACCGTCGTCGTTTTTTCCTGAGCACTGTTATTACATGTTCACCCGTATTCCAGGAAAAAAACAGGTTTCGACAGGACTAATACACGAGCACGCAGAACCCACGAAGTTGGTTATATTTTGGCTGCGCACTAAATTAATTTGAATATCGAAACTGAAGTAAGTGCCTTTTGCACATGGTATCAGTAATGACAATGTCACATAATCGACGTAAATGTACAAGTGTGTGATAGGATACACCTGAGAGTAAACGGCTCGCTTGAAAATAAGTGTTCGGAGTTCCGCTTCGTATTTCGTAGGGAGAGATACATCTCTAAAGTACCTTTCTTGAAATGCCTTTCACTTTTTCTGCCATATCAAATATTCAAATTTAGAGTAATGATCATGGGCATATGGGTTTATTGTGGCATTTTAATTTGAATGATTTTCTAATTTTTTCTATGAATTCATCTGAAATCTATAATGTAAATAGAAGTTAGTTGCAAGCATATGCAAGATATATACATATATATATATAATTATGTATATATATATATATATAATTATATATATGTATATATAATTATATATATATTTATATATATAATTATATACTACCTTGATCAAAAATTTCCCGGAATTTATTCAGAAAATTAAAAATACAAGTTTATTCATCTAAATCTATATTGTCCCCTTCAAAGTAATCCCCATCGACTGCAACACACTTATGCCAGCGCTTGATCCAATCCTCGAAACATTTTTTATATTCGGTTTTCGGTATGTCCATCAGTGCTTCCTGCGATTTTTCCATTACTTCCTCTCGGCTGCTAAAACGCGTTCCCCGTAATGGTTTTTTAACTCGATTGAACAGAAAGAAGTCACAGGGAGCCAAATCAGGTGAATTCGGTGGCTGTTGGATGGTATTTGTTGCATTTTTCGTCAAAAATTTACGAATAATGATAGCACTGTGCGACGGTGCGTTATCATGGTGCAAAATCCACGAGTTTTCTGCCCACATTTCTGGTCTCTTTCGGCGAATTGCTTCACGCAAACGTCTCATAACGCCCAAATAATACTCTTTGTTTACTGTCTGGCCTTCTGGCAAAAATTCATGATGCACTACACCGTTGTAACCCATGAAAACCGTCAGCATTGCCTTCTTTTTTGACTGAAAACGACGTGGTTTTTTTGGTCTCGGCTCATTTGGTGAACGCCATTCACTTGCCTGATGTCTGGATTGCGTGTCGTACTCATAAACCCACGTCTCGTCTCCAGTAATGATCCTTTTGATGAATGTGGGATCGGATTCAGCCTCGCAAATCATGTCTTTTGCGACGTCAACACGGTCTCTTTTTTGCATGAAATTGAGGTCTTTTGGCACCAACTTTGCTGCTACACGACGGAAACCCAAATCATTAACCACAATGTCTTGGGCGGATCCATAGGCAATGTTCAAGTCCTCCGCTATTTCTCTGATGGTTAATTTGCGGTTATTGACCAACATTTCTTTTACTTTATCAATTTTTTCACCGACTTTCGATGTCGATGGTCTGCCACTGCGTTCATCATCTTCGATTGACTCACGACCACTTCTGAACCGCTCGTGCCACTGGTAAACGACCGTTTTTTTTAGAGAATCGTTGCCGAAACACTTTTCCAACATTTCCAACGTCCGTGCGCCACTAAATCCGTTTTTTACGCAAAATTTAATACAAGTTCGTTGTTGCAAATTTAAATCCATTTCTGAAATTGTAAAAAATCGCCAACACACACAGAGATAGATGTACTCTTGGCTACGTAACTTTTGCAAATGTCAAGTTATGACACTAAGATTTAAAGGGAATATCAACAACAGATGTACCAATTTAACAAAAAAAACAGAACTCAAATCGGAACGATGGGAGCGCCACACGGTGGTTATTCCGGGAACTTTTTGATCAAGGTAGTATATGTATATATAATTATATATACATAGCAAACGTGGACAGCAACAAACAATATAAGAACAAATAAAAAGATCACTCAAACGTTTTTCTTGATCAGTTCGGCGGAATTCAGCTTCGTCTTTATCGGAAGAAATAGAATTAATGGCTCATTTTCATTCAGAAGTAATGACTCATTTTCACTCAGAAGTCATTACTTCTGTTTCTTCCGATGAAGACGGAGCTGAATTCCGTCGAAATGATCAAGAAATAACGTGTGAGTGATCTTTTAATGTGTTCTTATATTGTTTGTTGCTGTCCAAGTTTGTTATTCAACACTTCCGTGTTACTTCGACGAAATCATATATATATATATATATGTGTGTGTATATATATATACACACATATATATATGTGTATATATATATATATATATATATATATATATATATTCACAAACACACAGTATATATCACAGTTCAAAAATAAACAAGTCCAGTCTCCAAATTCCTATCTTACTTTCCTCTTTGAGTCAGCATTTACAGCTTTTTGTTGGTCAAACATGTTTTTTGCAAATTTTACAGTAATTAGCAAAGTTTCACTTCTATTGCTAATTAGGCTATGATTTATCATTTTTGATGATGTTGGGAATGGGCGCTGTGAGAACTGTGGGTACACACTGACGATGGACTGAAGAGCTACTATAAACGTTATAAATAATGAGTGAAACGCTATGGATGCACGATTATTTTGGAAAAGAATATGGAAATAAGGAAAGAAGAAATTCTTAGATATACAGGGGCAAAGAAGCGTATTCTTACATTTTTCATTTTTGAGCAATAAGAATACTAAGTAGAATGGACGAGAAAGCTGCTCTTAGTCGAATCAAAAAGTAAAAGTAACGATGATGATTTGGGGTCTAGAAGGCATGCATTAAAAATGGGTACCATTCGATGAAACCTTTATTGCTCCAATGTCATTATCATTCTCTATTGCTATAAACAGTTATATCTGATCACAGTTCGAAAGATTGCTCAAAATTTCAGCAGAGCGCTAAACCTTTTGCAAAATAATCGTCCAGTGTTGATGCTTCTGTCTTGGGAAGAACGTCATCTAAAACTGGCTTCCTTTTATCTGTAATTACGTCGTAACACAACATTTCTCTGACTTCATCAGTTCATCCCAAGAAATTTTAAAATCCGCCATCAGGTCTTGGAGGAACTTACTATGAACGCTTTTGCAGTTCTCGAGCTTTGCGCGTTGTAGTACTCGAGAGAGTGTGCTTTAGGGAGGCAAGGGGATGCTCCCATGTGAGGCCAAAGCCAAAGGGGCGTTGGGCCGGTCAACTCGGGAGCAGGTTTTAGGATCGGGAATGAACACCTCGTCCCTGGAACGTGTAAGAGAATCTAGGGACTTGGGCTAGATCGAATGCACGAGGGGATGGTTGACGAGAGAAAAGAAGGGTTAGGCTGGGTAGCAGGTATGGAGATAAAAGGATTGCGAGGGTTTGGGCGTGGAGAAGGTCCGATGGGTTGGGTACGGGGGTTCCTGCAGGGTTAGCTATCCCTTTTCTGGGACTTAGGAAAGGGTATAGCAAGGCTGTGTGAGCGGCGGGTGAAGGCCAGGCGGGAAGAGGAAGGGAAGGAAGGTCCAAGGTGGGCGGGTAGAGAGGGGTAGAGAGATAGTCGGGTTATCCGGAAGCGAGGCGGGGGAGAGTGGGGCATTACAGGGGGCGGTGGTGGGAGCGGGGGAGGGGAGTCGACACGGGGAATGGCGGCGGGGGTGGGGGGCGAGAGAGCGGGCTCCCGCGTCTGCAAGTTGGGGGCAGCAGTGGGAGAGGTCGGGGAGGAGCCCTCCCTCTCTCCCTCAACCTCCGCATAGTGCGGGTGGAAGAGAGACCGGGAGAGAGTCGCTAGAGGGGGAGTGGGAGCGAATCGCGGGGTCTGCGCGTTGGAGGCGGGCGGTGGGGGGGAAGGCGCGGAGTGCGGCTCTTGGGGAGTGGGGAGGGGCTGAAGGAGGGGTGGGAAGCGAGGGAGGGTGTTGGAGAGGTTCGGTCAGTCGGCGTTAGACCTTTCGACTGTCAGGACGTGCGCAAGTGTTATACTAAGCGTTCCGTCGCCATATTCTCTCACTCCCTCTCTTTCTCTCTCTCTCTCTCTACTCCACTCCTCCCGACCACCCTCCCTCCACCTCCTCATCCCATATATCTCTGCACAGCCATCTCTCACGCATTTTAAACTCTTCAAGTCTTGGAAGTCTCCGTGTTTGAGTACTTTGGGCCCGCTTCTCTTCCCCCGGGTTTTTTCCGTGTCCGCCGAGGACAAATAAACGTGAGTAATGATGGTATCCTTTCCCTCATCATCATCGTCCCCCGTTTCCTCTTTCCAGCCTTCTTCTTCCCCGGCGAGTATTTTTTCGTGCCTGCAGAGTTTTTTTTCGCAGTCCTTCGCCTGTGGGAGTTTGGTGTGATATGTGTGTGCTCTCGTTGGGATTATCTCGGGAGAAGAGTCGTCGGCGGATCCGTGTTTCTTGGAGGGTTCCTTATGTGTTATTGCTCTTCCGACGCGATTATCCACTCCCGCCTTGGCGTTCGTCATCTCATTTCCGATTTACTCATCGTCACTATTTTGATTTCGTGTGAATGTATTCCCTTCGATTACATTCCGATTTCCTCAGTCGTGTTCAGCAATGATGAGTCAGGATTGTCCACTCTTGTGTTACTTTTTAATTAATATTAAGTCAACTTCTGGAATGTGACACTTCGAAGTTTTTTGTTTGCCTCATTAGCTTTGACGACATACTGCTTACCAAGGAATCATAATTTTCTGAGATATTCATTAATGTTTTTAAGTGTATTTAATTCTTTGTGGCCGAATTAATGTGTAGCCCATCAATGTTTTCGACGTTTATCTAGAAAATTGAATGCTAAGCTCGAAGACAGCTTAAACCAAGGTGATAAACATGAGAAAGTACTTTATCTTTTAAATCATTTTGCAGGCCTTCAGGTGGTGATGTGATATAATTTGATACTCCCTTACTTCCATAACATTTGAAATTCCGTTGACGAGAAGCGTGCTAATATTGGTCAACAAATGGATAGTTAATACGGACGTTTTATTAGAGTACGTTAAACTCAGGATTTTTATGGGGTGGTTAAAGTAATACATTGCATGATTGAACTGAAAATTAGCGTAAAGTTTTGGTAATTTTTGTTTTAACATAATCGGATTCATCCACTCTTATCTCGTCTGAAGGGGTGAATTATGATAAATAACATTTCGCGTGTAGAAATCTACTTGGAAGTTGCCGAAATAATAATTTTTTCAAATATAAAGTGTATGAATAGAGCATAAAAAATAAAACTCTTCATCGTCCTATAACTTTTTTCTTTCATTCTGCTTAATTTTAACGATCGTAATTTTTATAGTGTCGGCCCAGCAGTAGTGAGCAAGCGGCGAACATTGCTCGAGTTCATCCTTACGCTTCGATGCCCTCATTATTGTGTCAAGTATTTTGAGGTTGAATTTCCCGAGAAAATACGAGTGCTCTTCATAGCCACACGCTATTCCCTAACACCAGTGATTTCGTGCTTCCCAAGATTAGAGTTTACTTGGGCAAATCTTTGGCTAACCATCTAATTTGAGGCCAGTTACCGTTCCATTGTGAATTTGTGAATCAATGGATGCGTACGCGTGTATCCGCTTACCTAATGTGCAGGGAAGCTTCCAGCGCTAAAGTGTTATTTTTTTTTAACTCCACGCCCATCCGTAGTGATCTATAAATAGCCCTCGGGAGAAAGTACCCCGTCACGACAGGCGCGGTGTGGTTCCAGTTGCGACTTTTCCGTCCGAGCGGGAGGGGGCGTGGCTCCTGTCTGGAACGCTGTGCGTGGGGTTATTTTGCCCTGTGCGTTCAGGCGGAAGCGATGTGGTGTATCCTCTATCTCGCATTCCGCCCTACACCATTAACTTCGACCGTTTCCCATTTCCTTCGGTTGGATCCGCGACTAAGAATTTTCCAATTCAAAATTTCCCAATAGTAGTTTTTTTCCCCGATACTCCTCGATAGCAGGGACAGTTATTGATGCCCTGGTGAACGTATTTCCTTATTTCTAGTCTGATTTCGAATATATTCGTTTCTTTGGATAACTTTCGGCAATGGCGTATTTATAGCATTTTTGATTATTGTTTGAATCTCTCTCTCTGGATTGAGATATTGAGTTATTAACTTTCTAGTGGTGTTTAATGCTTAAAGTCGAAAGCTCCAACTTGCTGCAAGTTTTATCATACATTAATAGAGTGGTAGATAAAATATTTTGTGTAATGTAGTGGTAAATATTTATTATTTTATTTCTATGACTTTTTGTAGTTATTTCATTCTCTTGAACCGATCCAAGTTTCCAATGTGCATTTCAAATATCAATTTCAATTAATTTTTTTACTATTTGCACATTTTTAGTCCATCCAGGTCGTGGAAAACTTTACTAGATTTCTCCTTGGGCTGTATTTTTGTGATTATAATAATAGTTTGTCATCATATGTCATTGGTATAATTTTGTGGTCATTGTTTATTAAAAATTGTTGTAGTCATACGGTGAAATGGTGCATATGAAATGTCTTTTTGTGTTATATCAGGGCATTAGTCATGTTTTGTGTGCAAAACATGATTGAATTCTGAATAACGTGAGTAGAGTGTTAAAGTTCACAATAATTCTATTCTAGACCTACGCAGTTTCTCATAATTTTCTTTTTTACAGGCTGAAATTATATAAATCGTCAGTAAGATAAGATTTTTAATTTTCTTCTAGTGTTTGGCAATATTAAGAAGTAATAAAATTACTTCTGAATCCATTGAATCGCTTCATTAAGTTGCCGTTCGTGTTCCGTGAAGCTCAAGTCAGTTTTCGCTTTCAGTTTCCTATTACTATCTCATTCGTTGTACTACTACGCACAATTGTTTCTCGAGAATTGTTCGGAAAGTATTTCGTGGAATCGATTGGAAAACTCGCTGGAGGGTGGGGGAGAGTAGGCGTTTTTGTATCGTATAGAAACATTATGTCTTACTTTTCAACGCTGCACGCTTAATTTGTTTCGTCCGCCGAGTTGGCTTGCTCCCGTCATGCATTTTAAAACGAAGGATTCGGCTACTTAGTTAAAATCTGAATAATGAATTAATTGCATCTCAAACAGGATGTTGCATTGATGCACGGGGGAGGCGAATGGTGCTTGGGGTGGTGGGGGAAAGGCACTGACATTTAGTTATGCGCATGGGCTTTGGAGCACTGCGCCTTGTGTTGGGGCGAGAGAGAATTGAAATTGCAATGCGCAGTGGTTATCTGAAGGGCAGCATAACCTTTGTGTCACTGAAAACCGCTGATATATATTTTGTGGAAGCATCAATAACGGACATCGTGGTATTGTTGATTAAACCCCATTAGCTGATATATATATTTAGTGGAAAGTAGTTGAAGAATTTTGGCAGCATAGTTCCTGAGATTACTCGTAAATTCCCGTAAAGGTAACAGTTTGTCTCTGTGATGTTAAATATGTAGATTTGTTTGCACTATCGTCGAAACGACGATGTGGCCTGAAGTTTTTGTACTTTTTAATGAGTATAAATTACAATCTTCCTACTAGTATTTACGTGTTATACCCCAAATCTAAGAGAGCTTTTAATTTTTGAATATGTGTTCCAATAGCCATTTTTGCTGCTCTATTCTTTTATTCTAAAATGTGCAATCCATTAGTTGTTGGATAAACGGCATGCATGTTACTAATGGAATAGTACTGTATATGGTTTTGATTTCCACGAAGTTTAAATTACCATGTTCCTTATTTTGTTATCATTAATTATTTTTATTAATCCCATAACATCCACTCTATGTTTAAGTTTAGATCTTCATCATCTATACTTAGTTCTAATCCGATTATTTCGAGTTATCGTATTGTTCGCGTTTAATACGTTTTTTTGCATTGGCTATATTTGATAGTTGAATTCAAAAATAATTTCAAAACAATTTTGTGTCTGTAGTCTGTTACTATCAATTATTATTATGAGTGCCCGGCCGCGTTCTTTTTTTCGCTATTGAGCCATTGAACATGGACGATGAGCCATAGGTTTTCTCTCTAACGTTCCCATGAGATACTTCTTTCCTGATCTCTTTTATTCTCACTACTCCGGTTCCACTCAAGCACGTAAAACCTTTCTTGAACTCTGGTAATCGAAGGGTCGTTGACCCTTTCTACTCATACATCTCCCAAGGACTGATTATTTTCCTTCCTCAACTCGAGTTATCGGCGGTTGTCTTCCGTGGTTCGTCATCATCTTAGTAATTTCTGCTGTCTGTTCTTTTAGTTGTCTCAATTTCTCTTCCTTGTTCAAGCTCTTTTTCAACGGTTTTCATCAACTCTTCTCGCCCTATTTTCCCTTTGTCCGTTCATACGGAAGTGGTTGAATGAGCCCTGTTTTCCGGTTTTGCGTTTCTTTATTTTGGAAGCATTTCCTTCTTTTCCATTTCCTAAGTTCCCCGAGTTTTCTCTCCAGTGCAGTGTCTTTTGAAGCATTCTCAACATGCTGTTAGGCTGCGCTACCATCATCGTTTATTCATGGTCTTGATTCAAGAGTTTTTTATAATATTAAATAACTTTTTTCAAGTTTACACTGATAATAATAACTCAACCGGGAATTCACACAATATCTATGTATAGGATGTATGGATTAATCCACGGAACGTTAGTGAAACTTTCAAATACCCTGAAATGTGATAAGACACTTACTTAGTAAGTAGGACCAAGTTTCATGATGTGCCCCCTCTGCTTAGAAAGGGAATTGATAATGTATGAGCTATACTCAAAATACACTCTGTGTAGGTCTTTATTATATGATTTGAGCATTGAAAATATTGACCTGCGGGAACACTTATAAAATTTGAAGTTAAGATTATTCGGAAATAGTGGCAGGACAAAACGTTTTCTTTGATGTAGAAATACTTATCTGTCTGTCATGTATTAAATTTTTATCATATAACTATTACAATTGGCGGCTTAGTAGTCTGGGTAGTTCAGTCTGTTGTTGACAGAGACAGTTATTTGATCAAGCATTTTTCATGTTTTCGGGATACCGCAGAAGGCATTGGGCCAATAACTGTGAATTTCATCCCCCTAATATATTCCATAGTTAGTTAGTACCAGATTAAGGCTATTTACACCCAGTAAGTCAATCGAGGGGTAAAACTCAAGGATACTTCGAGCGCAAATCCATTTTTGAATTAGTTGTCTCTGTTTTTATTGTGGTCCCAACTGCAGAAAGTTTAAATTTCTATGACCTTTCACTGATCTTCGAAATGATATCATATCAGAACAGGTATTGCGAGGCGATCCTATATTACTCGTATTATTATAAGAATATGTTGTATCTCGATCCCTACTTGAGGTGCTTTGTGGAGGGCACTTTGAGTGAGTACGCCGTCCCTCGGATGGGACGTTAAGCCGCGGACCCCTTGGCGCCTTTCGTAAAGAGTAGGCTAATGCCGACGCCGGGTTTCTCTCCACCCTTCATCCTTTCCTGTCCTTCCCCTATGGCGCAAATGACCTTAGCTGTCGGTCGCCTCCCCTCAAAACTACTACTCCAAGAATATGTTTCAATGCCTCGAACGTTCGGAGAAGATTTTTTGTTTCGACACCATGCATTCAGCTGAATAAATAAGATAAGAGAGTGAAATAAGAGCCCATTTAGCCATGTCTATCGCCTCAGTAGATCAGCACGGCGCCTTTTTAGAGGCTTTATCTGTGATTATATCGTCGACTTTTTGCCTTGGTATTTAGAATGCGTTCCGTGTAATTCAATAATAGTTTTGACTGTGGTAAAATCTTGATTGAAAAATATGTTAAATCAAAGATTAAATTAATCAGATCCGCACACTTGCGAGGTAAAATAATACAGCTAAGCAATCCTGCACTCAAAGAAAAATATACTCAAATACGCTACGTAGTTTGTTATTTTACCCTCAAAAGACTGTAAATGCGCTTTTCGTTGGAGATTTGAAAATAATGTAAGTACATTATTGATTACTTAGCTCGAAATTACTCAGATAAGAATACTCACGCGATCATTTTCCAACGTTTAACATTGCTCGTATTTGTGTTTCGGAATCTACTTATACATTATACTCTATTTTTGTTGTTTAAACGTTCGTTTCATAGGTTGACAAAGTCACTTATTTTACTTTGATTTCAGGAACTAAATGTACGTACGTAATTTTTTTGATACCTCACTTTATTTTCATTTCCGTTCACATTTGTCACTTTGGAGAGACAATTCCATGAGGAACACCACATTTGGTAGCTTGTTAAATAATCTCAACATATAAAGATTTATTAAGACCGTGGTCTATACGATACTTCGTCATTATTATGTGAATGAATAATGGGGAAAGTGCCAGCCCATGTGTCCATTAAAATTTGTAATTTATCCATTATTCACCTGAAGATGACGAATTAACGTCGAAACCATTGTAATAAATCTTTGTGAATTGTGGAATAGTGTGATTATTTAACAATCCATAATGCTCGCCTTTCCATCATATCACGCCTGACTCCATGCAGTTGATCTTATGGTATTTTCTCGCTCAAACGAATGCGCGATGTGAATATTAGGTATTTTCTTGGTACTCAATATATTACACCCTCAATAAATAAGGGTCATCATCATTTTGGCTACAAAACATTTTTCAGCAAACGTAATCCCTCAAGGCCGAAAATGCAGGTGGTGGGGTGACCGATTGGAAAAATTTCATCAAGAATTGAAAAATGTAAAATACTTTGTCATTGATGTTGTAGAATGTGATTATGGAAATTTGTCAGGGGGAACTTAATTGACTACTGCAGAAACAAATTTCGAGTAATATACGGAAGCCATGCATAAATGTAGCGTAATAAACAATATTGAGAGCTGTGGACATCAGTGTAATAATTGTAACATCTAGCGTGTTTGATTACCTATTAATTGGCAGTGGTTGACCGCGAGAGTCGAGGAAGTTGTTCAAGAAAACAAACAGCTCGTGAATCATCTTTAAATTTCTATTGGTAGTAATTTATTGATATATATTTAATTTGATGTGTAATGGTATTTAACATTATCATTATCCTGAACCTTTTTCTATCTCAGAGTCTATTATCCAATTTTAAAATTAGCTATTTTGTAATTAACAGTGGCCTATTTATAAAGAAGTAGTGTGATATTTCCTTCTCCTGGTGGATATAATCACACTTGGCTTCATATTGTTTTATTTTATTAGTGTGAGGTTATAAGGTCATAATAGTCAGTGAAACGCTTACGCAAACTCGCTAAACGTCAAGTAAATACTGATAAGCTTTATCGTGACCTTTCCTTCTTCCGTTATCCAGTCGTATGATATTTCATTTCAAGAATAACCATGATATTGAGTTGTATAAACACAGTAATTGTGAGATACAATAGGAAAAAAATGCATCAGCGCCAGGTAAAATAGGCACAATGATGTGCGCCAGATTAATATAAGATTCTTAATATTTTATTTTCTTGTTTTAAGTGGATCATAATTTTACCTCTTTTTATATTTTTGAAGATATGATATGTACTTGCCGTGTACAATCCGAGAAAATACATACAATTCGGAAAATTATTGCCGAGAAATGTCAAAGAAATGTCAAATACTGCGCATCGATTTCTGAAACGATATACACATAACGGCCAGTGCCCGAAAATCGTAATCAAGTCCTCAGCGTTCGTATGAATTGGTGGAAAAATGATGTGTATTCTTCGAATTAATGTATCTTTTCTTTTATACGAACTTCATAACCTCAATCTGATTTTCTTGGTTGATCGCTTCTAAACTGCAATCGTAATCCATAATCTCTTAATTTCATTTGCGTGTTATGTAAAGTTAGCCTGTGCTAAAACAACTGACCAGGAAGGGAGGTCAAGATTCGGTTCAAGATTTTTTATCACCTAAAATGTAAGCATAAGGGAATGAATAAACTCTATGGTTTCAGTTTTAGCTTCGTGGGGGTTTTATATATCCATAATATTAGAGGGATCAACGTACTCTTCCACAGAATTAACTACTTAATGATTATGCCGTAGCACGGTGAGACGCGTTGTATCAAATACTTACATTCCGTGGAAATGCGGGATGTTATTTCTATTAAAAGACTATGGCAAAGAAATCATTCTCATTCCTTGGTATTCCATGCAACCTTTATGATTGTTGTAATGCACCATTATTGCATGTTTTTATTTTTCATTAATTGTATCGTTTGAACGTGCCTGCATTCGCTATTATTAATCGTTTTCTTTTCCTTTAGCAGTTGCGTTATTAAAAAAAATAAGTTTGGCAAAACACTGAACTGCGGTTTATATATGTAATATAAACTGCAGTTTGAGCCGCTATCCTTTTCCTAAATTAAAATATTTCCGTTTTGGAGCGTCGGTCTGGAATTTTAAGAATGCTTCATCTTTATGATTATTCGGGGTTTCTTCCGGGAAAGATAAAACATTAAGGGAGAGAAATAGGAAATTAAAAAAATGGACGTTAATTTTATGTAATAGAGGTAAAAATAATACTAGAAAGATTAGCTCGAAAATATGAGTGACAAAAGCATCAAAGATAGTCGTTGATGGTTTGATTTCCATTAGGGTGTGTACGACTTGGATTAATTAAGCCAAATAGACTGTGTTTAAGGTGCAGTAATGACGTATTTTCAATGCGGAGATTATTATAAAAGTTTCATTTTTGGATAATTTTATATCTTATTACTTCGAATTGGGTTATTTTCCTGGTATTTCCATATCCCAAGCAGAAACAGTGAACCACTGCGTAGTTAATTTCAGTTATATCCATAGAACTGAGTTGAAATTTCTCACCTCGTTTAGTACTTTATTTCTCACAAACCCAAAAAATAGTGGATTGTCTCAGCTCCCACAAAGAATCAGCTCAGTTGAAGCACACAGAATTCAAATTATATTGAAATGTAATGAAATAATTGACTTTGTAATTCCACACACTTTATTTTAAAAACACGACCCAGGTTTCGACGTAGAACGTCAGATCAGGTGACCTGATGATGACGTTCAACGTCGAAACCTGGGTCGTGTTTTTAAAATAAAGTCGGTGGAATTGCAGTCAATTATTTCATTACATTTCAATATTATATGCAAATTCCATAAAGTTACGCCTGAGACAACAAAAAAAATTCAAATTATAGTTTTTTCGTATGTACTATTTTTCTCGGCCCCCTACTGCCTTCAATCTCGTCATCAATTGACTCTAGAATTCTCTTTTATTTTATCAAAGAAAAGTGTGGTTTAAGGATTGTTTAACTTGCTTGATCGATTGGGCAGTTCTCCTTCCATTTGAATTTTAGGCCTTCATTAAATCGAATTGCTTTTCTATTGATTTTGATTAAAAATGTGCGTTTTCCGTTGGGAGCGTGACACCTGGGTCTGAACCAGTTGCCTTTATGGGTAATAATGGACAGTTATGGAGATCAATGACTTACTTATTAATGAGATGATTGATGTCCAGCGAGAACCTTCACGCATGCAAAAAAATTCAGCATGTTTGGCAATTCTGGCAGATTACTCTGTTTTCACTATTGCGGATTTGGTTGAAGTTACAAATGATAAAAGATTTCTTCGAAAGCAACTTTCGACTGTTCACTTACACTATTAGTTTTAATTCATTAATTGCTTAGGAAGAATGCCTGTCAAGAAGTGCCCAATGTCATACAATTTTTTGAATCGTAACTTAAATGGTGAAAATACCTTTCGGTTTGCTCCTTATATGCCTCAAATAATACGAATAACATTCAAGGATTTGGAAATTAGCAATGTTCGATTAATATCTTGTACACGGTGATAGTTCAAGCCTTGCGACAATGAGGTCTTACACACAATTATTTTACAGTTTGTTCTAGGCTAGGTTTTCGTTCAATCATCCTCTATGATGCATCCATTTTTTCGATGGCTTGATGACATTTTTTTTTTAAGGTAATCTACCGGTTAAGGTAGGTTTTTGGATGGACACAACTACCAAACAAATATTTTATTACTCCTAACAAAACACAAAATCCATCATCCTACTCTATATCAGGTCCCTCTTCATCTCTGAGTACTTTCTTCCTCCCTTCATCCCGTCCAACATCCCTATCCTGTTCCTTCCCTTTCCTCTTTTGCCCAACATTCTACCCTCTATCACAGTCTTCAACATCCCACTGCCGGTCAATACCCCCTTCATCCACTTTTCCTGCCTCCACAGGATTTCTCCCAGCAAACCCCTCTCTTCTCCCACCATACCAAGTACTTCCTCATTTGTTTTCTTCTCTGTCCATTTCACCTTCTCCATTCTTCTCCACTCCCACATTTCAAAAGCCTCCAGTCTACGTCTATCCTCCTGCTTCAATGACCACGTTTCCGCACCGTACATAGCTACGCTCCATATCAAAGTTTTTACGAGTCTTTTCTTAACATCCTTACTCAAAGTCCCCGTCATCAACTCCCTCCTCCTTGTGAAAGCCTCTTTGCCTAGCGCAATTCTTCTCCTTACGTCCCTACTACTTTGACCGTGTTGGTCCAAAACACTACCGAGATACGTAAACTGCTCTACCTGCTCTAGTTTTTGCCCTCCTATTTTAATGTTAAGCTTGGCCTTTTTCTTTCTAGAAAATCGCATTGATGACATATAGATGTAAAAAGCAATAGCGATATGTATGTTATTCATTCTGGTCTCTGTTGTGGGATGCGTAATATTTTGCCAGAATTTTGCATTATACTTATCTCAAAATGATTCAAAAATAATTTTTTTCCCGAAATAATCACTTCAATATCAAAGCACTTCGATGTAGATCTCAGAAGGATAATTCTAGAAGAATATTTTCGTAGTCGTAATGCTAGGTTTTGATTTTCGCTTAGAAATGCAATTTTTGTTGAAAAAGAAAACAGATTGCTTCGAAAGAAACATTTCGCCAATACTGAGTGATCACGGCCTTCGTTTTAAGATATTGTGTTCTTGTATCGCAGGGAATTTTCCTGGAACTTACCGAAGGAAGTAATAACTTTGTCATTTTTAGCTGCGAATTTTGTTGGCGTCTTATTTTGTAGGTTATTTATTGCTGAATGAAGCATATAATTTAGGCAATTCATTGCCCTTTCACCCTTGTGGTAACTTTTTTAAAACTAATACTAAGTAACACTTATTGCAAATAATCCTATCTTATGAACTTATCGTTTTATCTTTTCTTAAATGAAAAATAATAGTATTTTCCCTAATGCTCTCTATGTAGTTTCAATGCCAAGAAAAAATTGATTTACTATTGGCGAAATACCTTCGTAATTCCCGCCAGAAATGTTTATATTTTATCGATGATATGCGGGAATAAACGAATATCTGTTCTTTTATTTCCTCTTGTTAGTATGGAGTCTTTTCTTCATTACAGCTTTCCATTATGGTCATCGTTATAAATAACGGTTGTCTTAAAAAGTGGCAGGTGAAAATGCTAGCCTACGTCCTCACATTTCTGTCAACCTCTGCTTCTTGTTTTGCTCTCTCTCTCTCTCCTTCAAAGTAACGTATTCATTCCAGTGAGTCAATTTTTTTCGTCTAATTGATTGTTTTAACCGCGGTATGAATACCAAATATTGCCTCTTGTGTCGCGGAGATGAGCAGTTTTTGGCGAAAGAATCCTAATCCCATACACACACTCGGGCAGGCATAATCTGGAAATCGGTCTTAATCTTGTTCCGAGTACTTTTTGACATTAATGCTGTTTGAAATCTAAGTATTTTTCTTTTAATGAATTCAATACTTTCCCCATACCTTTGTATACAGAACGTGGTAACATTTGGAGCAGTGTACATCATAAATTTGACCTCCAAGGGATAGTTAATAATTTCATATTTGGAATTTCTTACGCAAGTAATTTATTATGTGATTTTTTTTAAATGCGTTTGAAATATTTATGTACCATTCTTCACTTTTACTCTTGTTTAACCAGAGTAAAATTGAAATAGCCAGATAACTTAGGCTTTTGGATAGTATTTATGACAAATAGATCTCTCGATCCTTTCGAAATCATACTTTTCTTGAGTTAGTGGTTGAGTCCTTAAATTATTTGCTTAATAGCGTATAATATACGCACGTAATGTAGTATCTTGCTCTCGGACCCGATAGTTTCCCTTTTCAAAAGCCTCTCTTTTGGACAAAAGAACTTGCGTTGGATCGGTGAGTTAAAGCAGTCCGGATTCTAATAAATAACCACTGAGTAATGGGCGCCGCAAGCAGTTCGTAACGGCAAGCTTATAGGCGTGCGGAGTCTGGAAATCGCTTCCAGTCCGCTGCTCTTTGGAGAGGCCTTCCTACCGATCCTCTTCGGTTAAATTGCTAAGTCGGCGTCGGGGACTTTTTAAGTTCGTTTTCGGTCGTCCGACGTAGGAGTTTTCGTGAGCTTTTGATTTTCTGCGGGCCACTAAAGATATGGGAAGGGGAGTAGGAGGATCAGCGAGGAGGGATCGTGGTTGCCTGGTGGCCGGCACGTCGGAATCAAAAGAAGAGAGGGGCTTTTTTGAACGGCGGAAGGTTAGAGAGTGGATGGGGGCCCACTGAAGGTCCTGCAAGAGCGGGGGATTTTAATTAGACCCGTTTCGGACATCCGTCTCGTCGTCGTCCCTTTGTCTTCACAGCGGCCTACCCTCTCATCCAGCAACAACGAGTTCTTTCGCCTTTCTCTCCTCCACTCTCGTTTTTTTACACATATTCTCCCTCTCTTAAAATACTCCCCTCCTGTCCAACTTCTCCACCAACGTTGCCAACGTTATGACTAGCTTCCTGACTAACCCCATGTTAACGACTCCATGCTATTTTACGATTCCCAAGGACGTTTACAGTCCCCGCTATCCATCTCTCTCTATTTCCATGACCGTCCCAAGTGTTAATGACCGTAATCTTTTGAGCTGCACAGCGGTTTTGGCTAATGTCATGATACCATTATTGCATGTGCGAGCATATAAGGGGTTATATATGTTCTTCTCCGCGTGTTGTTGTTCTGTTTTGGTTTTGACCTGGGAAATGGGCCATCGAACCCTCATGGATAGGTTTATGTATTCATTTTTGTCGTTTTATTTAGCGAAATGGAAATCGATAAATCGATTATTTTACTCGAGCGTATTTCTTGCTGTGCGATGCTATTTTAATGCGAAATACAAGTGCCTTGTATGGATTAATCCATATATTTTGTGATAGTTTTCATTCCCTAATCGTGTGAAGTGGATAATTGGATGTTCAAGTAAATTGGTAATCGAAGCATTTGTGCCTCACGCAGACTGCCGTCAGTAATAATTCTGGGCACAGAACCCAGAATTCTGGGATCGGCAAGGAAAATATTTTGAACTCGAAAAATATGTGAATTACTAAAGCTCTAGCGGAAAATTTTTGACAGAATGATGGGTAGCTCAGGAGTGAATTTTTACTTTCTACGACAACTATTCTGGCTCTAGAGATTTTATTCTAGGTAATGCTGAGTTTTGCACAGCTTTCATTTATCCTACAACATGATGAGTTTTTCTTAATATCCACAAGGACATTTTTGTGATCGATTGGACATGAGTAAATTAAAACATGATAAAAAAATAAGTAAAAAAAATACCTTTTTAATAGTATGCACTATGTAGGTTAATTTGATGGCCAAGTTTAATAATTTATACAACCCTAGGCTATTACTTCATATTTTAATTATTTTCTTCGTATTTGTTCTTTCGTTAAATATTTATTTAGAACAATTGGAAGTTTTGTTGAACATAACATCTTTCGAAAAACTAACTTTCGTTTTTGAGGGAAAGGTCTGAAGTTCCGTGACAATTTTGCGTTCATCAATGTTTTCACTTTCCAACCAAATATAAACTTCCCGCACGGAATTGTTTGTCAATTAGGAATACCATTAGCCTTGATTTTGTTTAGAATCAATTCAACCTATCTCACGACGGCTTCTTTCGCTATTTAAATTGCTATGCTTGCAACTTTATAAATATTTCGATTAAAATAAAACCTTTATGATAATGAGGTTTATAACTTGGGCTGTATTTACTCAAGGCGATTGTGATTATTTGCAAAAAAAATATTTTCTTTTAGAATTAACGGAACTTATAAATTTACATTATAGTCTTCCTTACTCCTAACAATTTCATTTTATCGCGCTGCTTCATCTACATGTGTGTCATAATTTGTTTATGTGCATCTCTACAATATTCGTCTCCGGTTCTTCCCGTTCATTTTTCTCTTCATAGAGTTGTCTTTAAAAGACCTTCGGGTCTTAAAATGTATTCCATCTCCTCTTCTTTTCCGTGCTTTCTATTGTCATCTATCATTCCCCAGTCTTCTTAGAAATTTGTTGTGTTAGTCATTCGAGCCATCGATTTTTTTCCTCGGAGTTATTCTGCGTAACCACATTTCCAGAACGTGGTGCATCTCCCATTAAGTTAGACACTTAACTTAGTTTCGCTTAGCGCACGATTAACCAATATCTGTGCTTCCTTGGTTTTTTTTCTCGAGTTTTTTTTCAATTAACTTCGCCGGCTAATGGCGATGTAACTTTCCGGCGCATTTACCGCCCTCTTTGGTTAAACCTACGGGGATATCTGAGCATGCCAGCCCTTCCATTATGATTGCAAAATTCGTTTCCGCATATAAACTCCTCGCTCGTGGCGCCAATTTTCACGATCAATGGAACGAGTCCACCGATGGGAACTTGTTCGTTTTCATTGGATGTGAGCCAGCCCATTCTCTACCCCCTAGCCACCACCCTTCTCCGCTCGGTCTCCTACTGCATGGCCACCAATCAAGGGAAAGGGAATTAAGCCCGGGAACAAAATTGTCTTGGCTAAACACCATTTATCGTCACAGGTATGTCGGCAAATATCAAAAAGGGAATATCTCAAATTTTAGCTTTCCAGTTCGGAGAGTTTTTCTTTTTTTATTGGCGTGTTTCCCCCGTGGTGCCAGCCCGCGGCTGCTGTGCCTACGGAATTAGAATCCTGTATAATTTCATGGGAGTAACGATTTGAAGGGTTGTTGTTTGTATTTTTTATACGGCCATCGAAAGATCTTGTTCCTTTTGTATTCTGGAAATTGTACCGTTGACTACATTTTTGGGATTTGATTGAGAAACTGAGGAGATAATGAAAAGTCCCCCAAACACTGTCAACCTCTGATCGATATCGCCCGTTTTTAGCCAAGCATTTGGTTGTGGAATGCGTATGGGTTTCCGCATTGGAATATTGATTCCGAAGTTCCGAATCAATATTCCAATTTGGGTATCAAACGGTGGTAACACGTGCCGGCCCTGTGTCCCACTGATGAAACGGTGCTTGAGGTTAGAGAACTTCCGTCTTAAAATTGTACTTGTTTGCCGGCGTGTTTTTTCGAAGAGTTACCGTTACCTTCGTCGAGGAAGTTTACTTTCTTCGGTATCGTGTCACTTTCTACCGTTCATAATTGAGCGATGCCCTTTCTTTTGAGGTGAAATATACGGTGAAACTGGAGTTTTTACGTGATGTCTTCCTTACGTTCTTAGAATCAGGCGCTGTTATGCATGGGATTATGACGACTTTTTTTGACGAGTTGAAGGAAAATTGATGGTACCCACTTTGTTTTTCTCGTCATCTCCCACAATTTTGAATTAACGGCTCAATGACCAGCGAGGGAGTGCACAAGTACCATAGATAACCCTAACGTGAGTCGCCTACGAAAATTCCTGGTGGAGGTATACTTATAATTTTTCTATTTTATCAGATGATTTACGATTTTTGATATTTCATGGAGTGTTGTACTTGAAATTTTAATGAACAACCGTCAATGCAATTATATAATGTGTAAAGCAAAGTTCACATACTTCCGCTCCATAGGCATGGTAGGGTCGTGGGTAGAAAGTTCGGTCACTGACTGGAAAGCTTGGGGGTCATATTTGAGTTAATTCCTTTGGACACGCCAGTTCAAACCCATGCGGTGCAATTTTCTGAGTGCTTCTGGAAATTTGTGAGAAACCGCAGATGGCCAAGGGAAACGATTACGCCCCTCTATCCCGAATTTTTATATTTCACTTGCCTTAGACAGCTTGGTTGGAGATGAGATGTGTCTTCACAAGTCAAAATTAAACTTCAGTTGGATTTCGTTTTTTACTGGCTCTCGGATAGCTAAATCAATATATTTAAACGTCAATATTCTGTGCTGTTACCTGATGATGGATGCGGTTACGGTCGTAGGAAGATACAGCGCCACCTAGAGACTGGCGCAGGGTCGGGAAGGATTTCTATGCAACGATTTTCACAAAGGCTTTAGACTTCAGTTGATAGATTGATTTTTCACTCTTCGATGATATTTTACTCGAAATGGTGTTGTATTTTATGAATTTAAGTTAAAGTTTGTCGGTATCACTTGAAAAAATACACTTAAGTACTGTCCGTCATGTACCAGAATCATGGTTTGGGTCGTTCATGTTCCCAGGAAAATATCGTGGGTTTCTCTCATTTAAATTCTATAGGCTGCATGTATGTAATATAACCGATTTGGTACAATTACGAGGGTCATCCGGAAAGTAGTACCCGTTCGTGCCGCATGAAGTGCTGACGACGCGAGTAGCCGCTGGACGAGGTCAGATAGCTTCAGTGGCTTGTCTGCCTTCTCTGAGCCAAGTTGCGTGACGCTAGCATTGCCTGTGTTGTTTCTGTGATTGTTTACAATGTTTAAAAAAATTGAGAACGCCGCCAGTTGTGAAGTGAGGGCAGTGATTAAATTCCTCAATGCAAGAAACGTTCGCCCATGTGATATTCATCGCCAATTAAAGGAGGTGTATGGAGACAATGTAATGGACGAGTCGTCTGTTCGGCGGTGGTGTCGCAACTTCAACATGGGGAGGGGGAACACACACGACGATGAGCGTTCGGAGAGACCGTCTGTCATTACAGACCAACTGGTGAGCTCAGTTGACGAATTCGTGAGGAACGATCGGCGCGTCACAATTGATGACATCTGTGAGCATTTTCCCAATGTTTC
This sequence comes from Hetaerina americana, assembly GCF_022747635.1. NCBI lineage: Eukaryota > Metazoa > Arthropoda > Insecta > Odonata > Calopterygidae > Hetaerina > Hetaerina americana. Next base: position 65,103,415 of record NW_027287538.1, on the reverse strand, counting down.
TCGAACAATTGTTCATGAAATTGTTAAACACCATCTGCATTATGCAAAAATTTGTGCAAGATGGGTCCCTCGCGTATCTCAATGAGCTGGCGGCGAAGGACTATGCAGCAGGAATACAGAAACTTGTCACACGTTATGACAAATGCCTTAATTTGCTTGGAGATTATGTTGAGAAGTAGTTTAAAGTATCCTCTTTCAAATAAAATTTTTTATGTTTGTTAATATTTACTTTTGTGTCTTTATTTCACGAACGGGTACTACTTTCCGGATGACCCTCGTACATGATTGTTATGAATATTTAGTGCTTATAATCAATGCTGTTGATGGGAAAAAGATGCAACTAAACTTTTTTTTACGATTGTTAGTTCAATGATGCATGCTATTCGCTTGGAATCAATTACAATCTACGTGTAAATCCATCAATGTAAAAGTCTCGCAGCTGATTTTTTAAAATGGGGCATGCGATGGTCGGTTCGAAGTTGGTGAATGAGCTTAATACGATTAATCCACCTCGCATGCCGTGGAGCGCTGAAAATTGTTTTATTTGGGCATATCGTGCATTCGCGCGTAAAGGCAGGCAATTCCGTGTGCGTTTTCCGCCGGCTCGTCTCTCAAGCCCAGGTGGGGTTCCGTTTGCTGGTAATGCACATTCTTTCTTCTTCAAAGAATTTGCGCATCGCCAGGGGGTATTGGGCGGATGAGAGCTCGCCGACTGGATGTTTGGGCCTCCTCCTTCGCCTGCCTTACTCCCTCCCGTCAAAAGGCCGAATGAACGGGTTTTGGTGCTCGAGTGGGGGGCGGGAGACTGGCCACCGGCGTAGACCGCGGCTGGATGCTGACGTTTCTCTCTCTCTCTCCCCCTCCCCACCATTTCGGTTGCCCGATGAGCGAATTGGAGTGGAAATTCTACGTACACGTTCATGCTCGGCGTTCTAGGTGGTACTCCACGGTCGAAAACGGAACTTTGAAAGTACGAAGGTGACTGTGACTTCAAAAGTTAAACAAAACGTAAATTTTATCTGCACGCTGTTAGGAAGTAAGGGGAGGAGGAGATTTGGCGAACTCCGTTGGCCAAGGATATTCACCATGTCTTTTTAAGTCGTAGCAGGTGATAGGGAAACATTTCCTACTTGCAATGAGGCTGTTGTCTTGTGTTTTAATAGTTATCTCATTTATTAATTTTCTTTGTCGTAATTATTTGAGCTAAATTTCAGCAATTTGGAGTATCAAAAGCATTAAATTCAGAGTGGAACAGGTAATATTAAGGATAAAAAATATTGCAAAGTATTCAAATGACTCCTGTGTAATACCACAGGTAACTCTTGGTAATATCAGGGAATATCCTAGTGGTCGTGATCATATGCTAACTTTCTGTTAAACATGTAAATCACATCATCAAGTGTAAAAGAAAGTATTGTGGATTGGTGGATATTGTCACAGCTATTTTGTAGTACTCGTATTGCCTCGTCGTTAGCGTAAATGTCGATCTAGTCCTCTTAAAAGTTCCCAGGAAACAATAGATTTAATATTCAGGGAAAAAATTCGTATTGATAAGTAAAAGAATTGGTGAATAGCCTCGATATGACCAATGCGGCAGTTGTAAATTCAGTGCAATGGCTATGTGTAAGTACCCCCCTCCATTAGGAAGATTGTCGTGATGATGGCCCGACACAAACGTTGTTGAATGCTGTGTAGGGTATGGGAAAGAGACTGCCATTTTGGCGACTCTTGCGCATAATTTTTTAAAATTGTATGCCCAGAGAAGGTGGTGAAAATTGCGCAGTCCCACACATTGTATTAACAACCGATCGATATATGAGTCTTAAATTCGTCATTTTCAAGGTAAAAATACCTTGTGCCAACGTAGCAATCCCATATGAATAAAACGAAGACATTGGAATGGTTGTTTATAATTTTTTTGCCTGTCCTAAGTTTTTAAATGCCACATCTATTATCATTGGCATCCACAAGTAACGCCTGGGTCATTCAATTATACATTTATAAATGTAGTTCGACCTCCGGTAGGCTAGACTTTTCAAGTGAGGGAAATTAGCGGCGAGGAATTATTGCATTTAAGCAGAATGATAAGCCATTCACCAATCCTTCTTTATTATTATTAATATATTCAACCCGTAGTGTCTGTACATTCAATTCGTGAGTTTCCGTGGAGGAATTACGAAGAGTTATCTCACACGCGTCGTGGCACCTATTCACCAAGTAAAGCCTTGCTAAAACTAACTTTCGAATATTTTAGTTTACATCAAAGCTCAGTATTTTTATCCCTGTAATGAAGAACTTTTGAACAGCGATTTTCAAAAAGATCTGAATTTAGATTCCTAAAACCCGAAAGAGCATTTTAATTTTTTTCCATATTTTAAATTTCGTCTCATGCTATCTTGATTTTGATTAGTGAAAACTGATTTTACAGAGGCGCAATGCGATGCATCATCAAATCACTTTGTAAAGCAATCCTCGAATGTCTTGAATTGGACAAAAGATATGCACCCTTGTGCCAGTGCATTGTGTACTAATGGGCCAAGTGAGTCTGTTGAGAGCCTCTTTTACTCGAAAATTTCTCCCTTTTCTTTATTTAGGCGTTCGAAACTGAAAGACACGTTTTAATTATTGTCCTGCTTCAGTCGTCCCCTTGTGTACCCCCCCCCGTTTCACCATCTAATGATGGGGGCACTCGAGCGAACCTTGGGACTGCTGCTTTAGAAGCGGAAAGGAGTGAAAAACAAATTCCTCCGACTGCGACTTGAACTTACCCTTTTCTTCTCCCTTTCTTTTTTTTCTCTCCCGCCGCCTTCCACCCTTACCTCGTCAAAATTGCCACCCCTTAATCTTCTGGAATCCGCCCCTCAGCGCTTGTGGAGTGTATCCGTCGCTTAGTCGCGTCAAAGGCGCGATTTTATTGCACCTGGGTAAAATGCGAAAGTATCAGTTTTCCTCTGAGAAAAAGAATCTCAAAGGTATTCGACAACGGCCAGGATCTAATTAAGGCAGTTTTTCTTGCTCAGGCAAAGTTGTTCGGTGGCCATCAAAATGTTGGTTATCGCTTTTGCTTCTCTTGTTTAAACTCTCTTGGACCGCTCACTTTAATTTTTCCTTTATCTACCGTTGCATTGATTCACTAATGTGCATTTATAGCTGTGAGTTATTAAATCTAATTTTTATATTTGGTTAACCTCTCTAGGTAATATGCGATATTTTTAATTTTGTTAAAATTACCGGCCAATATTTTTTTCTATTTAATTTGTCAATACTTACGTGTTGTAATCAATCATTTCCGATTTAAATTTTTGGAATTGTTCCATGATGAATAATGCCAAGATAAAACTTTGTCAATCAACATAAAAGTAAACTTTAACGCAACCATCGTTTCGCTGCGGTGTAGCATCATCAGGCAATACTTACGTGACCAGCGGAGTGTCTGCGTCCAATAAGACTGGAGGTTGAAATGACTTCAGCGCCTATGATTATGTAATTAGGACGCTGATGTCTTATGCCGCCCATTGGTTGGTAGTTTATTGAATGTGAATAATTAATTTCATTTGAAAATAAATTATTTTACCAGTGTGCTTTTGCACTGCCGACCGGGCAATAGAATAATGTTGCAACACTTTATTCTGGTTTGACATTGGTTAACATTTTGAAACGTGGGCATGGAGGAGAATGGAGAAGGTAAAATGGACCGAAAGGAAAACAAACAAGGAAGTGCTAGGTATGGTGGGCGGGAAGAAGGGATTGTTAGTAGAAATCATTAGGAGTCAGGAAAAATGGATGAAAAGCATTTTTATCGGCAGTGGGATGTTGAATACTGTAATAGAGGGGAGAATATTAGGCCAACGAGGAAAGGATTGGGATAGGGATGATGGACGGGGTGAAGGGAGGAAGGAAGTACTCAGAGATGAAGAGGGACTTATTGTCGAGTAGGATGCTGGGTTGTGTTTTGTTAGGAGTCACAAAATATTTATTTGGTAGTTGTATCCATCCAGAAACCTACCTTAACCGGTAGATTACCTTATACAAAAGTAATAGTCATTGAAAGTCACGTATAGTCAATCTGTTTCAATTTCCAGTTCGGTGTCTACTTTTAGTTATCTGTGGATATCTCGCAGTGTCTGTTCACGAACGTTATCTTGCTATGCTCCGGTGGTAGCTCGATTTTCTTGTCGCTGCGACTAATTCGTTATTTTGGTTTTCCTTTACCTTGAAATATACCCTGGGTTGGTAAATAATGAAGAAAATTTCAGTAACCTATTTCCAAAAGCTTCTTTTCAAAAACTAGGGAAAGATTTTTTTGCTCATTGAAAGAGGTCAAAGTCCTTTCTTCTAAATTGCAAATAAATATAACGCAAGGCTAATCTTAAAATGTATCGATTTCCGAATTTATAAAATTTAATCATTTTCTAATGCATAAAGCTGTTGAACATATTTCATACTTTAATGTTATGTTTGTTTGGGGCGGAATAAAAAATCAGTAGAAGGGTGGTGTGTGGAAACGAAACTTTGAAGTACTTTCGAGGAGGGCAGACTGGGATTGAAAAAAAACAGAGGCCAGTGGTAGGTGGGGAAGACGTGTCGTTACGGTTGGGCTGAAACAGGAGAAACTGCTGTTTGGGAAACAACAAGTTCGCCATGTGACAACGGAGGTGGGGTGAAAGGAAACGGAATTGGGTGGTTTTTACTAAAAGGACCAGATATCCAGATCACAGGATATCAATTGATCAGCTCGAATGCTGCGCATAAGGGATTTACGGGACAAGATACATTTATGGGCGCATTTCAGTCGACCCCTTCTTTTCTTCCACCGGTGTCTTTGATGAAAATCTTGTTTTCCCTTGTATTTAATTAAACCCTAAGATTCAGATCAATTTTTGCGTTGATTCGATCTTTATCTCAAAGAATAACAGGCATAATCTCGTTGTATTTAATGTTAGGCTTCCATTCTACGGATAACTTACTAGTGTCGTGGGCGTTCTCATCCATTTGGTAATTCTAGGATAATGCATGTATTTAGTGCGACGGCGATTCTCTTGAATTTGAGCTAATGTCTTCAAAACGATGGTGAATTAATTTTTGCGTGAACGAGTAATTATTACGGCGCTTTCGTTTCTTTGGAATATAGCAGGTAAAATTATCCACTTCGTTCCATTCTCTTTTTGAATTTGGCGCAGTGATATCTAAATACCATCACGTCCGTAATCTGTACAAAAGTACGAATGGTTCATTCAAGTTCATTTTAATTCAGTGAATGATTCCCTGAGGTGTGTCATTTCCGTCAATAATTTTAAGTACTAATTACCGTTTGCATGTTAAGTACGAATTTTTAGTCAACCATACCATGCTAGAACGGTCGTGGCTCAAAGCAACTTGCCGTGTTTTGCGCCCCCCCGTGACTGAAAGCCTTGATGAGCGACTTTGGTTTAGAGATCCGAGACCGCCGTGAAAATATACGTTTTTCCTTTTACACGGGGTTCAAATAATCAATTCGGTAAAAATGTGAATGGGAAATTATATACGAATTTTTCATCTTTGAACTTTATGAATGCTGAATGTGTTTCGCCTGAAATCGGTAGATTTTAATACCTATGGAAATGTCCAGTATTTATAATATGGATAGAAAAAAACGGCCAAAGTTCGTGCCCTTCGATCACGGTGTCTGATTATTTTTCACATGAGCAATGAAACACACAAAATATTATATACTTATGCATAACGCGGATTCAATCTTGAAATTTAATCACGCCTTTTTTGAACGTGGCTGATTTGGTTATTTGAAAGGCTTTAGCGCTCTGGTACTTCGCCTTTGTCATCAAAACGTATTATTTTAAAATCCTTTTACGACTTCACAATAACTTTAATCATTAAATATCTCCATAGAAAACGGCGTGTTACGATTTTCACGAATCCGTACGTTCTTTTATCATATCTCTGACAACTCGACCAGCTTTGCGTGTTATTTTTGATTTGAATAAAGTTAAAATGCATATGCATTTCAAGGAGACTAGAACTTTTTGTTCATAATGCCATTAAGCATCACTATTTAATGAATTATTATTGGTTCGTATTTTTGGTAGGTTCAATAAAATGGGTACCGTTGGATTTGCGGTGATTTTTTCCAGTTTTTAAGAGAATTTTCGGTTCATTGTTGTAAAAAGAAAATAATTTCTTGTTAAAGATTTTTGGATTAGAGTTAATTTGCCAAAAAGACGAGGAAGTGGCACATCGGCGTTTTTATGTTCGAGTATTTTAATTTATATCCTTTCGAATATTTTTCCAATTTCCAAGTCATCACGTTAACCTTTCTCTAGAATTCCATGCTTAATGTTAATATTTAATTTTATTTAAGTTTGGGACCCATTTTTCTCATCGGTTTCCATATTAGGCCGTATTAGACGAAGTGACTCTGCTACATGTTTGCTTAATTTCTCTCTGCTCCTCTATTGAAATAAGTTTTTCCTAATTTAGGAGAGTATAAGACGCAGATTGCTCCTTTTGCATTTTTCATCAATGTTTCCAACTACGTGCATTGTCTCTGTCTTGTGGACGGCGTCTCTAATGTTTAGAAATTTATATTTGGATCCAACCTATGTTGATATATTTTGTGTAACATTCGACGATGTGTCCGATTGGTACCCTTCTTTACATTCAAAACTTTGACGTTGCGAATGAGTTTAATAAATATTACCGTTTTCGGTTTGGTCAAAAATATGACAACAGAAATAAACTCAAATTTCAGTCAGTATGTTTAAATTAGATGCTTCAGCTCTTTGCAGATGAAACTCTAGTATGAAACGTTCAGCAATCTTTACCTAAAAGAATAGCATGCATAATCTGTATCTTTAATGTTAGGCTTTCATTCTGTGGAAAACTTGCTAATATATACACTCTTTTGTTATCAGCCGTCATTCAATAAAGGGATCGTCCTCGGAAATCTTTATTGATTAATTCCTTCCATTTAGGTAATAAAAGCCATCCCGGAAATGTTAATTTAAGTCAAGTAGAATATCCTTCCGGGTGTACTCTGCATCGAATTTCGGTTCGTTAAGAATTTTTACCTATCATCGCGGCGCCAAAGTTCACTTATTTCGGTCGCAAAAGCCCGATGTTTGAGGCCTCTAATCACATTACTGCCTCCTCGGCAGGTCGAGCTGCCGGCATTTCCCTCGCGAGAGATTTTCTTCAGTTCCGCTTGGCGGTGTTCTTTCACCTCCCCGCGTGCTGTGTGGCTCTTGAATATGGAAATTCTTTCAGATCCGCAAAATAAAGGGCGCTAAGGATCGATTCGCGTCAGGCGAGACGACACGGCTCTACCCCTTTTTTTGGCGGAGGGGGCCCCACTGAGACAGTCGCCTTCTCCGGAGTACCGACGGACGTCGTCCCCGGCGGGGTCGCCTTGTGCGCGAGGAAGCCCCGTCCCTCCGCGACACCCCCGCTCTACTCCCAGGCAGAAGGCTCTTTCATTCTCACCCCCGAGGTGTGGGACCTCCTCTCCCTCGGTGTGGTTGTATACTCGGGACATGGCTTTTTGGGGATTATGCGAGGTGGTCTAGGATATCTTCCTCCTCGAGGCGTAATTCGTTTTCGCTCAATTCCCTCCCATTCCTCCTCCTCTCTCTCTCTCTTTCCAAGGATGAGGAGTCGTTATTAGATTCCAATCCGGCTCCCAATCCTCTCTTCCTCCTTTCCCCGTGACTCTCCCTCGCCCTCTCCTCGTCTCTGGTCGTTCCGTTCCTTTCGCCGCCCATGCATTATTCACGGCGTCACAGGAGTGGTTTTCGTTCTGACTGGGTGAATGGGGCGTGGGTTACGGCTTCGTCTGCGGTTCACCTTCTCCCGATCCCTCGGTCCATTATTTTGGGGTCAGAATAAAGCCCTTTGGCAGGGTTTTATTGGTAGTCGCCTGCCGTCATTGATGGTGTTCCCTGTGTCGATAGCCGCCCTCGTGAGATTTCACATTAGTTATGGGCGGTTTTTCCCGTCTCCTTCGTGGCCAGTTCTTTCTTTCTTTGCGTTAATTTTTAAAAGACTCCTTCCAGAAGGTTCCATTTATCGGCCATAACATTGTTGCCACCTTTTAAGAAATATAAAAAAAATACTTATTTTCGTTAAGAATAATTCACTCATTATTTGGTATTGTAATATTTTTCGTGCTTATCGGGATACTTATTTGAAAAAGTCCTATCTTGAAATCCAGCCATAATGCTTCTTTCATATTTTATGTGCTTAATTATGCAAGATTGAAGCAGGAATCTCATCTGAAGTAATTTCATTTTCTCACAACCGGGGGGGTATCTGTTGTCGATCATCCGATCCATTTTTAGTATACCGAGTTATTGGATAGTGAATTTTTGCATAGAAATGAAGCAGCGCGCTGAAACTTTTTTCCATGAAAGACGAAGCAATATCAGTGGCATGATGTGATAAATTCTGTGGCATTATTACCCTCACTAAAGTTTCCTTTGGCTTTATTAGAATATCTCAGACGCCGGGTGTATTTTATATGCCTTAGGATGGCGAAATCATTTAAGATAGTTTGTTTTATGCACTGCTAATGATTTAAGGCCATTGCCTTAATTTATTTTCTTAGGTAAATCAGAAGTGTTGAAAAACCGATTAGAAAGGGACGTTTCTCTGCGTGAGGAAACCATAATTTACTCAGTGGTCTACTTTCCTTTCATTTAAAAGTTCTATTGAGACACTTTAAACTCTTGACTGTTTTAGTCGTTGAAGTTGATTGTTTTCAAGTATAATTTCCGCTTGAACTGTTAAGTATTTATGTATTTAGCCATAGTCCGAAAACAGCACTTTTTGGCTTTTATATCGGACTATTAACAGTGAAAAAAATGGAGACAATTACGAACACCCAAGCCGTAGGTGGAGGAAAACCCATCCAGGCGGGAATCGAAACCGCGACCCATTGATTAGCAGACGAGGAATTAATCCCGTCGCCACAGAGGCCGGCAAAATCGACAAAATTTACCTTCTAACTTGACAAAAATGTACGTCGGAATACTATGATTTTTTGTGATTCCTTGAGTGCGTGATGGTACATTTTAATCTTTTTGAACTACGTTGAGTCACGTACTCCTACTGCATCCGCTGCTATGGATGTTGCCTTGCGAGAAAGCGGTCCGGCCGTGGCTCCGCGACTAAAAACCTTGCTCTCCGCTGTTGTTACACTCGCCAAACTGATGGTGTTTTTGAGTGAGAAGCTTGTCTTCATGGCACGGCGCGCTCGATCGATGGACCCGCCTTCCAGTCCTTCTTTGCCGCAATCCCTTCGCCGCTCCTCGCCTCCAACGACTCACGGAAGGAAGTGCTGATCGTTAGCCGCACGTTCAACTCTCGAGTCGCACGCAATCTTGCGGTTCCCGTGTCTCTTAACCGAGGTGCCTGGGCGACGGAGTCACGGTGTTTTGAAGGCCACCCCCGCCCCCCATACCCCTTCATCAAGGCGAATCATCATTATGGCGCCGATGGAGAAGTTCCTAGAGTTTGTTTATTAAGGAAGCGTGGAAGGTTATCGTGTTGTATATATTATGTACACTCAGAATATACGCAACTATGTATGTAAAGTTCTAATTATTCTGGGTCCTATTCATGGTGTCATTGTGCGTGGCATTATGCCTTATTGATCATTGGGACTGCAATCGGCTTTCTGAAACAAGTGCCCTAGTTGTAGCTATTGTTAATGGCGAGTGTTGTTGCATTTACAAATTTACGAACGTTCCGGAGATAACGCATGCGTGTACAAAATTTGCATTTTTCCATTTGTCTTCGATAAATGCAGAGAAACGGAAAGTAAGCGCTCTCGGTGTTCGTTCTTTCAAAACAAAATGTCATGGTGCGGTAAGAAGGTAGTAGAACGTATTAGCGGATGAGAAATTTACGTAAAAACCCTTACAAAATTTTGCATGTATTTTACGAAAAAATAACTCGACCAGTGAAAGGGCGTGCTGGGAAATATTCGTATCTGACAACTGGTCACCAGTAAAGCGGTTGATTTCACAGGATTGTTATAAATTCGTGAGTTCATGTGATTGCTTTGTAGGGTACACATTTTCTCGAAAGAAAAATTAAATTCTTGAGGTCATAAATATCTATTATAATATCACCGGGGCTTGGTAAAGACCGTGGCACTTACGAAAGTTCTCTGGGATAATTTTCCCGTTACCATTACTTCCTGGGAGATTTTTTTCCGCAGTTTCTCCTTATTCTGGCTTTCCCATTTCCCTTTTAAGTGGTTTTTATTCTCACACCAGGAATAATTACAGAATCTTCGTGTGACGGTGAATTTATAGCTAGGAGGTGAATTTATTAAGGCCGACGCATTCATCTAATCGGAAAACTATCACCTAAATGCCTATTTAAAAAAATCTTGATCAATACACATTGTATTTTTGAACATCGGCCGAATCACAGAAAATAAAATGTTTAGCGATGATAAATTTGGCCGCTAGTGTCCTTCAGTTTCACCGATGGGACTAGGATTTGATAATTCAACTAGCTCCTGTTATATTTGATGAAGTGGAATGGTCTCAAATTTTATGGGTTGATATTACATTTTAGCGATGAGTCTGATGCTAAACTTTTGTTTTTTTCCCCTCAAGCGTTTGGCTCTAATAAGTAATCATATTTGATGCATTTATTAAATGTTTGTGTGATGAATTTCGGCTCCAAGAGTGGAATAAAATTTTTAGAGGTTGCTGAAGTAATATTACTATTTCAGTTCAAGGTTTTATTATTGGAAAATTGTGATAGCAAGTATTAAAAATGAATAATAATAAATCCCTTTGTATAGGATGAGAATTTGTGCGGCTATGTCAAGCGAGTCTCGTGTTTAGGGACACTCATCCAAATTCACATTCGCAAATGTTACGGCTAATTTTCGGAGGTGCTAATGGCCAGTGGACAGTAAATAACAAGTTACAAAAAGAAGTAACAACATTAAGGAGAGATGCGAATTACCCTTTCACAGGGACCGGAGATATCCTCCAGATTAAGCTTAGCACATTTCATAGCCTTAAATAGGTTTTAAATGTTGTGCCTGCGGCGATGAATTTCAATCAAGTACTAGCTCTTTATTCCTCGCAGTACGAATAAATCGATGTAGTCGGATTATTGTTTTTTGCCTTTGGCGTTAATCGTTCTAGCTTATTACAATTTTCCCTTTCCTATTATGAAAAAAACAGCTGATCAATGACACTGTAATCACATGGAATTTGATGTTAATTGTATCTGTGCATATACTGTGCGCAGTTCTTTAGTTGACACAAATAAATAAGTTCATCTTCATGTTGATGTTTTTATCACAATTAAAAGACACTCTGGAACATTCGCCTAGTTTGGTCATTAAATTTTTCTATGATGTATAAGTTTTGTGAAGTGCTTAGCACATAATGATCCACGATTCGAGGTGGGAAAGTGAAATTTGAAAGAAAATTTATAATACGTGTATAGAATCAAGGAAATGTCTATTCACTTTTTAATCCTAATTTGAGCGGATGTAGCATATGCTGCATAGTCTTTTGTGGGCTAATTTATCAGTATTATGCTATATTTCCAGTTTAAAAACATCAGATAATCAGGGAGCCTTACATATTACGATAAATTAACTTCATCATGTAAAAAAACTAATGTAAAACACAGCCGGCTATATTCTCTTCTATCACTTCCATAACCAGCACCGATTGAGAACTCGCAAGTGGTACCTACTAAATTTATTGGCTAAAAGTGTTCTTGTTTTGTTCGGCTTTCTACTGCATGGTTCACTATATTTCTTATCTTACCTTCGTATCAAAACGATTATCTTCTTTTGTTTGTAGTAAAACGCAGGACAGGGCAAGCATAAATATTTCCGGCAAATAAGTCTTCGATGAGGTTAAAGTCACGACACTCCGGTGTTGAAAGGCCCTCGAAGATAAGTACCCAAGCATGGCGTAAGTGTTTTCCACGCTACTTTTTCCATTTTGTGATAGTTAGGACTGAGCCAAGTTCCCTCAAACATGCCATGGCCAGCTCCAACTGACAGATATGAAAATGAATGACTTTATGCCTTGGAAATAAATGGAAAAGGAGACAAGGTTTGGGGGCATTATTGGGAATAGTATGAGGAAAAGTTTGCATTAGCTTGCATCCAGTAGAATTCTTCCACTTGTGTCTAGAAATGATTCTACGTACTGTTCGAGAAAAAAATGTTCATGGCAATGTATAAAATTGTGTCTCCATAGCAGTCTTTTGTCTCTCTTTAAGTGTATGTATGTATTTATTTGCATTGTTACATGAAAGCACATTTTAACCACCGCTAATTATTTACTTTTACTTCAGTCTCACTCCAAATCTAACAATAAGGGCACACATGAGTACTAAGAATTATTTTTCATCCGTTAGGGATAATGATTATACTCGTATTTCTTTCACGAGACTGTGTGCGTTAGTCTAGCAAGGTTTGTGTTCAAAGTTATCTCTTCCCACCTTCGTTATTAACGCAATTATACGCAAAAAATTAAAGACCGTGTATCGTTCACGCACATCCAAAGATCAAGTATTTATATCACAGTAACAATAATTCTCTCGATCATCGGCACCCTTAACCATGCACTATATGCACATGAATTAGGTAGCGAGGTTTGAGGTATTGGCCCAAAATGTATCATTTACATTTCTACATAGTTTACAAAATTAATTTCAAAATTTTAAACATTGATTTTTACATAGGTCTAGTCAGGTTGAGCAAGTTTGTTTTAATTATTTTGTGGCGAATACAATTTAGGTTGGTTAACACTTCGCATTGCTTGGTGGACTTAAAGATTCATATCAGCAGTCCGGAGAAATTGATTCTAACTACTGCGTGTGATTTATGAGGCCTACTCTCCGGCAATATTTAACGACTGAAAGCGACAAGGTGAAAAGCCATGGGGAAATTTTGTTCTGGACGAAGCAAATTGCGCAATTTTGCGAGTCTCTGCGGAATCTGCTAATGTTCACCTTGTAAATCCACTTAAAATTAACCCGAATTTTTTAAGAGCGTTTCGCTGATTTCGGAGTAGATTAATTCTGCGACGTTGCCCATGTACTTTAATATTTCTCCTGTGAAAAACTCGGGCTCCGCGTCCATCACTGCTGGGTTGGGAAGGAATCACCGGTGTGTAGTTTTTCGAGTTGATGAGAGTTATTTGAACACGCACAACTCCCGCGGAGGTTAACTGTCACGTGCAATTACGCCCGCGAGCGACCGCCCACGTGACACTCCGGTGGCTTGCCTGCATTTTGTCCTTCGTTATCAATGGGACCCTGCGGCGGCGAGAGTACTCCTGATTGTGGACGGCCACAGGCTCCTGCACCCCATATCACGTGATCCCGTCGGCAAGTTCACCATCGGGTCCTCGCTCTTGGGCAGAGAAAGGCGGTAATATTGCCGCAACTGTCGAAGTTTTATTGCTGGAACTATGGAAAAAATATTTATCGAAGAGAAACGAAAACGAGTATTGAAATTCTGCTCCGTATTCCAATCTATGATTCAAAAAGTTTTCAGTGTAAGAGTTATAATGGACTAATAAGTTTGAAAGTAATGAACCGACATCTGAAACATAAACATTTCGCCGAGTAGAAATATCCACATTTGCATGAGATCATCACGAGCGTTGTTTCGCAGCAGTTTTAGTCTTCGGTGATATTTTATTGGTAGATGATTGGATATTTATCCGGCGAATAATATTGACCAGGGATGGCGAAACTCGTTCAAGACGAAGTCCTCGTGGAGGCTTTTCGAAGGTTTTTAGTCGGTTACCAGGTGAAAGATAAACCGGGCCTTAGTCTGAAGCTTTTCCTTACCTTCGTGCAATAAAAGGGGAGAGGGTATCTCCTCCCCCCCGCCACGGCGCGAAGCGTGGCATGTGACGGGCAGTTGCGGATCGTTTCGGTGGAAGGGTTGGCGGGTGAGGGAAGGGTAGGATGAGTAGGACATGGGGCTCTGGGAATGGAGTGTGTGTGCGGTCTCATCCGACTAGCCTCGCTCCCCCGCGCGGGCCCTTGCTCGCTTGCCACTCACCAAACTCCCCTTCACTCATGACGAGTCCATCCTTGTTCCGACCGTGACTAATAATGGGCTTCGGCTCCGTTTCTCGTGTCCTCATCATGCTTCTGCCGTCCGTCGTTCATCATTTCTATTTCGGCCGCAGGGGACTCCTTACGTTGGGAGTTCCAACAAAAAATATACGGTAGATATTGTCAGACGCAATCGATTTCAATCTTACTCAACCGTTAATCAGGCACTAAACTATGAATATCATGAATTTGCATGGTGACTTCGTATCTTTTTGCGAATGATTAGAGAGGAATATCCAGTTAGATCTTGTTCACTTTCATTATATTTTTACTCGTGAGCGTATTTAATATCAACCCATTGACTTCAGGAAGTTTGGGGTTGGCCAACCAAAAATGAGAGTCTCCGTGAAGTTTATTTTTATATTTTTAAAAAATATGGCTTTTATTTCTCGGGGGTTTTATTTAATTTTTTGACATCTCGTCCCAAAGCAGAATACCAGAGAAATTTAACTTAAATTTTTCCTATTTTTTTGCAATTTTAGGCTATGCCATTAGTTTTTCTTATTGTTGGCCTTTCTTTTTAGTATGCGCTGAGTGTTCTTTGTAATATTTTTCACCACAAATGGCCGTAGAAAATAATTCCTGTAGAGATATTGGGGCTCGAATCAGAGGCCTGAATTTTAAATGGAAATTTTTTGGTCAATTTTAAATAAGATATATTAAAAATTTGATGGTAATATAATGGCTTATATATTCGAACTCAAAATCCTTGTGTCGGTGTCACTGAAATCTTTGGTTGTAAAACACGTCCTATTTGTTTTCGTAATATTAGTAATAGTATTTAGAGGAGGCGACCGACAGCTGAGGTCATTTGCGACATAAGGATGTGCAGGAAAGGATGAAGGGTGGAGAGAAACCCGGCGTCGGCATTAGCCTACTCATAACAAAAGGCGCCAAAGGGTCCGCAGCTTAACGTCCCATCCGACGGACGGCGCACTCACTCAAAGTGCCCTCCACAAAGCACCTCAAGTGGGGATCGAGATACCACTGAAGAATATTTGACGCCGCAGGGATTCGAACCCGGGCCGTCTGGGTGGGAAGCCGCGAATCCACTACCACAGCAACATCTCTATCCCCTTTCTTTTCGTATATTTACACTTAAGTACTTATAAAAACAATCGTTTGCCCATAAGATTACTTTTTCTGAGGAGTAAAATTTTTATCAGTGGAAAAATAAATTTAAAATTTTGTAAACCTCATAGATATCGTTAACAACAGTACTTAGTCTGGTTAAAATATTCACATTTTCGAGGGTGAATAAAATTTCATAGCATGAATACACATGAAGGTAGATACAGCCACAATAACATGGAAAATGAATTTTCGTGAGAAAGGTTCATTAGTTAAAGTTATTTCAGAAAATATTCGGTTCATGATATCGGTTTTTATATCCTTCAGGATTAGAGTTTGGCATTGGTATTTTGGGAAACATGCCGTCTTGGTCGTTAACGACAGAATGACTTCTTTCGTGATGCGTATCCCTATTTTTTGTTTCTCCTTCTTATTCCGAAGGTATAGTAAGTAAGAAAGAAATAAGTAAGGTATTCCGAAGGTATAGTAAGTAAGAAATCGTTTATTAGTCATCCTTGCTGGAGTGCCCTTGGGGAACCCAAGTGCTTCCACGACTCCTACAAATTCCCTAGTAATTGCCGGTGAACGTTTTTCTCATCTAGAATCATCGACTATGTGGTATGTATAGGCATGCAAAGCGTGCGGCATATTCTCCAAAAAGAGATTTCTTATAGTCGTTACACGTTTAGATGCAGATATGCTAATTGGATATGCCGGATACCGTTGTTGTCGGGAAAAACTCTTTGAGACGGAAGGTACTATTTATGAATACATATGTCGTCATTAAAGTTATTGATTGTTCATTACCTGTTGAATAATAAAAGCCGTGTCATTTCGGTCGACCCAGACAGGTGTGCAACGTTTTATGACCACTTTTGTTCGATTTGAATTTATACGAGTACGTCCGAATAATAACGTTGCTATTGGCTGAAATGTTATGAGGTATTCATTCCTTCTTATAATTTTTTCGTTTCCCAAGCGTTGTGACTCTTTTTATAATAGGATAGTCGCAGTTAGTGAATTCATCAGCCCATTCATCGTGATAAGATTTTCACCCGTGGTAAATTTATAGGAAACGCGAAATATTTTTAAAATCGGCTATTTAGTTATCTCGCTTTCTTTCTCATTACCGCACCATTTAACCGCTTTTAAGCTCCCTCTCGACCTTCTCCGTTTACGCACTGACTTCTCAGCCCTTTGCTCCTCCACCATCATGAGTCCCTCTTGATTGTGCCCTGTCTTTTGTCACTGCCGTTTAGTCCCGTCTCCCTACTCCTCGAGATTACCCTTCCCCTTCCACACACCCACGCATCCCTCCCCCTTTCGTTTCCCCTCTTTCCTGTTTCGTCGACGTCCCCTCTCTTCCTCCGCATATGAGCGGTCTCGGGCGAATGTACGGGATGGATGTGTCACTAGCCGCTTGCCTACCCGACGAGAATTTATGCCCGCTTACTAGCAGGGGAAGGGGACGTTAGGAGGTAGGAGGGGGGGGGAGCGGATTTGGTTTTATCCCATGTCTACCTGTCCCAGTTTCGTCTAAATGATCCATATCCGCAGTGTGCCCTACCCCACCCCACCACCACGTCCCCACGACAGACAGGATGCGTGGGGGAGTAATGGCGGTGATGCATAGATTGGGGGGGGGGGGCAGGAAATAAACTCACCAACTCAATAGATGCCCGTGACAGTGGGCGTTTTGGGGAGCATTTGTTCTGCATTTTGGTGGCGGAGAGCGGAGTTAAGTTTTCTCCGTCGTGTTCTCTCATATATGAGAGTAAGCATGCGAGCTGTGGTCGTTAGGCTTGGGAGCCAGTGTTTTACTCCTCCACTGTCAATGAGGAAAACTATCGGAACTTAAGTTATTTCAGTAACGTAAATCGTCTATTAGCACCATTCAAGATTTTAAGTATAATGTATATGAGGTTTGAAATAAGTATGAATGGTTAATTTCACGGATATTTCTGATTTCATATCCGCCAATCTTAGTACACAATCCTAAATACATAGTATCATATCCTTTGCAATTTAGCTATTACTTACGTATTTTCAGCAAGAAAATGCTTTGGTACGAATAAATTAATTAAGGATGTTGCAGTTAATGGGCCACACATATCTACAGACAAAATTTTGTAATCCATGATATGAGAATAGTTTCATTCATTACCGATTGAAATTTTTTCACCTGTGAGAATCCTGACAAGTTAAGGGTCATAGCAGTAAACTCATTTTAAATAGCCGGTCTATTAGTGCCAATAGTGTCCAAGTACTTATGGTTTTGTTAATTTTAAAATGAAGGACACATTGGATCAAGTTAAAAGACGAGTACAGGATGAATATTTGTACATAATTTTGACCCAAAGTACGACAGAAAGCTCATTGGGAGGAGCAAGTGATGATTATTGGATTGTGTTGCTCATTAGGTCGTCATCCTGAGTTTTAATTATGTTGGATTGAAATTGAAAAAATTAACCGCAAGTTTTAAATATTATCAAGTTGCTAAAAAATATACTTTACACTTTCAGGCTTCACTTCGTGGAATTGTTTCATTTCCATATTAAAAGAGTTTGCAATTATCAATTTTAATCAAGTTTGCATCATTTGCATTATTTTCAGGGCGCCTTTGTACCGAACTTGACGTAATTGTATGCAGCGGTTGATGTCCAATGGCGAAGATTTATGACTTCGTATTTTGGGTGTCGTTGAAAGTTGAAAGCCGACATGTGCCTGACTCACATTCTTCGGGCAGAAAGATTCATACACCACGCGACGGCAGTGAACTTAAATGGCTTCAACATGAACCATTTTGCGAGAACCGCTCTATTTAACCCTTCGGAAACAAATGCGAGTTTTCTGTGTCAGTCATCGTTAGCCTTTCCGAGAATGCGCGCCATCGTCAATCCAAATTGGTATTAAATGCTCTCGCTTTGTCGAGCGATTGCGTCATGTAGACTGTAGGAGTCTCGATATTTTGAAATATGGAGATTCCAACGGATTACGCGACATGCTCACTGAGAAAGAAAAAGAGGAAAGGAAAAGGTCCCTCTTTTGACGAAAATATTGGCTAAAGGTTTGATAGCCATCAGATTGAAATGAAACGTGCTTTTTCTAAATAACTGGAATGAATTCATGCTATCTTCATTTAATTTTGTATTTTGAATTAATGGATAGATAGGATTATTTTTTTCCTTGGTTGTCAGGTGACAGTTTAATCGCTCTCCACCTTAAAATAAATTGAATGAGATGTTTTGGTTTCATGACAGAATAAATTTTTAACGTATTGAAATATTAATCATATAAGGTTTATCATATTATTCTGATAATTTCTATTGTGTCATTGCATAACTCTAATGCGCTGGAAGCTATTCTATGACGCTAGCTATTATTTGAATCGATCACTGCTGTGTAATACTGTCTTTGTCATATTTTATCAATGAGAAAATGTTCAATTTTAAGGCTAACTCATTATCCAGAACGCATTTAGCGGTACGAATCACGTTCAAGCATACCTGCTGTTCTAGATTGTCTCATGTGACTGTGTTACCACCTGCGACTTGAAATGATGTGGTTACTACTTTTCCCTTCATCGTGACTGCTTTGACGCCAAATATCCAGAGTTACTGCTACGTGGGTCGTTCAATAAGTCCTCAGGGAAAAATTGAAGACAATTGTTTTTGTGTAGTTTTATTTTTATTTTTCAACTTAATCTTCTTCCGGCTCGATGCACTGTTTCCAGCGTTTCTCCGACCTTTTTAAAAAGTCCAAAGTCCTTTGTCCAAAAAGTGGGATTTCGGAAAGTCCTCAAAATAGGCATATGTGTTGGTCCTCGTTCGACGTGAATCTTTTTCCGCCGAGCTATTTTTCAAATTTGGGAACGAAAAAAGTCACTGGGAGACAAACCTGGTGAATGCGGTGGCATCTGTAATAATTCGAACCATGAATCCACAATTTTCGTCTTCGAAACACCGCTCGTATGCACCCTTGCATTTGTCGTGATGGATATTTTTATTGCACCCTTTCATTGTATTAAAATATTTTTCTTTGCAAATGAGGACATTTTAAATAGATATCTTTGCTCAACCGATGCAATAACCTCGCATAATATTTTCCATTTATCGTTCGTCGTGGGTAGGAGTATAATCATATTTCGTCCACAGTTATGTATCGACGCAGAAACTCATCAGGATTGCGAAGGAAAAGCGCCGAACTAGTCAACGAATCGACCACACGATTGCGTTTTTTCGTCACGCAGAGCATAATGATCTTGCCGAAATTTTTTACACTCAATTTTTGTGCCAAATTGAAACCACTGTACTTTGTGATATGCCTGTGGCCTCGAATATTTCTTGGACTTTTAATCCTCGATCCCTCAAAGCCATATCGTGGACTTAATCAATCGCTTCGGAGGAAGTCACTTCCACTGGACGTCCCGAACAATGGTCATCATTTGTGGATATACGGCGACGTTTACACTCATTTACCCAATAGTATCTCTGCAAAATACCCCTCCAACGCTCACCTGGCCCTGATAGTCTCAACCCTGAATGTATTCGCAATTGCCCTTCATCCCTCTCGCAACCTTTAGCCCTCTTGTTCAATCGCTAATTTTCCATAGGAAATTTCCCTCCTCAATGGAAATGCGCTAACGTTATTTCGATACATAAAACAGGTCCCAAGAATGATATTTCAAACTATCGCCCTTTCTCATTGTTTCCAATCCTGTCTTCCGTTTGTGAGCGTTTTACTCAGAAAATGTTTAATTTTTTCACCTCTCCCTTTTATCCTCCCAGCAACATGGTTTCCTCCCAGGAAAATCATGCCTGACAATTCTTGCTGTCTTTCAGCACCACGCCGTCTTTCATGGTAATAGACAAATCAAGTCAACTTGATGCCATCTATCTTGACTTCTCCAAGGCTTTCGACATCCTCCATCATCAACTCCTCCTTCATAAACTCAGCCAACAGTTTGGCATACATGGTATTTTCCTCAGCCTTCTTTCTATTTTTCTCACCAACAGAACGCAGCGTGTGATACTCTCGGGTGCTTCTTCCTCTTGGTCTCTTGTGACGTCTGGAGTTCCCCAGGGCAGTGTCCTTGGGCCATATATTTTCAATTTATTCATTGATGATTTTCCTTTCCGGCTCCTTTCCTCCCAAGTGCATGCCCCTGTATATGCTGATGACTGCATGATTCACAAGCAAATTAATAAAATCTCTGACTTTATTCACCTTCAACTTGCCTTATATCAAATTTCTCTGTGGTGTGATACTTGAATGCTTAACTTAAACCCTGGAAAATGCAGCATCATGACTCTTGCTCTGAAAAAAACGCCTGGCATTCAACTTCACCATTAACTCAACCCCCTTAAATCGAGTAACAACAGTGAAAGATCTTGGCGTTTTAACCGACAAAAAACTAATTACTCCGACCACATTCAGACTGTTAAAAATAGAGCAATGTCCCTATTAGGCCTTATTTACCGTCTCACAGGAATTAAAAATCCAATAGCACTCCATTCGTACTTCTCAACAATTGTCCTCCCATTGCTCCCCAAATTGGTCCACATCAGCCACAACTATTCTAAAATCCCTCAATTGCATCTCTCACTTCTTTGCCAAAATACTCAAACACTGAGTCCCACATTTCCGCAATATGTCCTCAAATGTTTTTGTCTTCTTTATCCATGTCTAGCCCACAAAACCGCTGGCTTAAAGCTGATTTGTATTTCTAGAATATCTCTCACCAAGCGCTCACCTGTATTTCGCCTCTCCTCCCTTCTGAAGTCACTCCATCACACTTTCGATCCTTTTTATTTATCATGTAAAAATTTCACCATCCAGGCTTTATCTCACCTGTCAAATAATTAAATATTTCCCCTATCCATGTTCGGTTCTCGTTGCTTATTGTTATGCTGTTATTGTATTTTGTCCTCTTCCATGTTTTTGTTATATTTTACCTGTAAATTGGCGCTAATACTGTATGTGAATAATGTTTTAAATAATTAAATAAATAAAGAGCCGCAAATCTGAAGCAGATGTGCCATGAACATCATCCCACTTGGACTTGAGATCTATCGGTGTTAAGCCTGTTAAATATGTGTTTAATCACCGCACGAAATTAATATTTTCCATTTTTCAATAAACAATTGTTTGTTGCTTCAATCGACTATGAAAATGGGACCACGTGATGGATATAGCTGAAACTTTAAAAGTAGTCTATTGGAAAATGATTCTTACTAAAAGCACACCTTTTTGATACTACGAGCACCATATCTTGGATTTTCTAAGAAAATATTACGACCCACGTATTTTCTTTTGTGTGTTTTGTGTTGATCGTAGGGTATTTTTCCTTTCTGCGTTTATCTCGCTTTCATTTGACTTTAGACACTAGTTCCCATTGGAATTCCTGTCTGAAGCATTTCATGATTGAATGTGCTTGCGAGGGTGGGCGGAGAATATTGTACCCTTCTCTTCTCATCAACATTTTATTTTCAGGATACCATTTACTTTCCGAATTCCGGTATGGAACATTCAACTTAAGCTAATGCATGACGTATACTCATATGTAAAGTGCCCAAAGAGTTCTGAGCCTTTGGTCATTATCTGGGACCGCCTCGAGTGACCGTAATGCTTTAAAACATTTCAATGATGTCATTGCCATTCGGGAGGCACGCCTGTCACATTGAACATTCTTCACCTGACGTATCTGTAGGTTGCCTCGTTTAGATTAAAAGCGACGGATATTCGATTCATCCTTGAGTGGACTGAAAATCCGCGTATCGGTTGGAGGGCGTATGCAAATGGGACCATTAACATGCAAGCTCTTGCGCCCGGATCGGCTTTTGGTGTGGCAGTCGGCCTGTGAGGTGGCCGGCGGATCGAGCGGATAGCCGCTGTAATGGAAGAGCTTCCTCTTGCGGCTCTGCGTGGCACTCATTCACGGTCCAGTTCAGTGCTGGGGAAGGTTTCCTCGGGCAGGATGCTATTTTCTTACTGTGAGAACACCCGGTTGGGTCCGGCCGGATTATTGAGGTGGAAGGCGCATACTAGCACACTGCCGCACAACCGAAGGGTGTGCGATCGAATACCAATGTTCCTCCGGGCGTCGTATTGTCCTGCAATGGTTATGTGATGGGACGGTGTTCGTAGCTGCTGGCTCACACATTAATTCTAATATCGGACTGTAATAGGGTGTAGCCAGTGAATATTTTATACATTTTGTAACATTTTTTACAGTTTGCGATAAAAAATGATGTCATGTGTAAAAAAACTGTAATTTCTTTAAATAATTGCACTTAAGTCATTGGAACAGTACTAAAAATGAACTGAATATGTGTTAGGAGTTGAATTTGATATAAGGCATACTCCCCTCGGGAATTTAAGGAAAATAGTTTATACTTGAGTAAAATTATTTCATTTCATCTGAATTTCGACACTCTTGTCCCCTGGAAGCTCCACGAATTTGGGAATAGTTAAGTGTTTGGCGCACTTAACAAACTATCCTAGTCGGCAAGATATATTAATTGTTTTTGATTAGGTCTTAAGCATATGAAATAATATCTTCCGGGTCTTCCAACCGGTTGGCCCTTCATCTCCGGTGACGTTTCGATGACCGTCTCATTCATCATCTTCGGAACTTCAGAAGTCCGGTCCGCTGAAATCCATTATCTAAATCACGTGTTTAAGTTTTGCTGAAAACTTCCAGTTAGATCTGATTTAGTTATAGGTTTTACATTATATCATACATGATACACCTGCTTATTTATGACCCAGACTTTTCTTGAATGAATTTATTTAACGAGAATCACTATTCAACCCAGATCGGAGAACTGTTGTCTTTTCTTTAAAGAATTTTCTCTTTGAATGTTTGCTGATCAAGTGTTAACCCGCCTTTTTTAGCGGTTTTTGTAAGGTGGGGCGACAGTGCATAGTCTCCTTAGGGAAGGAGGGTAATTATGGCAAAATAGACTTTAAGGAAGCAATGAGTTTATTGAATTCCACGGATGGGATATTTTGTGTAACTATGACGGAAGAATCAGCCATTCATACTTGAATACCCCTCTGTGAATTACGTCATCAGTCGTGACCCCACTGATAATCCAAAAAGATATTAGTTGCCTTCCAAAAAAGTTTCTGTTTGTTTTATCTCTCCTATTTGAGATTCGTCATTGCACTTGTCACAGCTGAATCCTATTGCCAGGGTTGAGCGCATGTTTACAAAAAGCGCATCTAGTTTATAAAAAAAAATCGGTTTTGTTCAAAAGGAGGTTCGGCTTGAAGGAAACTTCAATTTTCCATTTATTTTATTTTACCGCATACGATAATAATCATAATTGACCGTTAACCATTTCTCCAATAACTATAATTATTTCTGCTCTTAAAATTCAACGGACGTGATCCGTTATCTTTCTTCCATTTTGTTCCCAAGGAATGCAAATTCAATGGCAAGCACCTGAAAAATTCGAAGAAGGCTGATAAAGGGAACGGAGGGGATTTTAAGAGGTAGTGAAATGCTGGATTCTTCAATAAAAAGGGAAAATATTGGGATAGAGAGAGAGAGAGCAAGGGAAAGAAAGGCAGTGTTTACTTTTTGAAAATATGTAAAATGTATATGTAGCTGAAAAAAGAAATTGTGTAAACTGAAGGAATTTATGATTTAAGGCAGTTAAGAGGTCCTTATTTTTTATAAGTAGTTCCCATTCAAGCTGATCTATAGATCGTACCCCATTAATTAATGATTGTTTTGCCAGGACTATGAAAGTTAAGATATTGGTGATGGATACTAGTTTAATCCTTTTCAAAATTTCGTAGATGACTTCAGCCCGTTCTGGAATTTCAACAGTCTAGAATAATTCACGATATAACCATTTCTTTATAGTAATACAACGAAACGAAAGGTAATCCAAATATAGTCGCAAATTTCATGGGCAGCGTAATACCTGTATCATCGAGTATTAATGATGACATAGATGATATGTTTTCAAATGGATTACCAATTATGTTTACTGATAAATTAATGACTGATGGGTGAATATAAATGATTGATTGATGGATGCAATAGTAGGTGATCAAGGGATTCAAGATAAAAGAAAGGTTGTTAGAATTTGTCCGATTCAATTACAAAATAAAGTTTTAGAGGGTGAGAAGTATTCACCCTATTTGTAGACAAGATGGAGGATTGTGTACTAGCGCTGAATTTGTTGAGTACACGTGTAGATGAAGCCAGTGCCTCTCTACTTGAAGAAATCTTTATTGCCTATCCCTATCTTCACGAGTATTTAGACATATTTCAATAGCAAATATGTTGTCATAATTCATCGTATTTCACGTTAAGCGGTTTTCTCCCATTCATTCCCGTGAGTGTTTTTTCGTCGGAGGAAGGTTTTTTTATCACCTTCCTTTGTGATATTAATTTCTCTGATTCAGTTCAGATGATAAAATGGAAAGCTGAAATTTAGAGTAATGTGATTCCTAGAAGCAATGTGATAAAGTTAGGTGATGTTTTGGTGATATTTGAAATGGAATGGTGCTTTTTGCGTATACATTTAAATGCCGCTTTTTTCTGATTGATTAAATTCAGTGTGAGTGTTACTCGCGAAGTGTTTTAATGCCATATTAGCGAGGAATTATCTGGAAGTTGTGACCACAATTCATTTTTATACGTATTTCCTCTTCAACTCTGTTCTCTACTCAGTTCTCATTTGTACTCCCTTTAACCTCACTTCTTTCATATAAATGTTTTTATTCAATTTTTAAATGAATTTTTGTAGTAATGTCTGTGTGTTTTTGGATTAATATAATTTCATTTGTCGATATTTAATTTTTCTATCATATTCTCGCTGAATGAAAAATATTTGTGTTCTGGTCACGCCTTTGCCTTACCTAGTTCGTTTCGTCTTTCATTTAAAAGCAGAAGCCGTAATAATCCAAGTCATCATTGTTCCCTTTGTATTCGAGGAGTCAAACGATCGCGATAGTCGGGAAATATTCAAATTTCAGCCTTACCAGTGTACGTATTAAAAGTGTTTGTTATTTTCCACGGACTTACATACAGACACGAAGTCTGTGGAAAATTACGAACTCTTTTAATATGGGCATGAAACAATTCTACGACGTGAAGCCTGAAAGTGTTAAGTTTATTACCAGTCTACGTATTGAAGAAGCTAAACGTATTGTGTTTTGCCCTTGGTTCGGAACGAGTAGCTGATTGAAATTACGATTCCTCCTATTTGGCATCTCGCGATTCATATTGCCTGTGAAACTGTGGTATGTGTTGTAGTATAAAATGCACAACTTTAAATGATAAAATATGAAAAGTATTCTACTCTACATGTGAAATATTATTAACTTTGCCATACCAAATTCTAGCCGCAGTATTAATTGATGAAGGATACTTGTAATTAATGCTGGAACTCATTTTTATATTTGAGGTAAACTATATCAGTACTATTTGGATGAAAATTCTATTTGTATTACATATATACGTTGAGGGTTTTTGAGCTTTCTCTTATCATGGGTACAAATCTATTGAATCAAGTGAATTGTCTTTTTAAAGTATTGGGGCCAATTTTAAATTGTTTGACTGTTAATAATTTGCAGATATTTAAGATATAAAGAAAAACTATCTGGCCTGCTAAGGGTCTTTCCGTGATCTAGAGGGGCGGTTTTTTGGGTCTCTTCAGGGAAGTTGCCCACTTTTGAAGCATTTGGAAGTCATTCATAAAAGAGAACTACAGCGCTAAGTTCTACAAGACCCTACATGTATAAAAAATTATCTATGATGTGCGACTAATGGTTTTGCTTATCTAAATCACTGGTGCACAACTAATAATCAAAGTTTTTCTTTAACTATGTCTGAATGTATATTAACGTAAGTATTCAATGCATTTCTTAACTGTATTAGTCACCATCACTTTCTTTTCACTCCGAATTAACATGTCTGTAGGACTATATTCTACCGCCTTCCACGCCAATTCTTTTTCCTTCTTATGATTTATTTTCATCCTTATATGGCTTTTCCCTACAGCATTTCTAAAGTTTCCAGTGTTATATGATCTGCTTTTTCAACCGTACAGTTACGTACTCAATGGATGACACACACTGCTTCCTATTTTATTGTGCCAGTATGCCTCTCACCTTGCGTGTATCTGGCTACTACCCGTAGTTGTAAATACAAGTAAATGGTGGGATATTGCCTTGAAAATTTCACTTCATTGTTCAGACTGCCTGTTGTGGACATTCCGTAATTTGAATAAAAAATTACTTGATCTATTGGACTGATGTTTCAGAGAAATCTGACTTCTATATCATTTTAAGTGTTGCATGAACTGGATGAATGTGTTATATACTTATTTTGTGGAAACTCAGTGATTTGGCATTGTTTGTGGTCAATAACTGGTCGTAAACGGCGAATTTTCGAAGTGTTTTGATTTTTCCCGTTATTTTATCCTTCATGGCAAATGACAGGTTATTTATTGGTCTTGTTTACCCTTCCAGTGTGACTAAATTAGTTGTTAAGTGGACTGGGTGGTTTGTTTCTCGAGTGCGCGTGATCACAGATCGTATCTTACCCAGAATGGATTGGGCGTCGGCCTCCCCTCGCCAAAGGCAGACGCGTCATCAGTCGGAGTAATCGATGTACACCCTGATTGCTTCAGATCTGGAGTGCACCAGGAACATGGCTTTCTTCGTTACGGCCCTCTTTTTCTTATCTCTTTTCATGGAGCTATTCAAGGTTTATCGGTCCTGGAAGGATCTTCATGACCGCAAACGAAAGAATCCATTGAACTCCCTCGCGGATAAGTGTTACATTTCCCCGTGGAATCAGGATTCTGAATCGAAGGCAGTCAATTATCTATTGAAATAAGAGTGAAAAAAATGAAAAACCATCCATCTCCTGGTATTTTTAAGGATGGTTATCAGAGCTGTAGCCGTTAGCGTATAAACATTGGAAATGTATACGGTTTCTTTTAGATTCATTAAAACTTTTCAATCGCTAGAAATGCAACCTTTTCGAATATTTAAACTATTATGTGATTGAAGTTACATATCACTATTTGATTAACGTTTGGTGTATGGCTAATCTTTTTTAAAACATTACAATTTATTTATAACTACTTTCGGTCTAATGGTGTGGTCCCGGCTTTTCTAAGCAGTAGGCCGAACACTCCACAAGCGACGAATATGTATTTTAGAAATTTCCGTCGGTCGTGATGGGGTCAAGTAGACTTTGATTTATTTGGTAGCGTTGTTCGCTCATTTTCACCTCCTTCAATCTTTGTGTGAACATGATTTAGACTTGAAATTGTTTAAGTCAATTAAGGTATTTTGTTTACCGTGGAGGAAAATTTATCCCGAGTAATTAAAAGGAAAATAAAATTGCTACAATATACTTGTTTTGATGAACAAATACTGCGTAATGGGTATTTTAAACATTGGTAATATGACGTAGTGTATTCAGTGGCGTCATAAATATTTGCCATAATTATGCTTTTAGGCCGAGGTGACTAGAATAACTTGTGGGGTTTATATATTATTTATGAGGAAGGAAACTGGTTGCTGCAAATAAATGGAGAATGGCTAGGAGTTTTTAAATAATTTAGTGCTATTAATTCGGGACTTGGAAACTTGTTAGTGGTATATCTATTCAAAGCTTTTTTTGAGGTCCCAGAAGAGATTGGCTGTGTTCTATTTGCCAACTTGCCAACAAATGAAAAGTGCTTACACGCGCGAGAAGTCCGTCCGAAATCATATAGATGGCACCACTGGGGCGCATATTTTCAGTTGGTAGCATCTCTAGAAGAAACATACAAGGTCTGTTCAAAAGGTATCGCAACTTTTCTGTTTCTTTCCAAAATTATTTATGTGGATGAAAAATAGCTAGTCCTGAACTACACTGGATACGCCTGAAACCAAGGAACATCCAAGGAGTTCGTTGCTAGCGGGGAATTAGCACAAAAGAACGTTTTGACCATTCCTTCAGCTTGGGTGGTTATGGCGACAGTTTATTGGGGTTTGCAAGAATTGTCGCCATTGAATACATGTCAAAGGGTTACACTATTAGAGGTGCGTAATATGCATCGTTATTATACCGTTTGAAAAACGAGCAACAAGAGAAGAGTCCGCGATTGGTCAACGTAAAAGTCCTTCTCCATCACACCACGCACCAGCTCACTCTTCTGAACTGGTCACAAACTTTGTAGCGATACGATACCAGCTCGTCCCTTCTCCTTTATATTCTCCAGATTTCGCTCCTTCGAAATAGTGTATGTTCTCCAGTGTGAGTAAATGACCTATAAATGGCTGGCGAGAAGAAAATGTAATTCACATGAGGAGGTGATTGGGGGAGACAAATGATTATTTTCCTGAGTTGGAACTTGGGCAGCGTTGGAAGGAATTTATAAACGTAACAGTAGACCCTTGTTGAAAAATAACAATGGCTCATCCCGAAACATTAAATTGTTCTCATTGTAACATGCTCTTTTCAAATCACTCTCGTAAATCTGAGGTTCACCGAAAACTAACTCTTGTGAAGATAGCGAAAGAAGCGGATGCGAATTTAGACTCGATGGGTTTCATCCCATATCCCCGGGGAAATGTCTCTCTATTCCAATCCGAGTCATTCGAGATGGAGGTTTTTTGGGCGTAGGAGGACGCAGCACTGACTTGTTTTTTTCTCTCCGTTTTCGTGAGCTCGCCTCTTGATTTTCGTTTCCAACTCGGATTCCTTTCCCCACCGCCTCCTCCCTTCTCGCCCCCCCCCACCCACTGCCTGACTATCCTTCCCCGGGATCCCTCCACGCTTTCCTCACCTTTCAACCACTCGCCGCAGAGCCCCCGGTGCGCTCCCGTCCTCCTCTTCCTCCCCCCTCCATCTCCTCCCCTCCTGCAGCCCTCCTCCCATCCCCTTCCCCCTTCCTCCCGCACTCCGCCTCGCGACCCAGCCTTCTTTTGTTTATTTTATGGTGGCTTTGATGCTGCTGACGTCATTGTTGGGAGGTTACAGCCGCAGCTGCACTGGACCTTTTGTTCGCCGCATCCCATTCCAGCCGTCTGCCGCTCCTCCACGCTCTCCCCCGCCCCAGGGCCCTCCCGTTCTCTGCTCCCCTACTCCACCCTCCCTAATCTTGCCATTTTTCGCCCAACCCTTCGACTCTCTACCCTTCCACTCGGCCATCATCCCCACCCATATTTGTATACCTTCCTCTTCGTTGCGTTGACTAATTCGACGTCTTCGTCTCTTTTAGCGTTTTAATATTTTTACGCCCTCTTTCTCACTGCTACATTTGATCTTTTTAGATTATATATTTGGTGGGTAATAGTGGTGATTTATCTTCTTGACAAGATCTTTATCCTGAGGAAAAAAAAATATTTTTTGCTCGTACCTATTTTCCACAGGCGATTCTATGTTTTCCACTTCGAGGTAGAATACATCTACCATGCAATTTCTACGCAGTTAACAATATCATTTTGTTAGGTTTTAAGTTCAAATTTCTGTCAACTACGCTCAGTTAAGCGGAGGTTTTCTAAAAATGTTCACGCTCAATAATTTCGAATTTGGAAATGACATATGTTGGAGATTTGCTAGCACCATGCACGCGTCCTCGATACAGGAATATTTTAATGCCGAGAAATTAACTCTGAATTACATTTTTTTGGTTTTCAAGCATAAAATAGTGTAACTTTGTTTATTGATAACTTTCAAATAGTTACGTTTTGCAAAAAAATTACTTAAATGGATTCTTTGAGCACGAGAAAGTTTTGGAAATTTTGACGACTCCTATATGATGTAGTATAATAATCACATTCTTCGTGGAACGATTCCGTATCTTACTTGACGGGTATCGGGAATATTCGTCACGCCAATCATCCGTCTATTAACCCAATCAGCCTTCAGGTGACGCATTAATTTACGTATACGGAAGACTAAATAAGAGTTTTGTGATCTTTCCTGGGTGTATCTGATCTTTATATTAATTGTGCTTGGAATGGTTGAAAATTTATTGACCAAGGGTCAGGCCGTTGGAAATTCATTATGGACTTCTCGTTGGGCTCATTACACGTCTCGCTGGGATGATTTATTGAACACTAACAGAAGCCGCATAACCCGTGATGAGGTACGGTTTATCATTTGATGGGGTCAACCACAAATCACGACATCATTTTGTATATCCACGTGGTAAATCATTGTGGTATTTTAGCCTTGATATCGGTATATCCCTATAAAAGGAATCATTTGTCCCAAATCGAAACCATAAACATAATTAGTCTGTGATTATTACAATGGCTGGTAACCGATTACCTCCTGTCACAAGCCCCCGTGGCGGCTTGCAGGGTAAAATGCAGATGTAGATTCGTAGACGTAGATGTAGATGTTTAACCGATGAGGAACGACTATTTAAGAGTGCAGAAACGTGATTTTGTTTTAATCGGCCGAGTCTCTTGTGGATTAAAGTCAGCTTCATGGAAATTGGTTAAGCCAAAGACAAAGGATGTACACTTTAATCTGTAAGTGCCTGCCTGGAAGGGTGACTGTTGCAGGTTGGGAAAAATATAAAATACGCCATCGTTGGGCGAATGAATGAATCCTGATTTTTTCGAAATTAAAGGCCTCGGCCTCTTCCATGGTAAGACTAGTAACACGGCTGCGTTAAACTATGGCCTTAATTTTCTTATATAATTTACACCGCTCTTAAACTACCTCGCCAAATGTTCTATTATTGATTAAAGTTGTTTCCATTGTTATTATCTGAAACTCTTTTCATCGGTTAACTACGCGTGAAACCTCAGCTTCTTCTTCTTCTCCTTGCCTTATTTAGTTAGATTCTAAATCCGGGCATAATTGTTCCCGGGCATTTTTCTTCCTCATTTACTGGTCTCCTATTCGGTATGTTTTGACAATTGAGTGTGGAGTCGGCATTTGCGCCGCCTTTGAAACACGGAGAGTTAAAAATGTCCAGGAAATCAGTAAGCGTGGAATTGCAATGTTTTTTATTTCGTTCTTTTGTATTTTTAATGTTATTTTTTCGGTGCTTTGTGTAAGTATTGCGAATGTCATCTGTTAAGCCGTTGGAAAAATAATAAAAAAAGTCACTTTGAAGAAAGGGCAAACATCAGACATATAGCTTAACTTTTGAACCCCGGCTATCATTTTGGAACTGTGTGGACGGCCTTTGAATGTGTTTTAATTTTACACTTCGTTTTGTGTTTGAATATGACACAATACGTTTTTAAGAGGTGATTGCGGAAAAACATGGGCATTATTTTATGACAATTGCTGTTACATTTATCCTGTTTCATGTGGAAGTACCGCGATTTTAAATGAATCTCATTTCGAATATTCGTTTCGTTACTTGCATAGTTTTTAACATCCCATTCCTTTTTGTCTTGACATTAAATCTCATTCATCTGCATGAACACGAAGTCTGACGATGTCTCGTTTTATTGCGGTTTTTTAAGGTTTTACTTCTCAGGAGTTAATGCCAACGAGGTTGTCAGTCTCCTGGGTGTATAGTAATTTTCATCAAAATATGCTTCAGAGGATAATAAATATACTTTTTCCTTTGAGAGGTCCAAATTAATTATATCGTAGAGTTCAACTTGACAGTTTTATGTGTACTTATTCCCCTCCAATCAGTCTTGTTTTTTCACGTCTGCGTCGAAAATACTGTTTTTAATATTAAACTTTTGCCATCAACTTCACTTGCTATAAGAATAGAATAATTCAGGTTTACGGATACCGGGGTGATCTTTAGATATAGCGGTTGGCTATGTAATAAGCGAGGTTATTCATCGAATGAGCAGGCTCTTGCCAAGACCTGAATATGACCTAAAATATTTCTCTTAAAACTGCTGTACTTTGGCCTGCGGCTTTGCCAATAATTAGTCAGCCACTAACTCAGAAGTAATAAATATTTTTAATATTCACCAACGCTAGAAAAATATGTGATACTACATAATTTAATGCTTGTATCCGACAAAGTTTTTGATACAGTTAATTTATTATAATAAAACCACATCAGGTTGCTACGCAAAAACCTCAGATATTTGATGAAAGGTATTGTTTCGTATTTAGCATATGGATTTACATCTTATTTTTACTATGTCCCTGAGGCTGTGCCCTTTAAATAGTTCTAAGAAATTGATATTTAATATTGCGCTCGAATATGTATCTTCTAATTCTCCACTTTCAATGTGAATTTTCACTGTGTAAAAATGTATGCATATATTCGCGTATAATTATTTTATGCTCGTATCCCCCCTTTTCGGTTACAGCGAATTCCAATCAATTTTATGTTTCAATCTGATATCTTTTCCTATTGAAAAATTTAATGTTGTATGTGTTATAGAGCGCGTTAAAGAATTTGCTTTCACTCTAACACAAGTCCACTCAGGAATTTATTAATAATGTTAATTGCAATCGTTTTAAAGCGCAAAGAATGTTTTTGTTGTTGCACGAAGAATTCATAACTTTATTTTCTCTAAAAAAATTAACTTATCTTTCCCAAATATATATTTCCACTCGTTGCAAGTTTGCTTAATTTTTCTCTGAAAGATTCTTCTTTTTTTTATAATGCACTACTCTCATAATATTAATTGCGCATAGTAATTACAACGTGGCTCTAAGTTGAAAAATATAGATTGATTTATCGTATGAAAATTACATGATGGACTCGAATTAATTTCGTTGGGGAATGAATTTCACGGGCCCACTCCGTATTTATGCTGAGAGGTTATAAAATCTGCTGCAATGGTGTATTTATTAACAGGAATGTAATAATTAATTGCTTTAGCTCTTTTCACATCGGTTACCAAATTCATATAATGTTGAGTAATTTTGAATCTATATTAATTGTTTCATCGTTTAAGAGTTTAATTATCCAGTACATTGCCATTCATTGGTAATGTACCCCTCTATCGGATTATTTTTTAGTTTATTACAGACGCAATATGTCGGAATTGGATATATTGCAAACTTAAGTCATCTTTTGTATGCTTCATGTTAACCATGATTGCATATTATTTTTAATGGTTTTCCAATAAGTATTGATGTTAAAACACGTTTTTCTCGTTTTCACGACGCCGTTTTACTAATACTATTTTACATGTAATTTGTGATTATGCGAGAAAAATTTATCCGGGCTATATTTGTGTACTCTCTGACGAGTTGACTTCCCATTAGACTTCAATAAATTAAGTCTTGCTGGTATTCGTCGACACGGGAGCGATAAGCGATAGCCAGCGCTAACGTGGTGGAAGAATTTAAAACTTTTTACTTCTTTAAACCCCTAAATGCAGATATGGAAATTCAGAAATTTATATTCTTATTGCAACAATTGAAAAAATACTGGAAACAATAATTTCTAAATACTAAAAGTTAAGGAAAGGAGTTTTAGTTTTATTAGGAGCGTGAAAGGCTGCTAAAGGGGAATAACTGAATGGATACAGAAGGATTAGCAATCGTACATCGGGAGTCGCAGAGGTAAAGTACCTAGAGGTTCAGTCGTTAACTAGTTGTTCAGATTTTTGAACTCTGATTGGTTGCTCGATACTAATAGGCGGGGCCTAGAGACTTTTTGTCACGAAGTGATGGGTTGGGCTAATGTGATTCTACTCGTAACCGAAAGGGTTCGCAGGTAACTGGCGGCTTGGATATTTCTGTGATTTGCTGAAACCCCAATTTTGGCGAAGAGCAAAAACGGGCTCAAGATATCCGTTTTAGATCAATCATCCCATTTCTATGGCAAGCCTAAAAAAATATTGGTTTCATTGGATTCCTCTGGGGAATTCTAATTTGCAGGCGTATCGTTTTAAGTCTAAAAACGTGGATGCGACTTGAGCAGCCTTTATCAAAAAGTTATGTAAGCCCATGATAGAAAGATATGGAGGGCTTATTTAGTTATTGATAAGGAAGATGCTGATTCTCTTATAGGTTCGTCGGAATGAACAAATATGTGGTTTAATGAGAGAAATGCTACATTACGTGGCCATTCATTTTTAGCGACTTACCTCGGCGGTATTATGTGCTGATTAATTGTATTTAAACATTCAAACTCCCTTAGTTCACTTTTTGGTGTTAGCCTTCCTTGATTATGACTACATTTTTTTTCAGAATTTGAATAGGTTTTCGATTTATTGGCCGGAGTGAATTATATTGGGTTTCTTTCAAATATTACAGGAGTTTATCTATAAGATTTCTTCCAGCGGATGCGACTTGAGTAGAGGATAAGTTTTGTCATTGGTTAGAAGCTGGAAAAATTTTTTTCTGGACATTTGTAGACGCCTTACTCTTTTACAGTTTCTGTTATATTTATTTGCGGAGAGCGATAATCGTGGAAGTCATATCAGTCATAAAATTATGTATTGAATTAGTGGATGGTTCCATTTCTTTTTTTTTTACTTTCGATGAGTTGTTGCGACTGATTTTTCAGCTCGCGTGCAATGAAACTAAAAACGTCTGCAGCCATTTCTACGGATTATTCCGGGTACATTTTATTGCCTAAAAGGTGAGCATGAATTCGATTCTTGATTTATTATCGAAGTCGTCATTTATCACGTGTGCAATCCGTGAATAAGAATCGAAATTTCAACTACACCCCCTTTTGGGTGGGACAAAACCAGCTGTTAGTATTATTTTTTATTTTCGTTGTTAAAAAATGATTTGTCATGGATCCACCCGACAACGAAGCAGTGCTGGGTTTTTCTCTCTCTCTCCCTTTCTCCCTTCACTCGTCCGCAGGCACTCCTCGCATTCAAATATTCCACCGGCATGGGTTGACGGTTTAGGCACGTTGCGATAAGCCTGCCGTGGGTAGGTTTCTTTTATTACGGCTCCCAATCGTAGTGTATCCTTGATTCCGCGAAGAATACATTTGCCTGGTCCCTCAAATGCCGGCCCACTTACTCGAGCCACTCTCTCGTCAACGAGTACCTCCGTCGAGCGAGCGAGTGAATCCACCCGCGATGTGAATGCGTGTACCAGGGAAGGGGGGGCATCCTCCTGGGTTTCAGGGGCGTGAAAAGGGAAGTGTCATCATTGCTGGAGATGACGCTCGCGAGCGTGACCGACCCTTGGATGGAGGGGACGGAATGAAAGGCCGAATTAAGTCGTCCCAGGGGTTTAAGACGGCATTCCCAGTTGTTGGGCTCCCGTGGGACATGTTGAACCGACGCTCAGCTCGAGAGTTTCATCTTCAGTCATAGCAGCCAAGTACGGTCTTCCAGTTCCGGGATTGGAAATTTTGCATGCGTTGGTTTGATATGAATGCATTGTGTAACTTAAAGTTATTTTTTGGCAATGCGAGAAGGTTTCGAAGATATTGAAGGTATAAAGTCTTAGGTTGGTACGCATGAAACCAGTGACGAAAAGTGAACCTTCCTGGTCATTTTTTTCGATATGTTTCATGTTTCCAGGTAATAGTCCATAAAAGCATTTTATTTTCTGATATATGTTTCAGCTATTTGGTAATCCACAGGAATATTTTCATTCAACTAAAAGATGTGTGAACTGCTTCAATAGATAAAAACTATTTTTTTTAATAGTGGCAAAACGTAACTTTGTAAGTTTCGTCGAACAGTCGACACTTAAATATGTCAACTTTGCGACGAAGCGGCTCGTTTAAATAAAAAATTATGGTACTTACAATTCCAAAGAAACTGCGGGAGATGCCGCAACAGTAACTTTTTAACGGAGTCATCCGCTAATGTGCATTTCAATTCAACAGTTTCAGAGTGTAAAAATCATTCGCCTTGACTGGGATTCGAACCCAGATCCCTCAATATCCGGTATTGAGGGATCTGGGTTCGAATCCCAGTCAAGGCGAATGATTTTTACACTCTGAAACTGGTACTTACAATGTTTGGTTTTGCTTCTGTTCATCATGAAGTTCCATATAGTTGAAGCTAATACCATTGAATTCAGCTTACTTGTTTCTTATTTATCCTCTCCCTTAATTGGCATTCTCTGCGTTGATTGTTAATATTTTGGTCTCATTGTAATTATTTAATTTTTTAATATTTCTGTTGCTTTAATAATTGCATTACATTGTTGAGCCCATGCATTGTACGTCTCACCTGCGAATGACTGTTAAAGATCCCATTGAAAAGGAGATTCCTGTGTGCAGGAAAGGATCATTTCCTTCCCGCTAGTGGACAAGAGGAAAACACTGGGACCCGGGAAACTGACGTACGTCCTTATTCTTCTCATTGTACCAACTAGATGGCTATATCTCCAGTGCTTTTTCCATCGTAGTGTATAATGTGATTTTTTAAGCTTCCCTTATACTTTTAACAAGTGATTCATATGAAAATTGTGTGGAAATACTACCTTGATCAAAAAGTTCCCGGAATAACCACCGTGTGGCGCTCCCATCGTTCCGATTTGAGTTCTGTTTTTTTTGTTAAATTGGTACATCTGTTGTTGATATTCCCTTTAAATCTTAGTGTCATAACTTGACATTTGCAAAAGTTACGTAGCCAAGAGTACATCTATCTCTGTGTGTGTTGGCGATTTTTTACAATTGCAGAAATGGATTTAAATTTTCAACAACGAACTTGTATTAAATTTTGCGTAAAAAACGGATTTAGTGGCGCACGGACGTTGGAAATGTTGGAAAAGTGTTTCGGCAACGATTCTCTAAAAAAAACGGTCGTTTACCAATGGCACGAGCGGTTCAGAAGTGGTCGTGAGTCAATCGAAGATGATGAACGCAGTGGCAGACCATCGACATCGAAAGTCGGTGAAAAAATTGATAAAGTAAAAGAAATGTTGGTCAATAACCGCAAATTAACCATCAGAGAAATAGCGGAGGACTTGAACATTGCCTATGGATCCGCCCAAGACATTGTGGTTAATGATTTGGGTTTCCGTCGTGTAGCAGCAAAGTTGGTGCCAAAAGACCTCAATTTCATGCAAAAAAGAGACCGTGTTGACGTCGCAAAAGACATGATTTGCGAGGCTGAATCCGATCCCACATTCATCAAAAGGATCATTACTGGAGACGAGACGTGGGTTTATGAGTACGACACGCAATCCAGACATCAGGCAAGTGAATGGCGTTCACCAAATGAGCCGAGACCAAAAAAACCACGTCGTTTTCAGTCAAAAAAGAAGGCAATGCTGACGGTTTTCATGGATTACAACGGTGTAGTGCATCATGAATTTTTGCCAGAAGGCCAGACAGTAAACAAAGAGTATTATTTGGGCGTTATGAGACGTTTGCGTGAAGCAATTCGCCGAAAGAGACCAGAAATGTGGGCAGAAAACTCGTGGATTTTGCACCATGATAACGCACCGTCGCACAGTGCTATCATTATTCGTAATTTTTTGACGAAAAATTCAACAAATACCATCCAACAGCCACCGAATTCACCTGATTTGGCTCCCTGTGACTTCTTTCTGTTCAATCGAGTTAAAAAACCATTACGGGGAACGCGTTTTAGCAGCCGAGAGGAAGTAATGGAAAAATCGCAGGAAGCACTGATGGACATACCGAAAACCGAATATAAAAAATGTGTCGAGGATTGGATCAAGCGCTGGCATAAGTGTGTTGCAGTCGATGGGGATTACTTTGAAGGGGACAATATAGATTTAGATGAATAAACTTGTATTTTTAATTTTCTGAATAAATTCCGGGAAATTTTTGATCAAGGTAGTATATTCAAAATGTTGTCAACGTAGTTATATTAGTGACTTCAACCTTCCAGTAAGTGTAATGTCAATCGATTTTTCCGACAGCCGATTTTATTGTAATGGTAATTTTGTGTTAGCGGGTATCGGAGAAGTTTTTCTTGGGCCCAGGATTAATAAATAGGGACGGAAATGACATCATTACTCCAATCTGATGATCCAGTCGTCCATGCGATTGAATTTCGGAACATTCCCTGCAATGGAGTCGCAATGAGTTGAGCTACTTATGTGGTGGAAATGTTGTTTTGGGAATCGCTTTCATAGATCTAATCAAGTCCGTAAAATTAGCTAAACCTGCACCTTTTCTTCTTTCTCTCATAAGTAATGGAAAGGAGCTTAACCGCGTGTAAGTGCTTTAGTTGTTCTTTGGGATACGACTAAGGTGAACCAGCGTCTAATAGAAAGAGATTATGATGCCATAGTTTTAGTGTTGGCTTAAAATTCGCTCTGTTAAATCGGCAAAGTCAAACGCTGAGTAGAAGCAGACTCACTTAGTTGACAAATTTTCTCTCTGTGGTGAATAGCCAAGCTGTTTTATAGAGGAGTAATACTTGTAATATTGATACGAATTTGTTCATTTCAGTGCGGGCACAAACTCCGAGTGAAAGGTGTGTGCGGCGGTGCCATTCGCGCCGTCTCCGTAGTCTTTATTGTGGGGTGAAATATACGGGCCTGATATTTGCTTCCTCCTGACGTTCAATCCACAGAGAGTAGCGGAAAGGTACGCGGATGTAACGGTGCTGGAAGTAGGAAGGTACAGGAAAAGGCGAGAGGGTTGAGGTGGAGGATTACTGGGATTACGATGGAACGAAATAGGAGTTTTCGGGAGATTAGAAGTCTGAAAGGGATGAGAAAAGTTATGAATGAAGGTTTTGCGTGGGTTGAGTTGGAGGAAGAGGCTGTGGAACCAACCAAAAGATAGAGGGTTCTAATAAAAGGAGAATGCGTCGCGGGAAGCCGGCAGGCAAAAGGATTTCATTTCATGTGCGAGTGAGGAGAGAAAGAGGGCGAAAGATAATATCATCCTCCTTTCCTCACGTCCGATCCTCGTCGCAGTCACTGGCGACGTTTCGTGGCCCATTTCACGTTAAATCTGCGGTTTAGGATTTGAGGGGTGAGGAATTGGATGCTAAGTGTGGGGCTTAAATGCTAGGGTATGTCCACTCTGAAGCGTTGATCCCGTGTTCCAGATCCAACGCGGGAGGCGGACGGGAGTTGGAATGTCAGAGAATTCGTTTTCGAACTGGGTACACATTTTTATTTTGACACTTTTTCGTTTAAGTGAAATGTGTGCCAAACAAGAGGGTGAATTCATTTTGAAAAAGGAAGGACATGTTGGGAAATATTTTCATTAAAATATGCAACTAATTGACGCGATGGAGGAGATAAAAAATTTGTTTCTCTCTCGTGATTTAACTTCATGACACATCGAGGATTTTCTACTGGATGACATCTTATTGAAAGGCTTACGGGATGAATGCTCTTCAA
The DNA here is from genome assembly GCF_022747635.1 of Hetaerina americana. Taxonomy (NCBI): domain Eukaryota; kingdom Metazoa; phylum Arthropoda; class Insecta; order Odonata; family Calopterygidae; genus Hetaerina; species Hetaerina americana. The sequence continues at coordinate 65,064,057 of NW_027287538.1, read as the reverse complement.
ATATCATGTTATGATTCCTATGATGTCTCAGCAAGCTCCCATTTGGTCTCAAATCATCAAAGTTTTATCCAAATAGATTGACCTTATTGATTCAGTTCTTTTATTGGAAAAAAATTAATCATAACTCAATGTAACCGTAGACAATTTCGTTCATCAACATTTTTGTGTGACTTTAGTTTCTTATAGCAATAGTACTCCCTTACAACTCGCGGAATTTTCTATTGCTTCACACATTTTAACAGTTCGCAGTGAGGAAAGTAGGAGGACCACAGTCTGTACTGAGTATAGGGACGTTTAGGCACCAAGATGGTGACTCCAGCCCTACCCACCGCCACGCTAGGCCTTAACGTAAGTTAATTTCTTAACAGCCCTCGTATGTGGAAACGGGAAAACTTCAGTGATTTCGCTTCAAAACTTCGCTATTCAGTGATTTTTGGAAACTAGGGAGTGTATTCTGTCCCACCCTGTACATACACACTCACATCTATACCTAACTAAAAATAAAGCGTATGCAAAATACAAATTATTTTTTTTCTCCAAAACAATTGAAGTGGTGAAATCTTGATTTTTGTTGTTTGGAGTGGTAATTACTGTCAAATCTGAATTGTATTATGACTTCGGGTGGTGATTAATTGCCAAGTAATGTTCATTGTTTGGGAACCTTACACTTCCATCATGCAGTTGATGGATTCCTCTGGTTGACAAACAAACGGAGCATTATAGGATTGAAATTTTCACCCCTGAGGGCATGCCTAAATTATGCTTGTTGATGATTATCCCTCCGAATTGTAAACAAGTGTGTCAGTCTCTTGACGTTATTTATTCCGTGATTTGAAATTTTACTCGTCTACCTCAAGGGAAACAAGAAATTAGTTCCAGGAAGATTTAATTCGTATTCATTCGGTGGAAAATAATCTTAGTTTCCTCATCTTGCTTTAGGAGCACTGCATAACTTGTGATATAAGCTTCTTAACTCAATGAGACAAATTTCTTCCAAAATGTTAGCGAAATTGTTTTCCAGATGGGGAAATATTTTCTCCACCGCGCAGTATTTCATAAAAAGTAGTGTTATTTTCGTTCATTTGTGTTTTTTTATAATTACTGTAACACAAATATGACGCCTTTAACATTCTATTCAAATCCTAGAATTTAATTACATGAAGATCTAAGCTTCTTTTTATCATCTGTATTGATTATGTCCATCGTGACTGAGCAATCAATTATTCTTAATAAAGTTCCATTTGCCTTTAAATGTGAAATGGGAGATTTGAGGACGTTTATTTTGGCCACTCATCAAAGTCCCATTCATAAGTACCAATGGGGTAATTGGCTTCAAAATGATTTTATAAAAATGTATTTTGGTCAAATAAAGCCCGCATTCCAATGCGGAGTGTATTTTATCAGAGCGTTTTGAAATTACCGTTTAATGACGAGTTGTGTGTCAATATCTAGCGCCATAAATGTGGCATAATGGGGATCGAGATGGTCCGGGGGCTAACGTACTGGCTTCCCACCCAGAGGGCCCGGGTTCAAATCCGGTGGCGGTGTTGAATATTTTTCAGAGGTATCTCGATCCCTACTTGAGGTGCTTTGTGGAGGGCACTTTGAGTGAGTACGGCGTCCGTCGGATGGGACGTTAAGCTGCGGGACCCCTTGGCGCCTTTCGTAAAGAGTAGGCTAATGCCGACGCTGGGTTTCTCTCCACCCTTCATCCTTTCCTGCCCATCCCCTATGGCGCAAATGACCTTAGCTGTCGGTCGCCTCCCCTAAATACTACTACTACCAAATGTGGCATTAACTATTTGCGATCTCCTTATTTTTCTACGGTAGCTTCCCGTACTAAAAAAAGCGATGATCTCATGCTATATCCGAACATCACTAGCCGAATGCCCTTTGGCGGGCAAAATTTTGTTCCTACTCCGTAGGCATAGTTCTTAATCTTGCTGCGAAGCATCGCCATTCATGAAGAACAGTAAATGATATTGTGGATAGAGGTTAATTAATGACTGTGCTTTGAAGCCTCGCAGCTTATGCCCGCCGTTTGAAAATCACAGCGGTGGCTATTGCGAGTAGGTGACAACTTTGGCATAAGAGTAATAGTTCACACATGCATGGATCTAGTTCCAAGGCCTCGAAAAGAAGAGCCGGCCTGAGGGAATGTAGACGGGCTGGTTGAGAGGTCTTTGACTGGAATTTTTTATTTATTTGTGCGCTCATGAAAATAAAATCCTTTTTATCAAATAATTTGGGACTTGATAGTCACTGAGTAATCGAATGCAGATAGCGCCAAGAAGTACTGTGTAAAATTTATTATAATGTTGCATGGGCGAAGATAAACATTTTAAATATATATATGCTTATAATGACGGTAATTTCAGGTACGAGTACTTTCGTCACTGTGGGACATTTCTTCACTCACACATCTTCCTTTTTTACTGTTTCATAAGAAATCAAAGACGCTATCTCCATCTCATACGGTTTACACATTCCGTAGAATTTTTTAAGCCGAGAGATTTCTTTTAATAATGAAAGTAATCGTAAAGAAGTTAAGTTTAAAAATGGAACAGAATGTGGTTGGACAGATTCAGCACTCATTAGCATAGTTTTAGCTATTTAAATTCCAAATATGTGCTCTCTTTTCTAGTATTATGACAATTGTAAACCCTGTGAAAACGTTTATGTGATGAGTCTTTTGCAAAGCCTTATGGCTGTAAGGACATTCAGCCTGGAATATATTTCTAGTTGGCATACCAAGTTGGCGGCCAATTCAGGCAACGTCTATGATTAGAATGCAATTCGTGTTTGATTCTGGAACTGAATGAGGTTAAGTTCGGAGTTAATTGATTTATTTGAAGAATATCTCTCGTTAACAAAACGTTAAGAAACTAAGGAAACATTATTTTCACCTTTGTTTCAATTTTTTCCCGAATTCGTTAGTGTATTTCCCTCCTTTCCAAGTAAAGTGAAAATAAATATTTTCGCACCTTGGCTGCAATTTTCTAATGTTAGTTTAGTTAGTAACGCTTTTACTCAGGATATTAAAAAATAAGGTTACGTTATCAAAGATTTACAATAAAGTAACCGATGAGCCTGAAGTCATGTAATATGAAGCGGTACTAACTACCGTCAAACAAATATTATTGCGACTAAAAAAAGTACCATAGAAATTTATCGGTCGTACGCCAAATCGCTTGATCCTGAGTGAGTTTTGTAATTATTCACTATGCAAACAATTCGCTTACGATTTAAACGTTTTCATCTATTACTCTGTGTAATGAGAAACACGTGCCTAAGAAATGAAAAAATGCGTACGTACATCGTAATTTAATCAGACGATGCCTTTCTACTGGTGAAATGTAAGCATTATAAAAAAATGTGGTGCGGGTGTAGGAAAAAACTCTCCATATTCTTTATTGTGGTAGGAACATTATCCTCGAGGACGCGTGGTTTACCCTTTTCCTGAATTCCTCCTCTTGCCCTCCCAGTGAGGAGCATTCCTGGAAATCGATTCTCCTTCATTTTAGTCTGTATCAAGGTCTTCGTGCTTAAAATGCGCTGATTAAATACCTCGGAATTTAATTGCTCTCGGCTCGTGTTCCATCCCCCTTGTGATATGCCTTTCATCCTCCTCCGTAATCACGCAAAGGAATTCACCGTAGCGTGAGGATCTTCAAACTTGGTGTTTATCCCGCTAATACTTAAGCCTTAGCGCCGGGAGGTGCGGAGGGGAAGCAGCAGCCGAAACAGGAGTAGCGTTCGCGTCATAAACGTTCTAGGGCGGGGGAGGGGGAAGTCTTAGGGATACGAGAAACGCAGGAGGTTCCAGGGGAGTTCCGTTTGCTGCTTTAGGGTTTGCAACCAGAGATTGAATGGACCGGGAAGGCTGGGGTAGGGGTCGAGTGGTGGAAAGAGGTTCGTTGGGAATTAGTTTCTCTTTCGTGTAGAGGCAAGGATGTCCGGAATGTTATAAAGAGATCTGAAATCGGCTAATATGATTGCCCACATTTGATGAAACCGAATGTTGGTTAAGCCTTGAGAACTGTCAGGAGGATGACGGGTTGAAAGAACTTTAAAAGTGAAAGAAGTTAAGAATATTTTTTAATGGTTTAATAACAAAATTTCCTTCAAAAGGGAAGTTTAAACTTGGAGAACATTAGCTCCAAAAGACGTCGCGAAAGTATAAAGTGCATGATAGTTGCACTTGCGTAATTACAAACTCATCATGTGTACTGCGTAATTATTTCTATTGCTCATGCTAAGACACTTTCGTTGTACTTAATTGAGCTAGACGAGTTCTTGCTCTCTCTCTCTACCCTATGATAGCTTGACTGGAGTTAAAATTATGAATATAAAATTCTAAGATCGTTTCATCCCAGCTGGATACGGCTGAGTAATCTTTCAGATTAATTAAAGTGTATTGAGGGCTAGAATTACATAATTCAGTTTATAATTTTGTTCCCTTGTTTTACTCGGGAGATAATTCCCAACGCGTGATAAACGCGGTTCCCAATTCTCTACATGTGGAGAACTTATTATGTGAACTAGTTGTAGAAAGTAAGCGAGCCCAATCGAGGGGCTCACGAGTCAAGGGAAATGAAAAAATTAAGGGAGTTTTCAACGAAAGGATCGTTTGTTGTTAAAATTTCAATGGAAAACAATGAGCATTATTTGGCAATATTTGTGCATTTTAAAAAATTTATGTACTAACGTTGCAAATTCTTTTTTCATAGAAGGTGACTGACATTATTATCTTTAAGGAGATTTCGTGAGAGGCTCGGGGTGAGATGAACCTTCAATTCTATGTTATTTCGTTGTTTCTTTGAGAAGGTGCAGATATTTCAACGGGTTATTTTTTTACAGCAACACTGTGAAATTTAGGCGCTTGCCATTTTGGCCTCAATATCTAAATATGGAAAACACGTAAAAGGATACTCACATTTCAGAAATTTAAGCTTTCCGTCTTCTCTGAGACCTTCTTTATTATATACACGTATGTGTGATACGATGCGTATAAGAAGAATTTTTGAGCTGCTGGTCATGGCGTATCAGAAAGAGCTCTATTTCTTCCAGTTTGGGCAAAATTAATTCTAAATCTAGTCCCTCTCCACTCTAAATATGTTATGCACAAGATTTCCCTACATTTCCTATGGATGCTCCTTAGACTGGAATTGTGACATTCAAGGGCTTTTGCTTATTAATTTTGGAGAATTTAATAATAACCTGATCATTTTTTAGTAATAGCATAAAGCTGAAATAATTCCATAACAATATTTGCCTTAAAATTCAATGTAAACGTTTGGGAATCAGTTGGAAAACTATCACTTGTTGTTCATCGTTGAGATGCTGCAGTGTTCAACATGGACCTCCAAATTATTTTGATATTTATAGGGTTATTTATAAATACCTATCAATCCGTCGTGACTTTTGAAGCACTTTGGGGCGAGCTTGGATATGGATCTTGGCATGTAGGTAAATCATCAGGCTTATCGAACAAAAGAATTTGGCATAGTATATGTAAATGGTTTGCGATTAATTTTCATGCCGCTGCTCTAAATCATTAGCCCTTGAGACTTACACGCAAAAAGTGATACCGATATGAGAAATGACAAAGCCATAAGTTAGCTGGTATGATAAATATAGGTAATTTAAAAAATATTCTAGAATATATCATGCATTAATTCCACCGGATTTTAGATTATTTTTATGATTTGCTACGGCGCCATTCTTGGGATATGATACATGAATGGGAGGTGGGGCTGAAGAATTGTTATTTGGAATTTGGCTGCAGCGTTTCCTAACCCATTTTTTATACCCTTTAGGTTTAGTATGCTTCCAAATTTACTTGTGTTGTAGAGAAAGTGTATGAATATGTATCTGAAATGCAATGAGTTAGTCATACTCAATCTTAAATAAGTCGGTCGAATGTACGACTGTAAAATTATTTAAATCAATGAAACCATATAAGATTTGATCACTACCACAGAAAAATCTTTGCATCCAGTGTAATCACTCCAAATCCATTCCTTGTTCAGCATACCTTTTCAGAGGAGCTTAACGCCGCGAGATATGTCATTGGGTGGGTGGCTTGCAGGGCATGTATGTAGAATTAGAAAAGCGGCAAAACTTGTCTCAAGAAGTTAGAAATGTGTAAAACCGAGTGAGTTACATTTGCGGGAAACTCACGGAATAATAATCTAAATTTGAAGTCTTTGAAGTGATGGACCGTGATTTGGTTTGTAATGCCGTAATTGAAGGAGGGGTATTTGATGTCTTCAAAGCCTCTTGCTTCACACATCCTTCTTGTTCCCTCGCTCTCTCTCTCTCTCTCCCTCCTCTTGTTCCTTTCCCCCGAGGCGCGCGTTCGCTCTCCGCCCTTTCCCGCCCTCCATTTGCTCCTCCCTCAATTTGTCGCCTCTTCCATTCATCTTTGCCCTCACTCCACACGAGCGCCTACCCCCTCTGCCTTCCCATCCCCTATCTTCCTACCCTCCAGCCCTCCTCTTTCACGTCGGCTTCCCCTCTCTCTTTCCTTTCATCCACCCGTCCGGGACCATTCCTCTCCCCATCACTGCCGTCACTTGTTTCCTCTCTTTGCCATCGCCCCTTCAGCCGCCCTCTTCCCGGCCGCTCTCCTTTCTCTCCCCCGCGACCGCAAAGTGGATGTTCGAGTCTCCTCTTCTCGATTAGCACTCACTCTCCGCTTTGAACAGTAGACCGGCGGTTGTATACCTGTGCGACTGCGATCAGAAGCGAAGTGTGTCCACGTGTCTGAAAAAGCCGAAAATTCTCGGACCACTTTTCGGTAGTGCGAAAACGTTACGTTATTACAATCGGTCACACTGAGCTTACGATTGCCATTCATGGTTTCGTTTTTGTTAGCACGCGAAGTTTGAAATATGTATATTTTGTCATAAATGCTGACAATTGATTAATTTAAAATGGTGATTCTAATTGGTCTTCTGCTTTCTGTGCAGTAATAAAAAACACGTAACAAATGAAGCAAGTCTGTGGAGATACGATGGTATTTCATGTGTGCATATTTAAATCCGTTTCCATGTTTAATGAAGTTAAAATACAAATTAACCGAGATTGCACATTACTCGCGAAAAGCTTTCTATATGGAAAATTAAATCAGCCCCATTATTCCATTTTACTTCAATTTCGTAAGGCTTGATTTGTGATTTTTATTCTAAATTTGCGAATTATATTTGGAGAAGTAAAAATTGATTTGTAGCCATTAATAGTGAGCCCGAGCCAATGAAAAGCGTCGTGAGGCTCCGGGTGTGCGGCCCTTCTCTCGATTTTCCTGCGGATCATAGTCGGGAGTCGTGTTTTCTGCGCATTGGGCTCCGACCATATGCCTATTTATTCAATATTAGATAAAATATTTTTCGGTCAACAAATATATATTGAAGGCTTAATGTCCACATAGACGTTTTTTTCAAACGAGAGCCTTTCATCAATTTTTTCATCGTTGACTTTCCGGTGTCTGATCCGCCTCCATTCCTAATGGGAGACCTCTACCCGCGCCGAAAAACATTTTCGTCCTCAAATCGCCATTTAATGAGATTGAAATACGCATTTACTCTATAATACTTCATTCGTACTGTAATTGGTAGGAATCAGCTATTTAGCGTACTGATTCAATTTATAAAGGCCATCCCACATAAGCAAAAATTAGCAAAACCGTTAGTTTAAAAGTAAGTGATGATTTTATGTCGTTAAACCGGATTTCCAAGGCAATATATCGTTTAGGTGACAGATATTTTCAAAACATGGGTTCATCGATAAAAAGTTTAAGTGAGACTGCCAGAGAAGTCGATTTTTCTGAAACCAAGATGTACAAAGCACCTAAATTTCCTGTTGACTCAAGCCGTGCCACCAAGCGAGTTAATGGGTGGATTGTGAGTTTTATGAGCACTGCAGCATTAAGTATTGGTGGTGAATTTTAACAACTATATAGTAGTGTTTCAATTCTAAAAATCTTTGCTTCGTATTTGGCTCACGCAATTCTAATTGGAAAACCTCCCGCCATTATAGTATACATTAAGTTATTCCTCAGCATCATAGACAATTTTTGCACAAACAGTCTCTGACTGAGAACTTGAATGAATAGAATTTGTAATGCTACTAGATTGAAATTATTTTTTTGGAGCCATTTCTCTATGGCCTTCTTTTGTCAATCGGTCTCAATATCCCTGCAAATGGCAAAGTGCGTAGGCAGTAATTTCAATGATGTGAACATATTTTTATGCTTTTGATTTTGAATTAAAAATACTACAGCTCCATTCTACGCGACTTAATCCTTCTACGGGATTTGTGAGCGAAGGAAGGAAGGGTCTGAGGCGGTGGGCCGAAAATGTTGGCGTCCGCCCACGCCTAAGGTGGCTCAATTCTCATCACTGCTTCCCTATCCCGACCATCATCTCCACTTCCCCCCCCCCCCTGCTTCTCATCTTCCTTTCAATCGGGAAAGCTGATGAATTAGTTGAAGATAATCTGGGAACCAGTTTGGCACTCCGCTTCGATTAAGTTACGCGTCCGAACGCGTGCGTATTGGAGAACCCGATAAATGTCCATTTTGGGCCACCGATTTATATTTAAGAGGAATAAATGCTTCCTTGCTCTTTCAATAAAATGCTAAAGAAGAAGAAAACCAACCGGGTGATTTCCACCATTTGTATTTGTAGCATGATCTATCGTTTCCTCTGTTTAAATACCTGCTCTAAATGACTCCATTGAAATTTTCGTTCAAATATTTTACTAAGCTTTACTGGAGAGTATTTTTACTCTCAGTAGTTGGTGTTAATCCCTATCAAATGCAAATCCCATTTCCAGAGCAGAAAGCAACACATGAATCGGGAAGCTGATTGCAAACCTATTTCTTGCCTTGGAATGCGTTATCCGCCGCGCTATCTTGCCTTGACTCCTCCAGATGAATTTTCATATTATCTCTTGGCCACATGACAGCTACTCTTTAGTATGTTTGCTGAATAGTAAGGTTTTTTAAAAGTGTTTTAGACATAAGATTTAACAATTTAGGGGTCCTATTCGGTATTTGAATATATTTAATTCTATTTAGCTGGAAAAAATTGCTAGTTATGCATTGGTTGAAGATTGAAAGAAATCCGGTTTATGGATATAAAACATTTCAAAAAGAAAGTGTGACCGGGTTCTTAAACAAGGATTTGAGTTCCTCCAATCGTGAGGAGAAATAGGCTTCCTGAAAGGTGAAGAAAAGTGGACTTTACTTGTTAGGGAACTATTCAGGACCCCAGATTATGACGGCAAATTACGTCTCTCAGATAGCATTGCAGAAGAAGGACATGAACACGGATAGGTATTGTATCTGTTCTTCTCTAGCTAATTTCGATCGCAAGGAAGTCATAAAACTCCAACACGCAAGTGGAATTAGAAAAACCTTTTCATGTGTTACCTCTGTTACACAGACTTCAAATGAACCAGCACCATCACTTCATTAAATATCGGTGCTCTAACGCCGCTCGCTCAATGCTCTCGGCCACTATCAGGCCACGGAATACGTACATGTATTCATTAAGTTGTCATTGAAACTCCTTCCCTCGCTGATCTTGAAAAATTATTCCCTGTTGCAGGTTCGCGAACTTTTAATCCCCGCAGACATATTTTCATTCTTCGCTTTCTTCTTTTCGCTTTTTTTCGTTAGGTTTCGAAGTATGCATCAGCGATACCCACCCATGAAATAGGGATGTGTTAACTCTCATTGGGGAGTCGTCCAGCATAAATCCGTTTTTGGAAACGTAAAGTTTGACTCGGTTGGTTGTCGGTCTTTTGTTTACTTTGGCAGCGCTGTTTGACGGTCACTACGCGGTGCAGTGATTTCTTAGAAGTCAGTTGAAGTACTCCTCAGAACTGGATGGTTTGCGTTTAATTTAAGTTCAGAGCTGGCACAATATTGCGCTACAGGAAATCCTATGTATTATAACACAATCCCTATGGGTTACGCTGGATTATGCCTCACGGTTTTCGGGTTAGGTTCCCAATCCGCCCAAATAACAATGGAATACTCGGGTTTATATTCAGTGTCTAATATTACGATTGTCATGACGACAAAGTACGAAGTGATATTCGAAAGCATAATAGCCTGTGAACCCGCCTATCGGACTTTCACTCTGCGGCATTTTCCCTGCGCTGAGTGACATTTTCCATTTCGTCGGGCCTCCTTGTCCCACGTGGCGCCTTACCACGTTTGCGGCGGCCCGATATTCTTCTATCTTCTAGGGATATGATTTATGAGTATTTCGAAAATGAAAATCAATATCCATGTCGAATGTCCTGAAGGTTTTAGAAACTCATTTAAATCTTTAGATATGAACTTGTGAATCCACAAATAATTTATAGAAAGGGGCTCGTCAACCGTCAACTGTTTGGAGATGAATGCCAACCGTAGTCCTGCCGCTTCAACTCTAAAAAAGAAAAACAGAACAGAAGTCCGAATTCCAACCCATCGTAAGATTTGACTCTGTGGGTCACTCTGGTCGAACTCCTCCCCGCTTTTCAAATACCGGAGGGCATCGACGGCAACCCTTTATCTCCAAAAGCACCCGGCGAGGGAGCGATCCTCCTAGAGAGTTCATCCAATGGCGGACCCGCGCGAATTCCGGGAAATTTCATACGTACGGAATGGCCAAAAATGCCCGCGCATCCAGACGGAATCCGCTGTGCTCTGCGAAGACGGCGCAAAATGAACTCGGTCTCCTCTCGAACAGGAGGCATCGCGGCGCCCGGTGCACTGTTTGTTTTAGGAGTTCTGTTCGAAGGAAGCATCTGTTGGAGGGGAGGTCAAGTATCTATGAACTCCCTCCTTGTACACGCGCCCCGCATCTCGCCTTCGCCCGCTCTTCCTCTGCGGAGCCCCGAAAATGCCGGGCCGTCGGCAATGGGTGCAAGCAGGGAAGGTAGAAAGGTCGAGGAGAGGCCGATGGAAAAAGGGGTTGGAGAGGTTAGGGGAAGGGGAAGGTACGTGCGAGGGGAGGGGAAAGTTATGTGGTAGGCGCCGCCCTTTACCCCTACCTCCTCCTCCCCCACCGCCACCCCACTACCATCTCCCGCCGTCCTCCCTCCAGCAGTCCTCCCGAGTATTGATTTTCCGACAGGGATCTCCCCTACCATCCTGTCTCGCGGAGACACCAACACGGTTAGGATTCGATCCCGGCCCTTGCGCCAGCCGTTCCCTCCATCCCTCCCTCTTTCCCTCCCAAGTCGCTCCTCCGGCCAGCCCATCGGGAGAGATGCCCGTTTCCCATCGAATTGCCGACATTAGCGATTGGATCATGGTATTAGTTTCCTTAACGGTTCTAAAATAACCGTTTTAAGCCGACCGTGACGTGCCTTGTTATGTGTTTGCGCGTGACTCTTCGCCGGGTACGTGCGTCCGCCCGTTGTCGAAAAATATTATTCGTGGGGTCAGAATTTTTTGCGGCGCAGAATAAGCGGTGAGCGGTCAGAATAAGCGGCGAGTGAACGACCCGAGCGGTCAATTTCTGCGCACCGTGCGCCACGAGTCTTGTTCCCATGCGACGGAAGCTGTTGTTGCGTGTCTCTCCCCTTAGGGCGTGTTTTCATTTGACTTGGAGCGAAACGGATATTCGGTCGGCGCGATCGGGAAAATGCGGGGAAGCTGGAGTGACATGAAAAATTGATTTTTTTGCGTTGTCTGCAAATCGAATTAAGCCATCCGAATTGATCTTTAGGAGGATAATATTTTAAATGTCAATTACCTGATTTTCAATTTTGCGATCTTATTAGCAAAATTGCATATTAGGTGTATGTATTTTCAAGATTTTAACTGTCCACGGCTTTAGAAGATAGGTATAATATATGACTGATACAACTGTAATCACAATAGGTGTTATAATATTTACTCTTGGTCTACATATACCATCGCGGAACGCCCTTTTTACCTTAAATTAGTAAAGTATTGCAACAAATTAAGTGTTATTCCTCTCTAGATTCTTAATTTTCGTGCAAGATATTCCCTTAACTTATGCTATCTTGGTTTTATAAAGTATATTAGCAAATTCTAGCACCATTTGTTCGTAAGTCCTTGCTTTGTCATGAATCGTTCGCAATTCATTCTTGAAAAATGTATCCTTCATTTGCAGAAATCACGTGATTCAGCTTTGTATTTTTTTTCTTTCCGTTAAAATGCTGAAAAGATTATCGAACGAATGGTTATGCAATGTATTTCTTAGTAAGGCATTCGATATTGTACTTACATTTTGCAGATATGCTTGCGTATCATGCATTGCATGTATTGAATACTCTGAAACAAAATAAAAAAATAAGAAAATAGTGTTATCTCAGCTTGCCCACTAATTTGAAATTGATGGATCCGTATTGAATTATAGAAAAAAGTTATACCATCTTGATATTCCATTCCACGGAGTGTAGATTGACCCTTGGGAAGCATTTTTATGTGTAGGTATCTTAGAAATGGATATTTTTCACCAGTTTAAGCTCTTAATATAATATTGGATTAGTAAACAAATGATATCTAATTTCTTGTGGTAGTGGAGATCAAGTCTTAAGGTTTGAATTCATAATGTTATGTCTAATCTCCTCAGTCAGTTCTTGTATTTTTGAAAATAAAAAAAGAATCTTGGGAAATGCCTCAGCAATATTTTATGCGTTTTGACGAGATTATTTTGCATGGTTTATTACAAGATCTAGACCCAAAATCTCACGTTAGGCTGCTTTCGCGCCCTTTGGTTTGAACTTTAATAATCTTTTTCTGCTGCTATTGTCATCAGTGTGTTGCCCAAACAATTTGTTACACAGCATATTTTAATAGGATTTTACGTTGAAATACTTTCTAATAACCAGTTTCCTACTTATTATGAGAAGTAATTCCATTTGGAATATTCTTCGACTAATGATATCCCCTTAATCTTTAATTTGCTCTTTTTGCGTACTTATCTCCATCGTTCTTTACCCGACGTCGGTCGAATTGCCCATTTGGTTAAGATCGTTCATTTGTGTGAAACCTTACCTCCCTTATTCCGCAAATTTGTTATTTATTATGATTTCCAGATTACTATTTTCTAACTTGCAGAGCAAAATATCCATTACGTTTTAATGCCGCTCTCTTTTCTCAGTAATGTTAGTATCCTCCTCGGATGTTTCGTTTCTTTTTTCTTTTCTTCCGTGAGTAGATATTTCATTCGCAATACATTGTGTGCAAATGCCTTTTTCGCTGCGGGTAATATGGTGTACAAAATTAAAATTTGAGGACTCTCTGGTCAAAGGGTAGTGGCGCTGTGTGTTTCTGCCGGACCTTAATTGCATTTACTCATCAGCGGCAATCAAAAATTGTTGATGTGGCATAATGCGTGCAGTTGCTGGAAAGGGAAGGCCAACGCGTCAAGATTGATTGCTATCGATTCTCGGGCGATCATGTGACATTTGAGTCAATAAGGGTGGAGACCAGGAGAAACTGGAAGCTTTGGTTACACACTGTCGATGTACTTACTCATCACCTCAAGTTTCAATTCCTTTTATTTTGCTCGCTCTTACGTCTTCAATTCTTGTGATAAATACCTTAAATTATGTGAACATTTTGATCCGCGCGATTGATCCTACCCCAGCCAGACTCAACCAACATTTTAATATTGTTGACAAGGCGGTGTCCAAATTGCATTCCAATGGAATGATATGCTGCGTTGAAATTGGTGAAATGCATGAAATTCTGCAGTGAAATAAAATATTGGGGTTAAAATTGGTGAAGTACATCAAATAATTCCTGTTACTTTCCTAAGTACTGAAGTAAAACAAATTACGTGCAATGTTTATTGTTCCCAGCTTGACGTAATGCGGAGGAACTTCGTTAATCCTAAAATGTGTTCAATATCCTCATGTTTCCCCCTAAATGTCTTATGATTATATTGGTACTGCAACCGAAAGGACAAATAATACAATGGCAACAGCCTTCCTTTCGTCCTTTGACGATGGCAGATTTTTTCAATGGTCTTGCAAATACAGCGTATAGCCTGTATACGTATACTTGTAGGTAATAGGAGATAGTTTATCATGATAATATGAATTTCATTTTTCAATCATTTGGAATGGAGGAAACCGAGTACGAGTATGATGGTTTTTTGAATTCATTGCGGTCTCAGAGGCATTGGAACCAGAAAAATTGTTGAGAAATCTTATGCCTTCAAATTGCAATTCTTTTAGATACGTTCCTTTTATGGAGAAATTCAAGCGTTGACTCTCTGTGCAAGCTTTTAGCCAGATTATTTTGTGAAAAATGAAAAGAATCTCCGTATTCCTTTTAGGCGGGGCTTTTATGATGTTATTTTTTTCTATATCTAGTATGATATTCTATCATTTTCTTTGCTTTTCATTCCATCGGAATTGTAGTTAACGACGTTTTACGTGTTGCGACGTTTCGTTATGCAAAGGACTTTTTTCTGAAATCTTGTTTTTGAAACCTTCAAGTTTTCCACCAAGGCTATTATAAGAAGTTTGTAGTAATAATCTCAATATAATTTAATTTCTTGAATATAAATTATGCATAACAAATTTTATGCTGTTTTAATATTGGCCAAATCATTATCAATAGCCAAAAAATGTCACAATATAACACGGATAAATGATAAAAAAATAAAGGATGAGAAATTATTTTTTGAAAAAGCAAATCCGTTTATCAAATTTTTTAATTCATTGTGAATGTAAAGAGTGATCTAAATAATTAAGACCTAAAATTAAAAAAAATGCATTTTCTAATAAATAAATAACTAGTATAGACCAGAAAAATTAAAGTAGGATATCTCTCACTCTGCAAGAAGTATCCGCGTTGATGTCTATAGCTATCTAGTGAGCATGCTGCTATTTTCAGATTAATAAGTGTTGGATTTGATTCCATAGAGTACAGCATAATTATCGTTTGGATTTCCATTTTGAAAAATTTCGATTTGTTGTAATATTTGAAAGTATGGAATCTGCTAAAGTAATAACTACGTAGTATTAATAGGGACCAAGGAAGCATGGAAATCAGTACCTGGTGGTAGACTATGGAATTTAATCGGTTTAGGAATTCGAGTCAGTCGTGGGTATTTAAGGCTCTTTGTAGAATCTTAATATTTATAAATAGAAAATATTTATGACTGTTTATAAAGCGATATTTTATTTTCAGTGTTGAGTCTAATCAAAAGCTCACATTGCCACAAATTTCACTGGAAACACGTAGCGTCAAAATATCTGTAGTTTTTATGGAACAAAAGTCAACTTCAAAGTTAATTTAGTTAAGTGGAATCAGTTTACGAATGGAATGGAATTCGAAATGAGGAAGAGATGTAAAAGAAGGTAATCAATGAAATTTGTAATCACTTTGGAATCAGTTCTGTCCCTCTAGAGAGAAAATTTCAATGCAATAGAGTTACAAAAACATTAAAAATTGGCAAAGATTGGTCGTAGACTTTAGCAGAAGCTTTTTAACTCTAAGGAATCAAGGAATTTTGAAATATATTATGGCTCAACGTTTTACTAGCGATCGTCTTAATGGACTAAGCAGTAATATCAAATATGTTAATTTTTCCTACTTAGGAATAAGCAACCATGTGACGTACCAAGCAACGTAGGTTTCACGTTATTTGTTGTGTTGCTATAAATTTTTATCGGAGCCTATTTGAGTTTTGGTTTAAAATAAAATTTATTCACATGCGTGATATCTTTTTCTCATCACCCCCGAGTTGCCATTTAAGGATAAGCATTCTCTTCTTCTTTATCAATTACTTGACACATTCCCTTTTCAGGTGGATTTCTGCATTTTTTCGTAGATGTTAGCTTATGAACATTTGACATTTATTTTAATAGTATCTTTTTGATCGAACTCTGTTTTCTGAGAGAAAAATGTATATAGTTTTGTCTATGACGAGAAATTTTCGTCCAGGGCTCACTTGTGTCGAATGATTCATACCCTCTCAGAAACATGCATTGCAAGTTTGGTTTGGAACAAAAACTGCAGTATCCTTGGGTGAATTGGAAACAAACCTTGATAAGACTTTTCCATTAAGATCATATCACATTTTGGATTTCCGTCGATACTTCCGTACAAACGTTTTAATGAAAGCATGGCTTAGCTTTGAAGAAGACATCGAATACTTTTGCCAAACGTTTCTCGTTTTCTACTCCTTGAACTGAACTCCTTTTGTAACATCAACCTCGAGTTACTTTTATTCACGGACTTGAGCATTTTGTGCTTTTATTCTCACGTGTTCCTCCATTGACCGATCATGTTAATATTATAATACCTATATCCTCTTTAGATAAAAAAATCACGTATGAAGAGGTAATATCAAGGGAAAGTCTTCCTTAGCATTAAATATATGGAGACGAAGAAATGGGGCCACCATTGCATCAGTTGGCAGAATTAAATTAATAATTTTTGAAACTGCCGTTTGCTAAAACGATGTAGACGCTCAAACTAAGAAAAGAAGAGTTAAAAGAATAAGTGGCAGTGAAGAAAATTCCGGGAAAGAGGAAACATGTGAATACGATACGCAAAAAGGCAATGTATTTATGATTGTAAAAGTGGAAAAGGCCACAAGATGAAAATGTGGCATAGCATGACCAATGTGTGATGGAAATCCTGGGAAAGTGGAATTTTATATCAATAAACTAATTAGCGTTGATCAGGAAATAGGGGAACTCTGCAGGTAATAATCCTTGGCCTGAAAGCCTTGGTGAGCCTCTCCCGCCAATTTCATTTTTATGTATTCTTAATCAGATGCAATGCATTTATTGATCCAATTTAGGATTTTTAATAGTTAATTATGACTAAGCATAATTAATTTTATATAAAGCGCGTATTTTAACATTTACCATAAATCGGGCAAAGTGAATTTCTCAAAGTAATAATTTTTTATTCGATTCTGTTTTATATTGCGGATGCAGTAATTCTTGAGGAGTCTTATGTACAAAATAGTTACGTACAAGGTTTTTCTTCGTTTCCATGAAATGAATGCGTTCAAATTCATTTCGCTGAGTTGTACAAGTATTTCAATTTCCCTTTGGCTAGTACATTCTTAACTTTTCGTTAATTCTTCGTTTTTCATTAGTACATACATTAATATCAAGTCTATTAATTTCCTCTGCTTCTTAAAATTGCTAAACAATCTAAAATTCATTTTCGGATACATGGCTCCACAGTCTTGCGTCATATTCCTCATTAAAGGCTTGACTAAATATTTTTTCTTCTCGCTTTAGAAATTTCAGTGGTGGATATTTACTTACGTCGTTAATTGTTTTTCGCGAGGAAATTTTCCCTTTTTTCACCGGTTTTCTCCACGTTTTAAGGGCCTCCTTCAGAGTAACCCTTCTGCCCCTTAGTAATAAGTAGGGCACAGCAGCGAACTTTAAATGTTTTTTTTTCATCCTTTAATCGCGATGTACGAGGCAGTCTCTTCGCGTCACCCATGTTCTCACCAACGTTCTTCCTTGAGTCTTGCGATAGTCGCTTTATGGAAGGTATCGTGAAAACTTATTATCTTCTGCCCCATCGCTAAATTCTAATTAGAACTTGGGGGGAGTGTGCTCTAAATTATTTCTGCTCAGCTGTCGGCATGCTAGTTCTTTAATCAAGGATTTAGGAGTTGCTATAGTTTATTTCAGTTATTTTGATTCGACGGTCTTAGCTGTTTGAAAAACGCCTGTTTATTTTCATCTAGAGTAGATCCAAGCTGCTCCGAGCCGAATTATATGAATTTCATTAGTCTTCACTTTCATTAACGGTTTTTGTACCCCTATCGGCGAGTAAAACTGCTATTTGCTTAGTCATTTAGATTATCCGGCTATGGTGCTTACGCGTTTCTGTGTGAGAAAGCGGCTGATTCGAGGCTAAATTTAATCAAGAATTACGGCGATAAAAAAATATTATTATAGCTAATTCTATAAATGTAAATCCTATCTTGTGTGCTGATATATTTATTTTCCGTTGTACCAAACTGTATATTCACCGTCGAGCACTTTAAATTTTTGGAACTTTTCTATAAATTCGTAGGGTCGCGGTAGTCTAGGAATAGAGCGTTGGACTACTGACCGGAGGACCCGGGTTCGATTCCCTAGCTTACCCCTCTCCAAAATCCTTCAGCTCCACCCAAGCTGTGTGATTTTTCAGTCACCAGATCATCCTGAGAAACCTTCGACTGTTCGAATTTCACACGTCGTCGGGGTTAGTACTGGGTGAAATCTACAATCACCATCCAAACCGACCCTCGGGTTGATTACTGTGTTTATGGTTTTATAAATTCGTTGAACTGTGTTTACAGAGGAGTGAAACTCTGCTTGTTCGAGATTATCACATTGTAAAAGGATCTTAAATTTTCATTCCTTTGCTTTGTTGTGACGTTCACTATTTCACCCAATTAAATTCAAATCTCCTACCAATTCCGGTAATTTTGCCATTTACGGGCCTCGTTGGAGGCCCTTTCCTATTCAAGCCATTCAGCCGTAGTTTAAGCATCCAAAGCACCATTCTTTGGCATTTTTGCTAGTGTCAACGTTCAGTGTGGAAGATTATCCGCACAATTTTTGATTATGCCGTAGTTCACGATGATTTTTTACGTGTTTATTTTAGACTTAGGCGCGTCCTTTCGTTGCACGGAGTACACTGCTGTTAACTCAAGAAATTAATTCTGGTTTCGAGGAAACTTAAAACGAAGTTTCCGCCCACTGATACAACCCTTCTTCATAATTTTTGGTGAAAACTTCCCGCTCTTTAAAAGTGTTTAAATGAGTTTCTTGCTAGGAATTTCGATCAAGTTAGACTGAAAGACTCAAGGGCTTACGACATTTTGGCCTGAAAGGTAGGATGACGTATCCATACACGGGCTCGCTCTTGTTTCACCGTGGGTTACATTGGAGCACGACATGAGAGAGAATTTTAATTAGCTGGAAGGTGAGGGATGTGCCGGGCGCATACAAACACGACTTTCGACCTGAATGAGGGAATTTTCATATGGTGAAGGTATCATAGCATCGCCTTTCGACGGTATAATATCTTCGCCATCTAAATTCATCTCCGAATATTTTACAATGAGCACAAGCGCTGATGGCGTAACTAGTAAACAAAATGATAAGGCTTTTTTCTTAGACTTTTTTTCATACATTTAGTTGTGATTTTTAGCAATATCTTATAGGATTTATAATGACGGTAGTTATAGGTAGGCGATTCAGCGCAGGAAGCAGGAAAGGTATAGCGCAGGGGTGTAATTTACTTACTGACTTTTAGGTTGAATGGATGAGGTTATCTTGAAAGAGGCGTCCAGGAGAGGGTTAGAATAGGGAAAGTTACAATTGAACTTCTCCCCTCTAAATCCTTCTTATTCTCGCGAGATAAAGTTGGCCGTTCAACCTTACCGTCAAATGTGTACGTGTTCCCTTTTGTGTTTCACCTCTCCAACTCTATCCTCACCCGCTTCTTTCTTTTCCACCATCCTTTATTCGCTATCAAATGGGTAAAGATTGCTAACCACTGTAATATATTTATCTGTTTGAGACACCCCTGCTGTCGGTTAATTGATAAACTCTCCATTTGAATGGTAAAGTACAAAAGTTGAAATCATCGCGTGTAATGGTTGTTCCATCACTGAATAGCCAGGGTGGACCAGTGGGCTGCGGGGTTGCATGTACTGTTAGTTGCTGATTAAATGAGTCTGCGTATGCGTGCCTAATTTTTTTTTCGTTTTTCATTCGTACGAGTAGCTTCAACGCACTACCACTAAATGTATTGGATGGGAGAAAGCTTTGGGACAATTACAAGTCGTGGTCTGTGTGGCAACCCAAATTTTAAATGGAATTAATATCTATCTGACTAAAACTGACATTCGAATCGGGATGGGCGATTTTTTCACCCTTGTTTGGTCTACGTTGGGAGAAATAAGATTCTTTTCGTTTCCGGGCCCTTGAATAATGAGGAACATGGCAATAATTCCAATAAGTCTCCATTATAACGGAGTTCGGTGGTGCTATCGACATCATGCACTCCAAGTCTTTGTGAGAGCGTCTAATAAGAGTGTGTAACGAGTTCTTATGTCTAGATCGTTTTTATCTATGTTTGCTTGTAATTTAGAAGAACCCGCAAAAAGAGTGGTAGATATCAGTGTGATTTTTCTCTAAAATAATGTTTGAACTTGGTTTTATTGTCTCCGCGCATTGTGTGCGGAAAAAGGAAATTTAAATGAACGTGGGAGTCTATTTTTCTAATGTTAACGAATTCGGTTCCTCCGCGGTTTCAGCCTGTGGTCTAAAATTAAATTTGAATGATGCGCTTTGGTTTATCGACGTAAATAAAATAAAACTTGAAGTTTATTGTGAAAACATGTTGAATAGGGTGAGCGGGAATAGAAAACCGAAAGGAATGGAAAATCGAAAAGTAGATGAGCACAAGGTCTGAAATATTGGTAAACATTACAGGTTTCAGGTTTAACTTTGTGGAATTCCTTCATAATTAGGGTAGAGAAAGAAACTTTGCACTTCCACATAAAGATTTATTACTTCACACGACCATGGTTTCGATGCTGCGCATCATCATCAGGTGACATACATGAAAAAATTTTCAACTTATATAGCCTGGCTCCAAGAGGGTAGGAAAGTAAATATTGGCACAGAAACATTAGCTGAAATATTGGCACAGTCTCTGATTACGAACTCTCGCCTGCTCTTTTGTTTGAAATGGCACCGAGAATCATGTGGTGGTTATGGAGTTGAGTTCTCCTCATAAAACTGAATTATGGAATAACTAACCCAAGGCAATAATTTACAGCTCACTGATTGGGGCAAAGGCCAAAGGGCGAAGGTCATCTGTAGGCAAAGTGAACGAAGTCGATATAAATTTATTGAATCAGAGGCAGTCGTCACTGATCCAAGGAAATTTAAACCTCTCCGTTGACATTCGTATATAATCCACCGTAATAATTTTTCTGATGATCCTGAAGTGTAGAATGTACGAGTGTTCAAGTGAACGAATGAGTTTAAAAATCTGGAAACGGGAATTTAACTTGTGAATTTATCGCGAGTTGTATAGAAATATTCAGAAATCAACAAAGCTTAAGAGTAATGAAATAATTGACTTTGTAATTCTACACACTTCCACAAAGTGTGCGGAATTACAAAGTCAATTATTTCATTACATTTCAATATGTTATGCAAATTCCACAAAGTTACGCCTGAGACAACAAAAAGCTTAAGAGCTTTTAACTTGTGATCCCGTGCGTAAAACGTATTCAGGTATTAAGTTTCTAATGATGTAAAGAAACCTCTTTTTCTTTGAATTTTTTTAATTGAATAACTTAAACAATGATTTTTTGTCGTATTCCTTACCCTGTAATTGGCCGACAAAGTTTTATTTCCTGACTTTCATCTTTTTCAATATTTAGCATCACTCACTGAGATGCAATGGAACATTCCATTAACTGACTTGATCTCGAGAAGACAAACTTCCCAAAATCCAACTCGTCAGTTCGGTGGTATGTATTTCCCTACGGTCATGTTCTTGTAAATGAAATAACTAAGACGTGTGACGCATGGTTCACTTTTTCAATAGAATGGTATGAAGGCGTCACTTTGTTGAAGCGATTATAGTCGGAAAAGAAAATATTTCGTTCTTTCGCATACATTCATATACGTCCACTTTTTCCTTTAGAAAATACTTGTTGGACATCTTAATCGTTTACTTTTCGTATTAGCTCATACTATTATTATTCTGTTGTAGGTACGGATTCTCACCCTTATTTTATGCCTGCAATACGTGCGACCTTATAAGTGAATTACCATTCGCAGACGTGGCTGTTGGAACAAGCAGCGTGGCCACGTGTGTCCGTTTCCCTGGGCCCTTCCTCTGATCCACTTCGTTTCACATCTCCGATGGGAGTGGGAATTCGTGTCAGTGGGAGTGCTTCAACCTCAAGGGAAGCTCGGAACGTGGTGTACTACCTACAACTTCACGTCATTAGTCAAGTAAACCGAAACACACTACCAATCGTTGTTGCGTGGACAATAAGTCCGGAATTTTGGATGAGTCGAGCGGCGCGGGGGTCCCTGCTTTCGGAAGAATAAGCGAGCTTGTTTCTGTGGCACATTCGCATGGTGGACTCCCAATGGATAAATAATTAAATGGATATCTTGGATTTAAATTACACTTACAAGTAGGCATCATGGCGTTTTATTGCTTCCGAAAGGATTGGAATATTTCCGATTCATAACGGGTGTTAAATGAAAACCGAGAAAACGATGAGAATGAGATGTATATGTTAAGAAGGAACTTGATTTAATTTGAAACACTATAGTGAGGACGACTGTAAGTAGCGCTGTGGTTAATTTCATGGATAAATTATTTAATATTGTACTTCGGCTGTAAATGGTATTGACAGTTAGCACATCATTTAACGAAGGTAGATATAATTGATAAACGAAATGTCTATGAACGTTTTAATTTTTTTAATTATTGGCAAGGAGAAGAAAAGATAGAATTATTTTATTTATTTATTTATTCAGTATTAGTCCGAAAACAGCTCATTTTGGCCTTTACATCGAACTTTTTTAACAATGATAACAGTGGTCACATTTGCAAACACCCAAGCCCTAGATGGAGGGAAACTCAGCCAGACGGAAGAATCGAACCCGCGACCCTTGGAATGGCAGACGAGGACGTTACCCCGCCGCCAACGGGGTCGGCAATTTTATTTGTATGCCATGTATAATTTGTTTGATTAGTTGTTATTGTTGATATTATAACCTACCAAGTTGCGCAATTCTCATTAAGAATTTTCACGTCAATGCAAAAAACTGGAAGGATCAATTTGTTTCTGTGCTAATTCCTAGGATGTTATAAACAGTTTTGTCTCTGCAATACTACTGAGGTAAACTTCGTGAGCTTTCAAAAATGTCTGCCAAAAATGTATCTCAATGAGAAGCACTTCGTAGACGTTAATCTTGTGCATACCTGAGATACTTTCTCTTCCATCAATGCGTATTTTCTCTTCGGGTCAATATGGATGGTAGTTTTGCCTTTATGAGGTTGAGCTCTATAAGTGTGTTTCTATTCCGGTTCATCGTTTATTTTTATTTCCCGACGCCGAAGCGAGTGGTGGGAATTAAAGTGCTGTGAAGGAACCGGAGAGATATTTGTGGGAGAAATAAAATGGTCGCGGGCCAAGTTTTTGTTTCCGCAACACCTCCAAGTATCATCACTTCTATCTTCCTCACAGGCGCGAAAGTTTCGAGAGAGAAAACCCTTCAACAATGTTGTCAGCGTTCAGTTTTTATTTTATGCAAAGTTACCCTCGTCTTTCATTCTTCTACGATGCCTCAGGCATGGGAGAGTAATAATTTCATATTCAGTAAATCCACTTTGCTCATTTTTTATCTAATTTACGTCTCCGTTGATAAACGTGTGTTTAAGTCAACGAAGGTGCTGGGATCCAGGTAAAGGATTCTGGAGAATTAGTAAACCATTCTAGGCGCATATTGTATGATAACGGTTATGTGGGGGAATGCCAAGAATCTTATGATATTTATAATGCAATTATTCCATTAAATAATTGCTCAAGTGGTTAATAGTTTTTATGCACGAGTAATATTTCTTAGGGAAACAATTTGTGTTGCCATCATAATTACATGCTCACTCTACTCGATTCAAGTTGAAAGTTTTTTAAGCTTGTCATTAAAATACTTTTTTAATTTAAAAATACTTTTTAGCGTGTTTTGAATCAAATTTCTTGATTGTTAAACCTTGGTTGTTTTCAACAAGGCTTCGCAAAAAAAAGGAAACGTAGTTGAAAAATTTGCGGTGACGCCGAATTGGCCGAGTGGGCAATGCTTTTTTTTTTGGAATAGTGTTATGGCTCGTCGCTCTCATGTCATTTTCATTCCTGACGTTTATTAAATGAATTATTTCGCGCGCACTTCACGATGAAGGTAAAGCCGGCGGGAGTGAGTTTCAGTTTATGTGGAAAAGGTGGTGGTGGCAGTCTATAGGTAGGGTTGAGGGGAAAGGATTGCAAAGGGAGGGAAGAGGGGAGTAGGGGATTGGCCTTGTGGGAAATTAACGGAGCTGGAGGCCGGGGAATAAGTGAACAGAAGGGTAGTGGGAGGTGAGCGGTGGGTATTTTTTTCAAGTTTTCGTTCTCGCGAGCGAAGAAAAATAACAAGTCCTATTTCCCCGTGTCGCGTCGCTGCCTGAAAATTTCAGGAGAAATGATTGCGAGAGTTTTTTTTTACTTTCTCGAATGCAAAAGAAATACGGTTTTACTATATATATATATATATATATATATATATATATATATAATGGGCTGACACAACATAACACAAATAGAAAAGAATAGACACATATAAAAGAACACTTACACGGTAAATTGTTCGAGCTTTCGGCCCTCTCAGGGGCCTTCTTCAAGAGAGACTCAAGATCTATATATATATATATATATATATATATATATATATATATTTATATATTTATATATATATTTATATAGATGATGTAGAAGCACTCACGAGAGCAGGATAACATTTGGACGGCGCAATAGAACACCAAATGAAATAGTCTGACTTGAAGAAGACTTCAGAGAAGGCCGAAAGCTCAAAGCAATCTACAATGTGAGGGTCCTTTTACGTGTTAACTATTTATTTTGTATTCTATTGTGCCCATCAAATGTCTATGTCTGTGTTCGTGTGTATATGTATATATATGTATATATATATGTGTATATATATATATATATATATATATATATATATATATATATATATATATATATGTGTGTGTATAGATTTATAAACATACACACACACAGGCATATTACGTATGTTTGTGGGTGGTTGGGTGTGTGTCTCTCTTTCTGTCTGTCTCGATTGCCATAATTCATATTGTGGTCTACATTGGGTCGATTTGTCTAAAATAGATGCGCTTACGCATTGCGGCAATGTCGCCGCCGTTTTTTTCGCGCGTTTACTATTTTTTATCGATTTTCTTTGTAAAAGTGTGCATTTAATGCACTTGTATAGAAAATTCTTGACGCTTACTCACAGAAAATTACTGAATACGTACCACGGTAAGCATTGTTTTAAATTAACCCAGAGTTATTTCCATGTCCAGGGGAAGTTGAGTTTGAATTCTTTTAATATTATTTCACCGTAGGACGCGACTGGAGAGCTGCACTGGGTGCTATTCACGCATTAGTGGTAACATATTGTACTAAGTGGTGCACGTACTTGAAGATTTTCGTGTACCTTTGGCTAATTCAACTGTCGTTGTTATTTCCTACTATCATTACGATACGTATTTAAAATGAAATAGAATTTAAATAAGGAATTTACTGCTTCGGCTTGATTAATAAAGTATAAACGGTTCACCAAAGTTACTCGCGGAATGCCGTATGTGTGTGCATTAAATCGAATTGTTGCTGATCTTTTACTACCTAAAGATCAAGAAACTTGGCCTAAGGGGACAGACCTACGGTGGTATACAAATTCACGCCACAGCAATGATTAAGCAAGTATTATTTCTTTTGAATTTTTTTATGTCTATAGGTACTTATTTAGGTCTTTTATTATAGGCCGTATCGGTCGGATACTAAAAATGAGTATATATTTTATTTATGTTGTCTTATTTCAACGTGGAGTGATTATTAATATATGTTAGAGAAGATATCCTGCAGCTTTCTGAGTATTTATAAGACTCAATGTTTCGTTCTCCCTACTGAGCTCGGCGTCATAAGGTGACTCCTTAACTTCCGAAAATATTATGTTGTAAATACGTAAGCTTTGAATCAAATGGTTTTTCCCTTTATTTTAGTTTGGGTTGGAATGTTTTTTGGGATGTCTGGCTTTATCCTGGTCGGAGTATCTCGTTGAATCATTGGGACGTAGTTACGTGTATCAGCCGGATAAATTGGGCGAACTGATTGGAGTCTAGTTTTTGCCGGCGGCTGACTGCGAGGGGACTCTCAACTCGTTTTGCGTGCTTCGTCCGGAAAATAACTTGTTATCCATTAGTAAGTATCCATTTGAAGAGCTCAGGCCGTGAGGTGATCCTGCTCCTTATTTTATTTGTAACACCCTAGGGGAAGAGTCAGAAATATTCGACCTTACAGGCTAAAAATAACTTCCTTTTTGTATGCATGAGCTGTTGCATTGCGCTGTTTTGCAATTGTCGTATAAAATCTTTACATTGAATTTAAGGAGCAAGGGAAATTCACTTGGTTATGTTGCCCGTATATTTATGGATAACGATCTAACTTATGTGTTTTGGACCAAGATGAATTAAAGAAGAACGCGAATGGAAAATGTCAATATAGTTATTAATCTGTACTAAAATCAATTGATAATTGATTTGGTATTCTTGTATAATTGAAATCTAAATATTATTTAGGTTTATATGCACTATTTTTCATTATTTGGTCAGCTATGACGTTTTAATGCACTTTTAATACAGTGGCGATGCTTTCTTAGACCAAACCATCCTAAATAGCCAAACGATATTATCCGACCATCGTAAATGTTTCATATTCAACTATAGAAATTACTTCATCATAGGAATTAAAATTCCATAACGCTTATGGACTTCTTTTAAGTCACTAAGAAATAACAGATCTTATATTCAATGCTGGAAGGCGTAACTTGGTGTTACTCCTTCATGATGGGTGGAAAGAAAAACATTCTCTTTTTCCAAATTAAGACTTATTTGCGAATGAATCTGACACGTGGCATCGAAACCAGCCGCAGGAAAGTTGCATTTTGGTGGAATAGCGGAGTGTTTATCTTTCCTTCAAATCTTATATATCCTTTGGGCTTTATTCTGAATGTTGTGGATTTTTTTGTCCTTGCCCAATTCATATTGTTAGTTCTAGTATTATTCGATTTTCTGCGGTTGACAGGGTGACAGTTCACTCGTGCTATTATACGTGATGGTATTCCCAACATAATATGAGCAAATCCCCTTCAAATTGCATATGCCGGGTGGCAGTTATTTTTAGGTTAACGCTTTAAAATCACGGTAATGTAAAAATCAATATCTTCAGCATATTGGTTGGCGGCTTCTACTTTGATCACCGCTAGTGTGTTTGATCGATTTTTTCATTTGAAATAAATACTTCTCTATGTGTATGGCCTCTTGATTATTTTCATTTCGAGTCTGCTCCTCTTGGCCACACACAAGTCAATGACGACCCGAGGGAATTACAAACTTATAATTGCCCAAATGGCCTCTGTCAGATATTTTTTGTGTCCGATACTGAAAAATTATTAAGAAAGAACTAACCTCTGATTTCTTGACGGTTTAATAAAAAATAAGAGTTTCGAGATCCCCGAGGTACACCTTAAGATCGAGTATCGCGGGTGCACGGAAAATATTCAGGCGGACGAAGTACACTTCTACGCCAAACAATTTGAAGGTTCCCGTAAAAGATTCAAAGATTCATTCAAGCCCGCACCTAATGCCTGTGTCACACCGGAAAGAATGAATTCTGACGCCCCCGCATTCGAAAATTGCACGAATCGCGAATTTTTTACAATTGTCGCACTTGTTTTCGCGTAATGGGAATAATCATAAGTGCCAAGGAATGTTCAGTGCACAAACAATTATTATTACAACGCAGATTCCTGGATGTGTGTTCCACCTGACCCTTCTCCCCCTTGTTGCGGCCTAGGATGAATTGAAAACTTTGGATTGATTAAAACATAAGGATTTCTGCTTTGCAAATTTTAGTCCGGGGTTAACATTAAAATGAAATAGGTAGATGAAAATCGTGTCTTCGTCGTAGTCTTTGGTAAGTTTTGTTCACAATCCGAGAGCTTTCGGTTAGATGTGGGGAAAAGATTAAAAGAGTAAAAGCAGAGTGAAGGAAGAGCATAATTTACTAAGAATATGATTGATTGACCGTTGATTTTTTTAATGACTGAAAACACCAGCTAGTATATGAGCAATTTTTAGACCAAATTTTTAGATCAAATAATAAAAAAATGCACTTCTAAAATTACCGTCTCTACCAGTGAAAAAAACATATGTGTTTGATTATGTCTAAAGCCATTATATTATATGTCCTTAAGGTGTGGAATCGCAATTTGAAATTCATCCGCTGCAATGGACAGGTTCAACATATCTACTTTTTCAGATTGGTTTTCAACCAATTGTGTGTTCTGTGTAAATACGCTTTAGCAGTCTTGTTATTTACCGAGCCATTTGTCTTAAAAATGCGCGAAGAGCTCAATTTGTTCGCTTTAATTTATAACCAAAACCGTCTTGTCAGCCAGTAAATAGACATGGAAGCTGATGAATAATCTATCGAATGTACATTGATATACCTTTGAAAAATCATACAAGACAGTTTACATTTCCGTTTACCATAATGGGAGTCTTTATCGTTATTTAAGTAGGCCATACAGACCTTTGTAGTGTGAGTGAATTTGTAGCCTCATGTGCGAAAATTCTATCATTGCCACTTGGGAGTATTTATAATATTATTTCATCTTTAGGGTGAATATTAATTTCGGAGGATTGAGCCAGTCACGGAAGAGCAGTTATTATAAATATCTTTTGAAGTGAAGCATGCTATCAATATTTGTAAATTCAAGTATTTTCTTTCTTCTGGGTAAATGTTTCACAAACCAAGTTTGCGAGTTATAGGGACGTAAATTTACTCGTTATTCATTTCGTGTTTGTAAAATTTCCACCCCGCCCAATTCATCGCCATATTTATTTGTTGCAATAATTATATGCACGAGTAGTTTACGTTATTTTATTTTAGGCGGAATGGGAATGTGTATATTTAGGACAGACTCAGAAAAATAGGTATTACCTTTATGACATGGATGATTTGCGGTGCCACTTTGTTGAAGCCATTAATTTTGAATTAACGGAACAATATAAACTTGTTGAATTTCCCGGCGGCACTGATAGATGATATTGCTAATTTTACCCTTAATATCTCAATCGGAAAAATAAAACACCGTTTAATGTGGTATTGTGATGCCTTTTTGTGGGAAACAGATTTAATATTTAAGAGCTCGTTAGGAGGAAATTCACTAATTTTACTACTTCCGCTAAATTGAATATTGGTAGTTTCTACATATTCTTCATAACTATTGAAGCATTTCAGGGAATAAGTGGAGGTTTTTGCATGTGGGTTTACACCGTACCAACGAGTTAGAACGGTGATTCAGATGGTTTTTCACTCGAGTAATGTGCCAGTTATTTTCAGAGGATCGCTCTCCGGCTTCGGTAGTTCTTTTTACTCGCGGGCTGCAGGGAGGAGGGAAGGACCGAGGGAGAGTGGGCGCCCCTCGCAGACACTTACCGAGAACCATTACCTGGTTCCAGAGTTTCACTTCCACCCTTTGCTCCACGGGGAGTCTCTCTTGAGACCTTTTCGCGAAATTTCCGTTTTACTCCGTCATGGAGGAGAAGGATTGGCGAGTGGAACGAGTGGGGTGACATTTATAGAGGTGCCTTCCTTTTTTTATTTTTTCATCAATCACTAAGTTTTTGCCATCTCCCCGTCTTCAGCCCCTCTCCCCTCAACCATCCTAGGCGTCCCATTTCTCTCCGTCGAGCATCTCTCAATTTTTTTATGTCACTTGTCTCTTCGATTACAAATGCACCACCTTGCTCCACTGTCTAAAGTGAAGACGGTTTCGAACTCTATGCGATTCTCGCCTCTCCAGAGATCCCAAAGGTTATATAATATCCCATTTGCAGATGTGAACTCCACTCTACTACGAAAAATAAGGGTTTTTTCGACGTATTTTTAATCTATATCTTTTTAGCTGGTACTTCATACTAATTCAATTGTATAAAGTTTGTCCTATGACTTTTCACTTCGAAAGTTAGCAGATGTTATTCTGACAAAAATTAGAAGAAAATTAATTCGTTTAAGTATGTTTGATTGGTATATGTGTAGATATTTCGTGGTAATATTATCTAAGTTTCGTTTTCTCTTGGAGTAAAAATTGCAACGCTCGTTAAAATATTATTCCGATTGATTTTCGAATTTCAATTTCTATGTTAAAATTTTATATATTATTCTCTATTCCAAAGAATATTTTGTTATGAATCCCTTTGAATATATATTTGTGGAGAGTATTAGTGTGTCTTAAGGTATAATGATATTCTTCGGATTTGCAAGAATTTTAGCTATTTTTGAAACGGTTTATACTGATTTAAATGATTTTAATATTGATATTTATGCTTCTGAAGTAAAATTCTTCTATTTTTTGAAGTTGATACCACATACGGTGGATCTTGCCTCCTAATTTTTATCACATTTTAAAAATCTAAATGTCGGGAAAAGCTAGTTTTTTCTCAATCCACGTATTTCGAAAAAAGCTACGTTCCCTACATTTCTTTATTTTCATCATTTTTCTTGCTTCGACTGCAATCTTCTGATGACGGCGGTTTCTTGAGTGGAGATATAAACATTATCATTGAATATTTTAAATAGAGTGTAGAGGAAATAATATCCAGTGGTTTGTTACTTTAACAAAGAGAATGGTAATTCATTGAAGGGTTTTGTGATACGGGCATGGAGAAGAATGGGAAACGTTGAATTGTTAGAGAGAAGAATAAAGAGAAAAAGGATTTCTAATGGCCATTTTTGTCGCAACGAATCCTAGGCGTTCTTGAGTAATGAAATTATTTCATTCAGTTTTCAATATACCCTTTGAATGGACGTACTTTCGCAAAAATATCCTAGTGAATCAATAGAGATACTTATATTTCTGTATTAATGGCTTTTTAAGGCAAAGATTCTTTTGGAATGCGTGGCTACTAGTCTTTGTCAGCTATCCCTAAGAGACACCTTCATTTCTGTAACTAAAACGGGATTGACCTCCCCCTTTCCTGTTCTAAATAACATGCCGCTGCTTTAGAGCTACGATAGCGATTAGATATTAAACAGTTCGATTTTATTTTCGCTAAGTTACGTGTACACTTCTGCATGAACTCCTAGCAAATATCCCGAATCTTAATACAACTTATTTTTGCAATTTGAATTCTTATTTTGAATTGATGGATATAACCTCGAAGATGATTTAATCATTTTAATGAGGTCGTGCAATACTGATAAATGTAGAAGGTGAAATTTTCATTTGTTGCTACAATCAAGTATTCATGACCGTATTTCGTGGGTTAACTGCTGAGGGATTCATATTTGGACGAATTTTATATTTCAGTGTGTACCTTTCTGCGCGAAGAGAATAAATATTTGCATACTTTTCGGGTTCGCAAAACTTATTTGAGTGAGGGAGGGGAACTCCTACCTACCTTGATGTCTTAAAAAATATCCTAATACTTTTGAAAGTTCGGCTCGACGTAACCTTTCAGCTACATCGTGTTTGATGGGTTTTATTTTCCAATCTCCCTTCCCTTTCCTGCGGTTATGCTTTGAATATTCTCTTTGGTCTCAAATTCGGGACTAATTAAACGGATCGTAGTGGGTATGTATGCCTATGTTAATGGAAAATAGTGCGCAATAAAAACGTGATTGATGCTTTACTTCCGAGTCCTGACGACTCGTCGACAATTAGTTTGAAAAATATCTATTATATGGTGCATCAGAAGAATTAGGGGCGTAGAGTAAGCTTACATCGATATTTGACTTCCATTTAAGTAAAAAACAGTGAGTCCACGATTTAGCTTTTCATCAAACTGAAGGTGTTGTGTATAGCACAAAAGCAGAAAACCGTAGCTATAATGTAAGGTCGATTGGATAGGTGAGGGTAGAGCTACATCAGTACTAAGCCCAACGGGGTATGAAATTCACACATCAAGGTAAGGGGGCAAGTTCCGTTTCCTGTGCCGCCTTTGATTTCCCAGAAATATCTTGTATCCGAAAAATCACACAGCGTGTGCGCGGGAATCGAACCAGAGCCCTCAAGTCGGTTGTCGATCACTTTGTCCACTGTACTACGACATCCATTTTGCATTCATGAATATAAAAGAGACCCCTACAAGCTATTAAAAAATCTTGTGGTTTATACCCTGGCAAAATGCTGTAAGCAGTAACCCTTAAGGGTGTAAGATGGTAATAAGGGGTAAGGGTATTGGATAGGACAACCCAACAATAATTGGGAAACCTGGAATCTTGGCTAATTCAAAGTTTTTCCGTGCCAAATGTTCACTTACATGATAATTACGTGATTGCAGGTTGGCGTCTTAACCCCATTCCTTGCGACCTCTTAAGACCTGATGTAGATTTTCTCCGGAATATGTTGGCGGCAGATGGTTTCGGGAAACGGATTTCATGGGCGCAGACGCGATTGCACGCGCACCCGTGCCAACGTGGCCTCGCTGGGCGAGCTCCGCACCGCTCCGTCCGACAGGCGCCCCCCCGCGCGCCTCTCGGCCGCCGGAGACGGAGCGCACCACTCCGTTGCCGTTCCGCTCTCGGATCCTCTTCAAATATTCACTTTTCGTGTGCGTGTGTGTGTCTGTCTGGGTTCCCTTTTCACTCGCTTCTTATCCATCCTCCAGCCTTTGCCACTTCCTTTCCTTAGCTATTCTTGAACCTTCATTCAGCCACTTTCTTCTTTCTATCTCTCACGCACACACACACATTCAACAGGAAAGACCTGTCGTAAAGAGCTCGAAGAAGGCGACCTTTGTACCCGTTAATAAATCTCGAGCCCGCGGGAGTCAGCTTTTACCCTTTTCCATCTTCTCTCGAATATAAGTACGTGTCTTGGCGCCTCCTCCGTGGTTTTATCGTAGAATCGGGAAGATTTAATGCTTGCACCTTCTCTTACTCTTTCGGCGAACGCATTTTTTCGCCGCCGGAATTTTGTATCCTAAAGAGGGGCTCTTCGTGGGTTTGAGTTTTTTGAGCGTCCGAGTTAACAAGTGTAAATTGTGGTTTTTTTTTTGAAGCGCAGGTGGTGTGAAAAGTATGCTGCGGGTGCCTTTCTTCGGGTGCCCATATTTTTCATGATAATCTACCATTTTATATACTTACTACTAATCTTCTATATATTTTGACGCTAATTTCTCTGGCACGAAGAAACTGAATGAATTAGTATATGGAATCTATTCTCCTCGGTAAAATTTTGCCCCATCTAAAGTTTTTAAACATGGGCTATCGACATTTCAATGGGGAATGTAGAAAGCGTGAATGTTTCTTCTTATTCGCAGTCCTTATAGACTAGAACTACTTATTTTCTTCTTTGGAAAGTTTTACAATGGATCGGAGGGGCTTCCACATAAATTGTTGGTTGTGGAATGACTTTTGTTAATAAATAGGAAATGGTGTTATAGCTTCGCAAGCATTGTGTTGGATTGAACATTAAATGGTAGGTCGAGTGATAAAGGAAGTTCCATTCGGAAAATAAACGCGGAGCGCAGATTGATTAATAACAAACATATGATTTGGGTAATAAACTAAGGGTAAAATATCGTAGATGTGGTGAAAGTACGGGGTTTCGAGTTAATTACTCCGGCCTGAGATGGAGTTTCTTAATGGCCTGCCTGGTGAAAATAATTTACGAATTAGAGGACCCTTGGCTATCATACCGTGAGGATTCTCCTTTCCCGAAGCAAGGGAAAAGGCGTCATGGCGCCCGAAAGGGAATCTTTCTCTGCGGCACGTTTGATTTGACTGTGATGTGACCACACAGTAGCCCATGATGTGATGCACAGCACTCTTGATTTCTTGAAGTAGGGATAGGTTTGTCCATGGAAGATAAATTCTCATTGTATCGGAAGGATTTGATATTTTTCTGGCGTGCTCTCTGTCGGAAGTCTTCTCGGGTTTCCCACCATTTTTGCGGTTTGTAAGTCTTGTGCCTGAAAATGACTGTGCCAGTGGAAACGCGCGTTGATTACCAGTAATTTTTATTTAGTGTGAAGGTTTAAAAATTTTTTTTGCGATTTGAATATGTACCTCGATGAAAATCTCTCTAACTATTTTTTATTAACTCCATATGGTAGGGATATTAACTAACCGCATAGGCTAGCAACGCAGTGTCGTTTTAGGGCTTTCATAAATACCATCATTTCCGCGTGAAATTATGAAAATATTCCCACTGGAATGTTTTTTATGTCTATATTGTGCACAGCATTAGATTCCAGGAATTCGTAAGAGATGAAATGTATGGGAAGATCAGGGGAATGTCTGCGACTGGTCATGTAACCACGGATAAAAGCTGTGCAAAAATTGAGAAAAGTATGGGAGATGAAAGTCATGAAGCAGTAAAGAACTTAACAAAGAATGGAGAAAAATGGAGTGCTCTCCTTACTAAACTGAAAGTAATGACGGGGAGGAAGATGGTCGAGGGATTATTTAAAAGATAACACTGATTTGAAAAGCAGCTTCTTTTCTAATTTATGTAATTTCCCGCGAAATAAATAAGATTTTTCTAATTAAAATGAAAATCCTGTGGCTGACAGTTCGTTAACGAGATGAATATTTAAAGCGATGAGTTCGTTTATTCTCTCATCACGTTTTTTATTTGGGACTCATTAATTTGCTATTACAATGAAATGTGAACCTCTTTGACTGAGCTTACGATGAAATATGTGAATTATGCCGCATATAATTCAAAAACGGAGAAATGAATACTTCAGGATGAATTGGTGTCTGAAAGAAATTACCACTGAGCCACTTTTATTTTGAAATTACTCCTGCTGATTTACTTATCGTTCGTCATGGATACTTGTAGTTATAATCGTAATTTAAGATTTTTTATTTATCATGAGTTTTAATTGAAGAATAAATTCTATGGGTTTAATTAGACAGGAATTGAATTATTATCACTTCAAAAAAGCTGATGCAAATTATCATGGTCTATAGTCCAGGATGTGAAATTTTATCGTTTCAAGGAAGTTGATTACTGAGTGATAATGTGAGTGGAATTTTCTGGTTTCTACATTGCGACAAAAAGATAATGAATTCATTCCCGCCTGAAGTATTTACCATCCTGCGAGAACTTTCGTAGAACTCATTTAAGGTCTTACGAACGGCGTTCTAAATTAAATCAAGGTACGTTGTAGCATTTTATTCATTTTCAACTATTCCAGGTAGAATATGAATATCTCATTCCTGTGAGCATGATGAAACTAAACATGAAAATTACTCAAACAACCTATTTAGTATTCTAACGTTCTATGAGAGAGTTAATTGGAGTTAAACAAACTCAATTCTACAAATTGAGTAGGTTCAGGCGTGATGTGGTGGAACTCGAACAAAATGCTGCATCGATCAATTATTCATCAACTCAATTCTAGATTTCCAAAAGATTTTCTTAAAGATTTTCAATTATTTCCCGTAGTATTGTACAAATGTCTTTCACAAATTACCTTAAAAAGTCGAAACCTAGATTGACAATAATAGAATGGCATTTTAAAATATTGCTGCAGAAATAACACCAACTGCAGTAAGCGCAAATAGTCGGTAGTAATTATTTTAAAGTATTTAACGTAGTCATATACATATTTATGAGACTAAGTAGTGATATTTTTGATCGCGTGTTTAAAAACAAATGAATAAAGATTAATTTGGTTTGTTTTCTTGAAAAATCTTCTAAATACGAGGGTCATCCGGAAACTAGTACCCGTTCGTGCCGCATGAAGTGCTGACGACGCGAGTAGCCGCTGGACGAGGTCAGATAGCTTCAGTGGCTTGTCTGCCTTCTCTGAGCCAAGTTGCGTGACGCTAGCATTGCCTGTGTTGTTTCTGTGATTGTTTACAATGTTTAAAAAAATTGAGAACGCCGCCAGTTGTGAAGTGAGGGCAGTGATTAAATTCCTCAATGCAAGAAACGTTCGCCCATGTGATATTCATCGCCAATTAAAGGAGGTGTATGGAGACAATGTAATGGACGAGTCGTCTGTTCGGCGGTGGTGTCGCAACTTCAACATGGGGAGGGGGAACACACACGACGATGAGCGTTCGGGGAGACCGTCTGTCATTACAGACCAACTGGTGAGCTCAGTTGACGAATTCGTGAGGAACGATCGGCGCGTCACAATTGATGACATCTGTGTGCATTTTCCCAATGTTTCTCGAACAATTGTTCATGAAATTGTTAAACACCATCTGCATTATGCAAAAATTTGTGCAAGATGGGTCCCTCGCGTATCTCAATGAGCTGGCGGCGAAGGACTATGCAGCAGGAATACAGAAACTTGTCACACGTTATGACAAATGCCTTAATTTGCTTGGAGATTATGTTGAGAAGTAGTTTAAAGTATCCTCTTTCAAATAAAATTTTTTATGTTTGTTAATATTTACTTTTGTGTCTTTATTTCACGAACGGGTACTACTTTCCGGATGACCCTCGTATGACTAGTAAGAAAGATCATGACAATCCAGAGCTCTCAATAACTTCTGTAAAGGCGATTTATCTCTGAATGGCACATTATAGTTCGCTGTCTTTCTTTGAATCGAGTATATTTCTTGTTCCAATTATGCCTACGATTGCAAGAGCGGCGATTTGTTTCAGTTAACATTAATTACTAATAGTTTTTTTACTTTATTATGGCCTGACTATTCAAATGAACTAATTATGCATTACATGGGAGTGAACGTGGCTTTCTAGTTAGTTTGTTGAGCCTTGGTCTAATTAAATGAGCCTTTTCCGCGAGACCCTTTTTCATCTCATGTTTACTGTAATAGTTTCTGAATTGTGATCAAAGATTCCATTATTCAATACCAATGCAAAATTACTCGAAGCTTGTTTACTCTGGGAAAACCTAAATTACCCATTAAATAATACAGTGCGAATATTTCGTAAAAGTTTAATCACATACACGATGACATCATTAATAGACACATATATCAATCATTCAAAGTCTTTCTTAAGCAGTTAACTATTTTAGAATTACTTTTTCTTTTATGTTCAGGTTTATAATATATCTTTTGAATATATTTTTTGTACCATAAGCGTCGATATGCATCGACATAAACGCCATTTTTTGCTTATGTTTGTTTCTTTTAGGGTGGTAATAAATGCACGTGCGTAAAAATCCAGTTAGAACGGCTTTGCGAAATTTCAAAATTTAAGCTTATAACAACCTTACAGAATTTTTCCTAGCATATTTTATTAAAAAGAATGAAATTAACAAAAATTATGCTATTTTTATTAATTAAGATCATTAGCATAATTAATTTGTGACTTCCTGGACATATTGGTTGATTATAGGTAAAGCGAACTTAGTAGTTTCCAAATTTTATAAATTGTGTCAAAATTGGCTAATGATAAAAGCAAAAAAATGACAGTCACAAACTATAATTGTCTACCTTTTGACAAATACAAGTTAACTCTGTAATGGCTTAATTAAAAAACTCAGGTTATTGCCTACTATAATATAAATAATTTTATAAAATTTTCAAATTTGAGCAAATTTTTTCCTAGATTTTGGAATTTACAAACCAATCGTCGAGGATTTAATTTTTACCTAACAAAAACGCTAGTATACAAGTATTTACAAACTTCACACTGTCAGGTGCTGATGCATGGGATCCGATACTAAATGATAAACCTTGCGATCCAACTTTATATTTTTCTGCATGGCTAATGTTGAAAATTTTTCAATCGTTAGGAGCACAATTAAAAGCCCATTTTGTAGTTAATTTCATCTCTATTTATCCAAGCTGAGAGGAGGCATGGTATTGACAAATTTAATTTTAGTGCTATTTAAGGTTTGATGATAATGAATGATTTTTGTGGCATAAGAAGTAACGGAAATATGCAAAAATACGGAGTGAACCGTGGAAAATGACACCGCGGTTTTAAATGATTAAATGAATAATTTATTACTCATAGTAGAAGCATTATAATAAATTTTACATACTCCATAAATAAATGAATGTACACTAGTATTGCGGGAAAGTAATTAGATACTAATCAGACCCGTTTGTTTAACACCCTCAAAATGTATTTGTAATTTTTCCGATTTTATTTAATTATATTCGAAGTTTGAAACTGCTGGAAGGAATTTGGGGATATGGGGAAGCGTATGAGACCTCCTCCTTTATTCTCCCTCTTTTCTAATATTTACCTTCACCTGCTCTCCCGAGTTTATTTTGGTAGTTGAATGGCGTTTCTGAAAATAATATTCCGTTACCAAAGACACCGCATTGGCGTCCTTGCGGAATAACCACTTTACCGCAAACATTTGTTTTAACCGTATCCTATTACACCGTCTTAAATGGTTCTTCCATACTTTTTCATCAAGGTTGGGTCAGGTCAATTAAAAGACTTGAAACGGAGCGGGCCTATCAAAACATTTCTATCCCACCTGGCCCTCCCACCATTCGTGTTGCAAAACCCTAATTAAACTTCCGAATCGAGCGGAGACTTTAATGGTTTTTCATTTTTTGGGATATCGTGGAAACTTGAATGAAAGAATTTAGGAGGATTAAGAGGGACTCCCCCGCCCGCCATAACAAAGTGGCAATTCCTTTGGGTGTTAGAAACCAGGAAAATTTGAAAACCCTTAGAAATTCAAAGAGATTAAATATTAGTTCTGAAACCCACTTGTCAAATCTGCGAGTCAATTTGAAAACTAACCCTATCGTAATGTACTTGCAATCGTACTGTATCCAGGCATGTGCAATGCGTTGTATTAAATTCACTACAATGAGTATAATCCAAAATGGCATATCGATTAACAAGTAGCTTTGAATAGCGGGCTCTGGAAAGCGCAAGAACGTTTTGAATTAGGTTTTAATATATATGTATATATATATATATATATATACACATACCTGTATATATATATATATATATATATATATATATATATATATATATATATATATATATATATATTATTTTGTTGAACTGCTTTAATATTCTTGGTAAATATTACTTGTGTTCTAAAAATCATCAACTAATTTCTGAATTCCTCCGAATGAATAGTTTTCTAAAATATAATTACTAAAATCAGAACTCAGACATGTGCGTGTATAATATTTTTTAAGGATAAGTAGTGTCGAGCGTTTGGTAATAAAACTTGTTATCTATTAATTACTGCGGTGGCAATAAATGTTGAGGAAATGACGTTTCTTCAATGATTTCAATTCATTAATGGAGCTCTTAAGTTTATTCGACGCTAGAGACAACGCAACAATTTCAGAGCGTAAAAATCATTCGCCTTGACTGGGACTCGAACCCAGATCCCTCAATATCCGGTCGAGTGCTTTAGCCACTTAAGCTACCGAGGCCTCGGTAGCTTAAGTGGCTAAAGCACTCGACCGGATATTGAGGGATCTGGGTTCGAGTCCCAGTCAAGGCGAATGATTTTTACGCTCTGAAATTGTTGCATTGAAATGCACATTAGCGGATGACTCCGTTAAAAGTTACTGTTGCGGCATCTCCCGCAGTTTCTTTGGAATTTGCTAGAGACAACGTTTCATTCCCCATATATAATCAGTGTTGACAGTGAATGATAGCGGATAAATTTAAGAACTTTTTATTGAACTTTTGTCGAAAATTCTGAAAAGTAAATTTTATAGTTTATTCACAATTTTGATCCCTTTAAAAAACAAAACAATTGAATCTCTTAGTCTTTAAAGTTTATTCATGAACATATTTATTTCAATGGGGATTCAACGTAAACTGTTTTGGCCTTTTCGAAGCTTTCCGCTTATAATTAATAATATATTATCTCAGTGGTCCTTGTGAAATTGTCTCTTTTAGTTTTTATAGGCAATGTCACTGATATTTCCATTGCAATCAAAAGGATACTCGTCGACTAAGTCAGTAATGAATTTTACAACCCTAAGTATAGATTTTTATGTTAAAATATTGTTCATAAAATCCCCATATGAACTGTTTGATGGTTTGATTAATCGCTACTTTCTAGCCATTCATTTTTATAAATTGATGCTCATTGAAATTAAGAGGGGTACTTCACTTGTTGAGGGGAGTCGAATTGTAAAATGTATTGTAAAGTACATCACTCTTGCGAGCTCATAATCGACCACGGCCGAGTTCGATACTTAGAATCCACCTTCGTTGTATTTATCGCCATTCAACTGAGGTCGATCATTTCGATCATATCGCACTAGAAAGTACCGTGAAAATATCATAGCGTATTTTATTCTCTGATAATTAAATACGCTCTAAGTTATTTAATTATTCCTGTAACTCATTCTTTGTGTTTCTGTCAGCGTTGATACTATTTCTACTGTGCTTATGGTAGTTTTGAACATGGAGACATTATTCGCCGTTCAATTTCAGTCGATTTGACAACAATAAACTTTTGTAATACCTCACCAGTGAAAAGGAAAATATATGGAAAATTATTGAGAATATTGAGCTGAATAAGTCCAGGTTAACAAGAGTCTAAAACATGTGGTTGAATTTCCAAAAGGGAATGAGTGAACATTGCATTTTCGAAGATGATTACGTGCGAGGTGTTTAAACTAAAAAGCGGGGAATTCAGTTACTTGGAAAGAATTATATTTATTCGAATAGATTAGTACTATCCCCTTCTAAGCAGTCCTCATAAGATATTATATGTACAGGTATACTTATGTCAACGCCTGTTCCAATCCTCGAAACACTTCTGTAACTCGATCTTTGTCATAACTTTTAGCTCTCTAAGCCATGCGTTTTTAATGTTATCAATGCTTGTAAAACGACGAAACTTTAAGGTTTACTTTATTTTTGGGGATAGAAAAAAGTCACACGAGGGTCATGCCTGGCGAATATGGAGGCTGGGACATCATTACAGTGCTGTTTTTGACCAAATATTCACGAAAAAGCAGTGAGCAGTGTGAGTAGTTGCAGTTCTCATGGTGGTGCAAAGGGCCATGAATTGTTTCGCTACAAATATGGATGTTTTTTTATCTTGCTTGACGAAAACGGGATTGAACTTTTTAAGTACCACTCTTTAACGATCGTTTGATCTTGTGGTCAGAACTCATGGTTCTTAAAGCCGTGCACTATGCGAAATTACAAAATTCCCGTTACTTTGTGAACACACCTCGTGCGTAATATATGCGCATTCCGCCTCCTCCTCCCCCAACTTCTGTTAATCAGTGAAAAGCGGGCATAATAATTTCCCATGCCTCGAGGAGAAATATTGATGAGGGCCGTGGGAGGGATGCAGCCGACCTCCTATGAGAACCCGAATCGCAGCGCTTCCGCTCACCGACTCGTTTCCAACGGTTGCAGTCGAGACCTCATTCTCGGGAATCCCTCTCTCCGTACAGAAGGAACTCCGGCCGCGCGGGGATACCTCCGGTGTGGTTGTCGCCTAGGAAATTGGATGCTGTTTAGTTATAACGTTTCGCACGTACTGGTTCGACGTTCGTTTGACTAATCTTCGTATCCGATGCTTGTTTCCGAGAGCACAGCACTTCCATCCGCGACTGCCCTGCTCAATTATTGGCTTGTGGTGCATTCTGGGAGTCGGCAAAAATTACAAAGAATAAGTCCCGATGACCAACGCCCAGAATCTACTTAAAGGCATTATCGTAGATGAGTTTAGTTCCACGTGCCCTTCTAATTCAAAATGACGACACTTTTTAAATTGCGTATGCTATCTATCAAACATGGAATAATATACTCTAGACAAAATTGGTGCAATTTATAAACAATTAAAATCTAAGAGTCGCCATTTTGTTCTATTGTTCGGAAATTTGATAAGTCGACTTTTTTAAGCAAGTACCCGTTGATTTCAGGCATATGTCCGTCTTCTAATAGGCTGCCGGAGGTCTAAATCTGTCGATGCAGTCCAAAAATGGACTCGAGTGCGAATATTTTCTGCGAATCACTACATTAGAACCGAGTAGTTTTAAGTTCAAGGCACTTCGTTTTGAAATCCTGTTTAATTATATTTCATATCAGTAGTTTTAGGTGGCGACCGACAGCTGGCGCCATTGGCGCCGTTAGGGATAAGGAAAGTATGAAGGGTGGAGAGAAAACCGGCGTCGGTATTTAGCCTATTCTTAACGAAAGACGCCAAGGGGACTGAAGTTCCCATCTCCTATCCGACGCACGGCGTACTTTCTCTCTACTCACAAGTGCTCTCCACAATGCACCAGTAGGGATCGGGATAACCCTGGAAATATCTGCTGCACCCGGGATTCAAACCTGGGCCCACTGTGTGGCCTCTTTTATTTCACAGATTAAATAAACATGCTCGAGAAAAATTTAATGTTTTTTCCAATCACCAAGGCTGCCCTTAAAAGTATCGCTGAAATTTGCTAGTCAGTGGAATCAAGAAGTCTTGTTGAAAACCTATGTTTAGCGTACCTCTGCGTAAAAATCCACTTAATTTGGGTAAAATGTTGACGACGCATAGAAGCTGATTTAAAATAATAATTGTTACTATTGCGACATGCTGTCTATACCTAGTTTTGTGTTGAACGTTTGCTTGGGGGAGTCGCCTATAATATCCTTTAGAGCTTGATGTTGCCTTGCAACGCATAACACTGCCAGGTTTTTTCGGGAGAGTATTTTTCACTCTACATTAGCGTCCAACCTTGCGAGACACCACAAGGGCCCCTGTAAGGGCAGTTAAATATACAATATGTAATTAAACTTATATTTTTGGGGATTTTTTGTGATGTATCGATGCAGACTTAGAAGTATGAAGGGAAAGAACTGGCTAAAAAAGACCGATGACGGATAGGAACTTTCTATCGGTTATAGTCTTAGT
Organism: Hetaerina americana; assembly: GCF_022747635.1. Lineage (NCBI taxonomy): Eukaryota > Metazoa > Arthropoda > Insecta > Odonata > Calopterygidae > Hetaerina > Hetaerina americana. The sequence goes on along the minus strand of NW_027287538.1, from coordinate 65,021,414 downwards.
TACCTTATTCATCTATAGTTTATGTTGTTGACTATATTAATAGCGTTTTATAATTTGCATTTTGCTAGCATTAATGGCGCATTTCTAGTACATTTCTAGACATGTTGAATATATTGGGCGAAACTACATCGAAACCTTTCATCCTGCGCCGTCTGTTTACTCGAAATGCGATCGAAAAAGATACCAATCTCCCTTTATCTTTAAAAACACTACCAACTTGAGGTTTTTTTCAGATCATGTGCTATTTTCACATGTACTTATATGTACCCGAATCATGTTTCTGCAGCGATTCGCCCCAGCGGTTGGCTATAAGAAAGTTTTGATGATCCATTTACACTTCTGAGTCTCCCCTATGTGACTAGAAGTGCTTTCCTCACGGGACCCGGCGATGTAATGGGTCATTACCATACTAATGGCATTGACCCACTTCCTGTGCGTTACCTTGAATTTGACCTGATTTTAAAATTAATTTTTGAGTATTTATTGATCCATACTTTCCTTCGCTACTAAAATCTCATTCTTCAGGCTCTATCCAACCAGTCGTTCGATTTCAAGGTTGTGATATTCTATTGATATGTAATTGTTGGACCAATAAAATTGGAGGGTATATTTTTCCTACGAACTGTGTTGATACGCTTTTCAGCGATTGCGTGTTGATAGTGGAGGTCACGAGAGCCTTAATATAATGATTTCTGCGGCTTGACTCTCGTCTTTCTTTAGTAAAAATGTTTTGCTGAAGTATTGGATTTGTTGTTGTTACTTGAATGGTCTATAAACAAGCCTGCTTCGAGTGCTTTTATATGAGCTAATGGTGCTTTCTTTCGCTTCTATTCGAGAGAGTGTTCGGAAAGATATCTTCCGCTGTGCTGTTGGATACTATTTTGTTCTGCGGTTTTTTTGGAGTGATGTATTGTCGACTGCTGCTTACGTTTGCCGGTGAATGGAGTCGAACTTCCCTTCTGCATTTATTTCCATACCGCACAGTATTTCAGACTGATAAGGTTATTTCAAGAACTTCAGCTCGTTTTATCGATTCAGGAAAACCTTGAAAATCTCGAGCTGAACCCAGAGTCCATATCTTGTGCTACTTAAGCCATTATAAGTGTTTCCGTGTGTTTGAGAATATGGTGTTGTGACTTTTCCGTTCTATTTTCTCAGTTGTAGTTTTAGTGAGCATTTTGTCATCGTTTCTGTCTGTCCTACTAATGTTCTACAAACACTTCAGTGTCTGATTTTTACATTTTTCTCTTCTTTTTCCCTTCAGTGTCTTTCTTTGTCTTTTTTCCCTTCAGTCCATTGTTTCCTTCAGTGTCTAATGTTTACATTTTTTCCCTTCTTCTTTCGAACAGAGACAAGATGCCTGCTCCGCAGCCCGCAGCCCCTGAAAATGGTCCCCCAAAGTCGGAGCTGCAGGAATTGCAGCTCAAAGCTGGGCAGGTTACAGATGAGGTAGGTAACCTTTTTCATCAATTTCACAACTAACGTTTGGACGCCTATTATCAGCTCCATGTCCAATACTTTGGGTCGCTCATCTTGCCAATGCTCTTCCTAATTAATTAGTTTAAAACGAAAACTATTGTTTCAGTTTAGTTGCCTTTGAATTTCACTATCGGATAGAAATGCTTGTTTTCCGAAAAGGGTTGATTATTTCTATCAATGCCCGTATTTAATCTTATTTCTGAAGCACTAAATTTTATAAACGCCAAGATAGTGCCGGGCGTAGTTGAAATAAAATTTGTTTTTAGTCTCTTAGGTCACAAATGGTGCCTGCAAAAATATTCTCTTCAGCCCCAACTAAAATAATTGAGATGTGCTCTGAGATTGAGCGCTGTTGACTAAATCGTCAAAAGAAAGGATAGAAATTGCTATTAAAAAACGGGTAGAACGGGATGAGTAACACAGATTGAACGTCGCGTATCTGTTTAATAAGCTAATCATCGGTTATTTCTCACGTAATGCTTGTTATTTCCTCCGCGGCCATTTATTTCACCTCAATCAAATATTGTCTTGATCCCATCAAATTGCATGATTTTAAATTATCGTTGAACTACGACAGCTATAACGTTAACTGTAGAAGCTTTGACGGTGATATTACGTCTTAACTGGGAAAGAAAAAGCAACCTTGCACAATTGCACAATTTATCTCGCTGCAAATGCTGAGAAATAAATTGTGAAATTTTGCGTAGTTGTTTTATCTTTCGGTAACGTTCTTGTGATTTCGGACTTAGTAAGACCAACCACAGGTGATTCCGGTTTAATAAAAACAATGTCATGCGAAAATGTTAATATATTTTGGATAATTTTAATGTGGGACTCGATGTAGTTCAAGAGCCTATTCAGTCATATGGCTTTGTAGTGCTGCCATGAATAGGAATAATGTTGTCTGAAGATGCTCGTTTATTTTCATTCGATGTGTTGTTGTTGTCCCCAAATGTTTTCTCCAAAGTTATATTTTGGAAGGTGACATTTTCATATGAAGAAAGACGAATTTCATTTCATCGCGTTTAGGTTTCATACAGTTTAAGCTGTACAACTTGTCTTGCTTCTTGGATATTATTCGAAAGCTTTGAAGCGGTTGTTAAGAATATGATGTCGTATAATGACACGTACGAAAAATTACAGCATTGAACACTTTCCATATCCTGCATAAAATCATAGTTAACTGCTGGTAGCATCCTATATTTGTCCTGTTTCATTCTATTCTGTACCTTTGAGCAATAGAAGTTTTAAAAAACCTTAAGTTGATTCATAATTTTAATTAACCTTCGACGTTATACGCATGAGCGTGCTTGGGAATGAACAATAATGACCGTACAGGTTGCCATAAATAACTGTACACTTTGCCGTGGAAGCTTAAATCAGGGAAAATGTTTATTCATCAAACTGAGGTAATTGAAAACAAGTAGGCTACATGAAGTACCAGCGGATGGGATGATATCCTTCTGATTATGTAATTCTCAATGCCTTTCTTTTTAATTTAGCAGCTTTTTTGAATTATTATTACATTGCGATCAATGTTAAGAAAATGTCGAAAATGATGGTGGTTTCTCTACCGCTTCACCCAGACTCGATTTCGGTCGGGTTTCATTTGACCGAAATAGAGTATTGGTTAAATCTAGCTATGGGACTATTACTACATACGTAGTACTCTTTAGTCATGGTCGTTTCCATGATTACCAAGATTCCTTGTGGTTTTCTTTGTCTCATGTTTCTCCGTTTCCGTATCCCGTGTCTTTCTCCTCGAGAAGTCATTTCACTTGCAGTGTCGTCAGGTGTGGGTGCGGTTCGATTACGTCACAGCCATGTGACCGTATGTGCTCCCTCACGTGACATATTTAAAAATCCAGTCGTCGTTCGTAGTTGGCTCGAGGCCCTCGCATGTGAAGCGGCTGGGAGTTCTTCATATGTAGGTTAATGATATTTCAATACTCAGGAACAGCGAAGTGGGATGCTGAAATAGAACGGACATTTGGGTGCATACGTTCAGGCAGCTCGTTGAACATTAGCTCTCCGCACTCCATTCCGCTGGGTCTTAATGCCGTTTTCATAGTGAAACGGTAGCTGGGGGGGCGCCACTTTGGTCTTTGCTCTTTCCTGTGGTATTGCGATTCTGTCGCGTCTTTATAAACCAAGTGAATGGTGTGCATAACTTCGCAAACAAGGATTAAGCATATCTAGTTTGATTGTCACTTCTAAAAGGAACTAAATGACAATCACGGTATTTAATTATTGAAATACTTAAACATTTATTTGGCTCACTTATTTATTTATTGCAATTTAATTTGGCAATCAGCTGAGTGGTAATGTGCAGTTAAATCAGTCAATAATTATAAATTACAATTACAACAACATTTTAAAAATAATATCAATCAGTATTCCATCGATTAAGGTAGGTTTTGGATAGTCGCAGACTAAGCAATTGTACAAACACACATTTAATTGCCATTAAAAATTAGAGTACAAAAGTTAATGTTGAACCAATCAAAAATTAGAAGCGAGCCAGGTAATATTCAAATAAAAAAATAATAAATAAAAACTAATTTAGTCCAAGTGTTTACTTTGCTCCTTGACGTAAGGAATACATTATTGATGAAAACCTTTTTCTTATTATGTCAATAAAACGTGTCATCTGGAATGTGTTTCAGCTCTTGTGAATACCTTAAATAATTTATATCAATCCGTGATTATCATAAAGTACAATATTTTCTGCTTATTAATTCGGTTTTTAAAAACTTTTTTCCATAATTCACTCAGTTATGCTTCACATAATACGTACTAATGTGTTCTAGTATTTGGGAATAATTTGAAAAAATATAAAGAACCTGTTCTTATATTTGTTGGAATTTTCTAAACTAGATAAAATATCCTGCACTAAAATATTCGTGCTCATCATTTATGGAAAGTGAGTCTGCATTTCTCTATTTTCCATCTAATTTATTCGACGACATGTAATTAACAGTTTCTATTGTGAATTTTCATAACTTTGAAAGAAAATAAGTCAAGTTGGAATTTGGCAAAAGTAACATCATGCATTACAAAAAAAATTCCTTTGAGCTTGAAGATGTAGCTCAAAGTTACTAGTACTTGAATTCATTTTGAAAATTGGTTTTACAAGAAATGCGTGTATTTAAGTATATGAAACAATGGATTCAGTATGATTGTTATATTTTTGAAGTCGCGTAATCAAACGACGAAAAAACTTTATTTTTACTATGAATGTTCTTACGTATTTCAAGATAACTAGAATATTCACAAGGTATTTAGTACATACAGTTTTAATGATGAAGACTAAGATAGTTAGATTTTATTCGTGTTTCTTCTCCAGATGGGTAATTTAATGTTTCATAGTGTTGGTTGTTTTGTACTAAGTGTCGTGAGCCACTGTACATCACGCGCAACACTTCATTTTCCTATGACTAAGTTCAACCTTTTGAGGTTCCTCAATTTCGTCTCGCTCTCCTTTCGTGAGCATTCGCCCTAGTCTTCAATTAAAATGTTTTCCTCTATCCTTCGTCACACACGGGAAGTTTTTAACCGTGGTATTTTTTAAAAAAGAAGGCGAATCTTAATTTTGTCGGGGATGAAACAAAAATCCCTAAGACTAGTAAAGCTCCTTAATGAGCTTGTGTGAAGCACGTGCTCGCTGGAAAGTCGAAGGGAATTTTTCGCGGAGAGTGAACGTTTTTCCTTCGCCCTTCGTAGATGCTCAAAGGCGCCCGGCGCTTTCCTGGAATATTTCGTAGGCCGTGCAGAATTGCTCAAGTCCCCGGTGGGTGGTGATGCGGGCGTGTGACGTCACGGCTGGGGGAGGAGGGTGTGGGAAGGGGAGGGACGTGCATGGGCTTCGTCTCCCGTGGGTTGATGCCGTATGGACTTGTCTCCCGTTCATTAGCGCACTCGCGACTCTTGGTAGGGGGCACGGAGGAACGGCGGGGGATGGGTGTTGAAGTTCTGTGATGGGTAGGAGGTCGTTTTTTTCCCCAAGCCAACGTTTTCGGCCTTCTGACCCAATTCCCGCGCGCACAAAGGGCCACCCGCCCCCCGCGTCCGCGTGCTTAACGTTTCCCCGGCAAGGGCGGACGTGGCGTCCGAGTGCCCGTGGACGTGCACTTCGCATCAATTATCGAAGACGTCATTCGGCATTCGACCCGAGGACGTCACGTAGGAAGTCATCGGTAGATATGAATGAGACATGTAAATGGAGTTTGTTGGAGGGTTCTTTCGTAATGTCTAAAGTGCACATGATTCAGGGGGTTATTGAAAACATTGAGAAAGGTTTCAAGTTGTATAATTTTTAGGTTGAAGTTTTGTCATATTGATTCACCCGATGAGTGTGTTTAGTATTATATAATTTGAATTGAAGTGAGCATTATAGTTTACTATTAGATTTCGGTTCCAAGTGGTTTAATGGATATATTAATGCTATTTAATGTTTAATTTACGGCATATAATATAAGCCCTTATTATTTAATACTATTATTCAACTTCATTTGCATTTTGTTGGTAATCTCAGGGTAAACTAATGATACCGTAGGTTTTATTACAAACCATACGCCAGTACGGTTTGTAATAAAACCTACGGTATCTTGCGTCTACGGTCCATTGCGTCTGCCTTTGATCACCTCGGACGACGTTGGAATACGCACTATTCCTTGAATGAATTGTTGAATGCTACTTTATGGGTACTATTTCATCCTAATGCTTAGTTTCCGTAAATAAGTGAGATTAGTATTTTAATAGCTGAGGTTTCTCTGTACATTAGCACAATTCACTTTGTTAATTGTGTTTTCGCAGTACACTGGAATATCATCTCGGGCATTATTAAGAGTAAGCAGCATACGTTCTGAATTTGACCTAATTATTTCTCTGTGGAATAAATCTCCCACAGTAGATATGGGGAATATCGTTAGTCTTCTGGGTAAGTGTATCATGTAGCTATTTGTCTTCTTGCAATCTTCCTAATGGCTATCCTCGTTTCTCCTCACGTGTCCCCGCGTCGGCTCGTAATCGAGGGTCGGCCATACGGGAGAAATGAATTGGTACGATTTAAGATAGCGTGCTTCCTTGAGAGTGCACCTGGGGTCACCGATTTCGTGGCGTTAGCATGACGAGCCACTTTCATTTTTGGGTTTTTAAGCGAAAAATGTTTTCCCTGTAGATAGGTATCTGCTTCTTTTTTAAAGGCTCCTGTGTAAAGTGCTCTTATACGTTTTTTGAAAACGTGTGATTTTCTTAAACAGCGAAATTTTTTCTGCAATCGCATTCAGCATGATATCATCATTCATTTAAACGTGGCGATAATTTTGCTATTGAAAATAGAAATTGTGTCACAAGTACCGCGCTCACGTAGAAGGTTGTTAAGCATGTACGCATTCATAAGGATACTCATTTATTTAAATACTTAAGTTTTATTTATTATTGTTACAGCTTGAGAATCATTGCTAAGAATTAAAGTTGATGGAAAAAAATCAGCCGCTCGATTTTCGTGTATGCCGTGCATTCTATGGTAAAGTGTCATAATTATTTCGTTTTCGTGTTATTTTTTAAAGTTTAGTTTATGCAATCTTCTTTTTTCCTGGCTCAGCACAGCTATCCTCATTTCTGGGGCACCTGGATGACAGCAATTGCGAAAGTTAGGGGGAGAATAAGCATGAAGATTGGCGTTGCTATTTCAGTTTGTCTCCCTCTTAACGTTATCTTTATTGTTTAAGGGGAGGGCATTCAGTTGATGAATGTGATTGCATAATGCGTAATTGATTACATCCCGTCGTGCGCATGGCTCTATGGAGAACTTCGTGAGTGTTTCACGCAGGGAAACAATGTCATATGCATTAGTCAGTTAGCGAGCCTCACGCAGTTCCTTGGAGGCTGCCCGTCTCTCGCATACCCGAACACTGCACGGCGACGGGAGTGGTGGGTTTCGCGGGTCGCGGAAACGGTAGCGGGGAGCATTAGAAGGAATGGGGAGGAGGAAGGCGACGTGTGCACAAGGATGGGCGCATTGCTGGCCAATTAACGGTGTATTAACTTTTCGGGATCATTAACTCACGTGGAGAACATTGCATTATTCCTGGCTGTAATTTGAGTAGTCACTATCGAAATTGTATTTTCCCACGAATTAAGGTAATTACTTTATACTCCAAGGTATTAAAATGTAATTGAATTCGCAATGAAATGGAAAGTGTAGTAAATTTACAATAAAACTCTGGGAAAATTCAAGGTCATTAATTTCATTTTCTAGGCGCACATTTTCTATGCCCTAGGATTTAATTAAAGTATTAAATATTTAGCTATATTTACCTCCGTGGAAATATAATATCACTCTGAGAACAAGTTTAAACCCGTGCTTTGGAATAATTTCTACCTTAAAACATAAAAGTTTTGCATAATTGTAGTATTATTGAGAAGATTTCAATTGCTTGGGCCTTAAGTAATTACCTTCTAGATTAGGCTGTTTGACGTCTTGATTTTTATCGGTCGGTATTAAATTTTAAAAATGTAATTGATAATGTGTAGAGCAATATTGTAATTTAGCTCTATTGGGAGAGGCATAGAAAAATTTAATACGCTTCACTGTTCACTACGTCAATATGTTGACACGATATGATATCCTCTGTAGTGCTTGAATATAAATTGTATCAAAGTATACATATTTTCAGGTTATATTACGAGACTCGCATGACTCCAAATCGATATTGTTATCATATTGTCCAGTCACTTCATTGCCATAGAACATCCTGTAATTCTGTTAAGAGGATGTACGATGAACTCTTCGAGTCTTTAACAGTCGCTCTCTGATTAACTGATTAGAACTCCCCAATCACACTGATGTACAGTGTTAAATATAATCTGTACTAGACGTGGTGAGAGGTGACTAACAGGAAAAGGAGGGATATTGTCATAACATCAAACACGCAATCACTTGAAACAAGGCGTGATTGTAAGATAAATGTTTAACTCACAAGTTGATGCCGTTGGCTAATACTATAGGCCCGTACAAGAGTTAAATCCATAAAAACAGATCGATGGTACTGGAAAAAGGCGTATTTACGTAAAAAATTAACTGCTCATTTGAGAAACCTTTTGATAAATATTATGTTGTTCGAAATATCTTTGTCTGCAGATGGGAAAATCCGTAAAAAAAATGTGTAAAACCGTTGCTGTCCAGGGCAATAGATTCTTATCTCTCCTCAAAACGTAGAAATAAAATGGAATTTATTGAATATTTTTTCAGCGAAATTTTGCTGTCTTTCAGATCTCAATATGTGGAGTGCCACATGGTTAATGACAAGGAGACAATGATTGATTGTCCAAAAAGGTGTTTGCCCTGGTTTTCGTTAAACATGTACGAGTAATAATACCATTTTCATAATTCGTCTACCGCCGTAGTCAAATGGCGTTTACCTGAGTTTTTGCTCTACGCTCTGCTCTTGAGCCGTATATTGCAAGAGACTTGCTTTTTTTGTTACCAGATTAAAGATGCAACGAGTTTCAGATTTTTCGCTGGCGCCACTGCTAATTGCTGACTGCGTTGGGCTTAGTCTTCCGTCGTGGAAAATAGTCGTGCCTATGAGGAAGTCAGAATTGGACTTGATGTATGAGGATTGGGAAAGAGCAGGTTAGAGTTGCAATCCTGGTGGGCAGAGATGGACGTTTGAGTGACGTGGGTCGGGAGTAAGGAATGTGGCGGTGAGGGCGGGCGTAAGGAAGCCAGGGGCCGCGGTGTTAGGGGCGTTTAAGGGTTCAGGAATGGTGTGTTTTGGGAGAAGACGCGATCGCGGTGGAATTGATAAATGCTGATCTGGCTGTCCTCATTCCTGTGTACATTCCCGCCATTTAGTTATTGGTGGATTAAATGGATGGACAAGTTGACAGGCAAAGTATTTAAATTTCAATTTCGATTTTAACGTTCATGTGATAATATTCTTTAATATTTTATCAATCATAAAATGTATTTGTTTCAAAAATCGGATTTTTTTGTACTGTATTATCCTTTTAAAGCAATTTCCTTTGATTTGAATTTAAGTCATGTCGATTTCGAAAAGTTATTAAATCTATTGCTAATATCGTCGTCATGTTCTTACGTTAGTGGGACTAAAAAGGTTGGGGGGCGAAATATTCAGACAGACACTGGTTTAAAATTTGTCTTTTCGGATTCTTGTTGGTCTCACATTTTATTTTAAAAACAAGATATATTATATGTCTTTTCTGTTTGTTTACAGTAGCTGTTAAACTTTTAGCAGAGTGAAATAACTATTTTTGTGACAATATTTCATCAATTCTTGTTGTCAAGGTGTGCTGTAAGTTACTTACGCCCTGCCGTCAATAATATTGTTTACATTTAGGAATATCTGTTAATGTATATGCTTGTATTAAGAAATTCTATAGAAGTGATATTACTAATATTATCACAGACTTGCGGGGATCGGCATCATGCCATCATTAATGTCAGCTCATGACTCTTGACAGACTCACTCGGCGATGAGGGAGACTTTCTGTTTTTACGGACTGGCGGATTGGAGTTGCAGGATAGCAGTGAAACCTTACGTAGGGTCGCTGATTGGGTGAAGATATCGCCAAAATGACACCCTTGTCTTTCTTGTTTGTCACCTTATGCACTGTTGTGGGATGAGGCTGGAAACTCGGTTGTACGCATCGGCAAGCGCCATTATTCAGCCTTGAAGTATAATGGTTTCAAGGCTGTGGCTTCAAATAGCCACGGTATTTTAAAATGTGTAATGTTTTTCAAATTGGGCATTCATCAGTCCGATGGTTTAATTGACTGCTGGAAGTGCAGAATACCATCCGTAGTGAGCCATCTCCTGATAGAGATTTCATTTTATTTAATCTGGAAGTTTCTGCAAAGTCATTCAATTTTACAGTGGGTTTTACCGATTCTTGTTGCACATAATTTAGGTGGGTCTAAGTCGGTCAGGCCATTGCTGTAGTCATTTAAAAAGATTTATTTTCAGTTAAAAATCGTTAAATACTAAAAAATTATTGGGTTAGGCAGTTTCGTCCTGGTATATGTTTCTCAAACCTTTCAAATTACAAGTACGAGATTCGAGAAATAGGGCATAGCTTCTGTTTTATCCCATAGAGTGAAAATATTTGGTGACTCAGAACTGGTGAACGTGAGAAACACTAACAGCAAGGTTGAACCATCTATAAGAATCGTAACACTGGTGTAAAGTAGAAATTTATTCAATGGAACTGCCTAATTCTCTGCCAGATTTCATCTACGATGATCTGGGTGGGACGTTATGAAAGTTTGGCCTACATTGGATGTGTCCTATTGTAACTTGGAATATACATAAACAGAATATCTGTTTTTAGCCTGAAATAATCGTCCGTGAGAGAGATTGCGTGACTGAAGCTCCAGAACAAAACGTAAAAAAAACTTGACTACTCAGCTAAACTAAAAAAAATTAATACTAATAATTATTTAACATGCCCCTGCATTGGTTGGTTTTTCTAGTAGTTTGGCACCTGTAAGCCCACTCCAAAGAAACAGGCTCGTATCCTGCGCAGGCAATGGAAAAATACTTTGATTTTTTCTTTATTAGCTTGCAAATATAACATTAGCGTTTTCATTGACTCTTATTTCTGTGGCTTAACTAATACACGAATGTATGTATTTAGAGCGAGAAAATTAGGCGATTTAATTCTAGATGATGTTTTAATTGAATCATGGGTGAGATCATTCTCCCAATTGTTATCCCCTGAGGTGATTTCTCTCCTTCCACATTATATTAATAATATATCAAAGGACGAATGCTTAAATTACCGCAGAGAGACTTGCATGCAGACAAGTTCCATTTTGCGAAAATGCATTTTTTCGATAGGTTTCTCATTACTCGAGAAAATTTAGAATTTTTATTGACAATTCTCTTGTTTAGCAATTATTATATTACCGTTGTTGAACTTTAAAAATAATTGGTAATGTAATTCGTTTTTAAAAATGTTTATTCATTATTATAGCGCCGATGGAAGTGTTAACGGGGGTTCAACGTAGATAGCATTAAATATAGCAAGGCAAGTCAATGAATGCAATTGCTGAGAAAAAGTTCATCCTTGCTAAATTTCCATTCGGTTGCAGTCAATTCGTTCTCCTCAGTTATATGCTTAGGTGTTGTTAATTTATTTAACTCTTGGTCAATTTTTCAACTCTGACCATGTTTTATGTTAAGCATTTCAACAATTGGCAACGATTGCCGATGTGGTATCCAATGTCCTGGGGACATAACTGTCAATGCGGAGCGCTTTGACAATGTCATCCATTTTAGCCATTTTGCAGCTCGTGATATTAGTGGAGTTAGCGTTTGTTTCATTCTCTCCCGGCAGTAGATTGAGGCGGCATGGAAACTCTCAGTTTTTTTGTGATCCCGTAGTCATGGCTGCGATAGGGATCTTATCGGCTATTTGAGTGATAATGAGAGACTAGAATCATAAATCAATAATGAAAGGGACGAAATGGTCGTTTCTATTAAAGCTTTTTTTAGTCGCCTCGATTGCCATTTTTAGAGTTGATTAATACATAAATCTATATCCACATGCCTCTCCAAAATCAACCACGTGGAGGAGTTTAAGGGGTGGTGTTAAGTTTCCAGGGTTAAATTAGAAGTCAATTAAAACTTAAGCAAGCTGCTGAGTAAAGCGCTGGTAATTACGAGGTATAAGTAAAAGAAAATATGTATAATCTTATTCATTTGAAGTTCTGAAACATTTTTATTTTATTATGCCTAATAATAATGATACGTATCTATGGGCAATCTAATATGTGTGTGTAGTTGGCTTTAGGACGCTCCTGAAAAGTATAATGTACACTTTTGGGCTCTTAAACTATTTCGAATCGGGGTTACATTTTACCCGTTCCGCACTTGATTGCCTTTTCTTGCACCTCCGAGCTTCTACTTCCCTTTGCGTCTATCCAAACGCCTATCAACGTCCTCTTTTTTCAGGTTCTCCAACTTTCGACATTCTTTATCAGACTTCATTTTACCTCTGCCACTCATTATCTCTTCAATGTAATGTTTACTCCTTAAAATTTTGACCACCGAAGTCCCTCCTTCCTTCACCCTAATTAATTACTTTTCAAGCTTTAGATTTAAGTTTTACTTCTATTTATCTAATTTCCTCCCTGTTCTAAACCGGAATCTCAAACAAATGTCATCCATTAAGCTGACATAATTATATCTCCGAGAATATTTTTTACCCCATTATTACCCATTACTTTCTTGTTATTCATATTATATATTTAAAATTAACTAATTATTTGCTTCTTACTTGTATTACTTAAAATTAGAATTGAACGTATTTTCTTATATGTTGTGGAAGTTTTGGTTTTTCTCCGTCGCATTAATTTCTTGTTTCTGCGAAATACACAAAGTTGATATTTATTGCACAGGTGAGAATGGCAGCGGATTTTGAAAATATTTTTCCTTTCGTTTAGCATAAAAATATGAATAATGCGTAGTTTGATTATTTCTGTCGATGCCATTATTGGTTAAGAAAAATTTTTGAATTGGGTCGAATGTAGTGTTGGTCCACGATGAGGTTCCTATCTCAAGTTAATAGCGACAGCGTTATAAGTGTCGAAAGTAAACATAACTTGGTCTTATCTTGACAGTGAGGATGTAAGATAAGCATGAAATGTGATCAACGCTATTGTAGCAGTTCAGATCAACGTTAAACGTTTAATCCTTGTTTATACCCCACAGGAATATAGCGGCGGATCGTACAAATTTTCGACTTTTGTTGAGGCATTCATCGTTATGATGGCTACTATTATGCTAAAGGGCGACATAATCCTTCATTTAGATCCTAGAAATCAAATAAAATGTATGGTTGAGTTTAGAAATTCCCAGTTTTGTAATGGTGTTTAAATCTCATCCGTCGTTCAGTTTTGTTCTTTGAATCCGAAGGAACCAGAATCCATCCAATCTAATCAGACAACACTCTCAAGGCATGAGTTTTAATTTAAGGTAAGGAGAAACTTTGATATACCTTGAAAGAGGAGTTTGGATGTAAGACCTAAATATTTCTTGTACTCACCCATCGAAGAATAATCGTGTATGGTAATTGTTCAATTTGCTGTATAGTCCTTGGTCGTGATATTTTTTCTAGCGCTCTTTTTTTTAGCCAACTGAATGCCAACCGTCAGCGATCATTCATTGGTATTAAAGCGGTTCAAGTATTAAGGGGTGCTCTTGCAACATGTGGCAAAGTTAATTTCGGTATTCGGAGAGGAGCTGTGTAATTACTTTTTTGGGTGTCTCAGTAGAAGCAGAAATAATAATTTGGATACGTTACGTGGTGTGGCACATGGCTTAGCAATATATTTTTGCGCGGAACATGTGTGGCTTTTTCGGAAACTGTTGAAACTCGCGAAATCATAATTATAAGTTATGGGACGAGGGACTCCAGACCTCACCGTTCTCTCCTGGAAATCCTTTAAAGCTGTCTTTGAAAACTTTTCAAAGAGAAATTATTACAGGAGCACCAAGGAACAGTCGCTTTCCTCTCGTAGTTGAACGTGCTTAGTACGTGTTGAAGACGTTTTGTCGGAGAGATTTGTTTCATATATTTTTAAATTAACTTTGCTCAGGATTCTTGCGTCACAGTGTGATTCCGTTACGGTGGTCAAAATGTCCCGCTACTACTTGGTGATCCTCGAGAATATTAGTCTTGTTTAGATATAATTCTCCCAGAATAATTTAATGGTCGCATTATATTTTTCCTTTCTCCATATGAGGATTTTTGTCCAAAGATTCACGCAGAAATGGCGTATCCCCAAACAAAAACAATTTTGGTGAATTAGATGCTGCTACGCTATAATAAATTATTTAAATTTCCAACAATAAACCACTAATAAATAATAAATGTTGAGAGCGTTAAGGATTTTACTCTTGGAAGCTTGAACCATCATGGTTTAAAGGTTTCCGAAAAGTTCTCCCGAGAATCATGAGATATTTTACATAGGCTCGTCTGATTTGAAGCTCAACCCTTAGACGCACCAGTAATGCCTCAACATTAGTGTGCAATGACTGATTGGCAAGCTGTGTAGGGCAGGGAGGGACGCGTCCTGACGAGCCAAGACTATTTTTCTGGGGTTGATAATACAATATATCTTGATATCACGCCTCTTCTTGCTAAACATTTATGTTTATTAGATTGGGCTTAGACCACCCAATTTATGTTTATTAGATTGGGCTTAGACCACCAAATTTTAATTGTTTACCCAACGTGCTGGATTGGACGGCTGAAATACAAATGTTTTGAAACGAGTTAAGATTTTTCAAAATCAGATATTTTTGGATACTTTATTAGTAAATATTCATATCTATCAATCGTATCTCACTTTCAACTTCAAGAAATAACGTTCGTCTACCCCACCCACTCCCTACCTCACTTCTTGTCACCTTCCGGATCTTGGTGAAGCGCAACGTGCTTCATCTGGTTTTCACCCTCTTCCCTAGTGTTTCTGTATCGCCGAAGAAGCACGATTTGCACAGAACAACAATTTCATGCTGTGCAGAGAGAGGTCCTTTAGGATGACGCCGTCACTTGCGCTCTTCCAATTTTAACCAATTTCTATGGCAAAGTGACACGCAATTTTCCCCCATGGGTGCACGCCTGAGTTGCTCCCACTTTCACACACCACGCCCGACGCTCCTCCTCAATCTGACTCCCGATCCTACGCAACAGTTCGTACGCTTTATCCCTTTCATCGTGCACCCCTCCACGTGTGCAATGCCGCCCAAACACCTTCTCCGTAAATAGCCCAGAAGTGAAGTTTCCCTTCCGAAACTCCGTTCCCTTTCGTCCCTTCGTACTTAAGAATGTAAACACATATAGTTTGCCTAATGATGCCTCATTAATGTGGAACCGATTGTATAGTGTGTGGATGAATGTGAAAACGCTCTTACGTCAAGGTTTGTTTGCAAATAATGGAAGCACATGGTGAATATTTTCATCATTTATAGAAATTTCTTTGCTCGTTAACAAAATGCGTGCGATGAAACGATTTATTTTCGGGCCACCAATGATTATTTAAAATTCGTAATATCTAATGAAACCACGCAAACTTTACGCCAATCTGTGATGTTTTCTTTTTATCCAGCGATTTTAAAATGTACTTACCAGTCACTTTTCACCATAAATTGGCCTGTTTCGGCTATAATTTCCTTGCCTCCCCCTGTGTGGGGTGGGAAGGAACGAATTTGTTGTAATACATTAAAAAGGTAAATTTTTTCCACTGAAGGTTTTCGAACCTGGGAGATAAATCATGCCTTGCTGTTTTCCTCCCTAGTACTATTATGGTCCGAATAATGCGATAAAATCTGCTAAATAGGCTATGTAATCTGCATTCCTTAAGCGTAGTGTGTTTGAAAATTCCTTCTCAAAACTTTTAGATCTTAAATGTAAACATTTATGTTGTAATCACTTGACAAGACACTTGGTAAATTCCATTTTTTTTCAATTAACTTTCAGTGTGAATTAAAACGAGAAAAAACGCTGGCCTACTAAAATTCAGGGTCAATGATTCTTTTGTTTCATTATTTCACTTTTTCAAAGGGTCGTATCACATTTCCTCCTAATCAAAAAGAGGAATACAGCACTTATTCCGTCGGTTTGAATATGTGGATATAATAAGATTTCAAACTTGCCTTTGTGAAAGTTTTCCTCAAAATGAAAAACTTTCCAATGTTCCGAAAAAATTGTTCTCGACCTTGTCCGGGCGTCATTTCCTAGAAGCGTCTTTCACCAGCTAAAGAGCAGGAAAGGGCAAAATTTTTTCAATTCGCGTAAATTATTGAGCTCTACTGGTCGCGAATTAGTTTTTTCTTCTCATTTAAACCTGGTATCATGTTGTGGGAGGGTGCAGCGTTTCGGGGTAGTTTGTTTGTTCCCGCGAGGGGTATTTTCGCCCTTCTTCCTTTCCGCGGAACGAGGCCAAGGCTACCGAGCATTGTTCTTGGCTGGCGGCCATTGTCACCTGGCCATGAGCCGATAAATGCATCTCCTTTTGTTTCGGTGAGCTCTGGAACAAAATTAAATTCCACGCGGGTAATAGGTGCTTCGTGAACTAGAATTTTATTTTTTTCTGACTTCACATGCGGGTCGCTTTTCCTCATTAGCGTGGAAGAGGGAAAAGAAATGTGGATCGCGTGCTAAGTTTGAATGACTTCGACGGATGCATTCGCTCAGTTAGTATAAGCCAGTTAGCGAGGTTATTTATTTCATGAATTTGGCACCTCGTGGCTTGTCGCATTTTTTTGACTAAGGACATATAACTCTCGTTTGATTGTTGTCGTTTAATGGGGCTTACTCTGTCTTGTAGTATAGCGTACAGCGTATAAGGATTAGCGTGCATCTGCATGGTCAACTACGAGCGATCACTGGTGTGCGTGGCAGGGGGTGTTCCACACCTGGCTTGTAATTTAGTGCCTTAAATTTTAGTTTTCCTTGCAAAGGTTAAATAATTGAATTAAACTGAGTACATTTTCCCCTAGCGCGGTAGTTTAGAGTTATTATACGAGGGTCATCCGGAAAGTAGTACCCGTTCGTGCCGCATGAAGTGCTGACGACGCGAGTAGCCGCTGGACGAGGTCAGATAGCTTCAGTGGCTTGTCTGCCTTCTCTGAGCCAAGTTGCGTGACGCTAGCATTGCCTGTGTTGTTTCTGTGATTGTTTACAATGTTTAAAAAAATTGAGAACGCCGCCAGTTGTGAAGTGAGGGCAGTGATTAAATTCCTCAATGCAAGAAACGTTCGCCCATGTGATATTCATCGCCAATTAAAGGAGGTGTATGGAGACAATGTAATGGACGAGTCGTCTGTTCGGCGGTGGTGTCGCAACTT
Organism: Hetaerina americana; assembly: GCF_022747635.1. Taxonomy (NCBI): domain Eukaryota; kingdom Metazoa; phylum Arthropoda; class Insecta; order Odonata; family Calopterygidae; genus Hetaerina; species Hetaerina americana. The sequence goes on along the minus strand of NW_027287538.1, from coordinate 65,004,051 downwards.
CAACATGGGGAGGGGGAACACACACGACGATGAGCGTTCGGAGAGACCGTCTGTCATTACAGACCAACTGGTGAGCTCAGTTGACGAATTCGTGAGGAACGATCGGCGCGTCCCAATTGATGACATCTGTGAGCATTTTCCCAATGTTTCTCGAACAATTGTTCATGAAATTGTTAAACACCATCTGCATTATGCAAAAATTTGTGCAAGATGGGTCCCTCGCGTATCTCAATGAGCTGGCGGCGAAGGACTATGCAGCAGGAATACAGAAACTTGTCACACGTTATGACAAATGCCTTAATTTGCTTGGAGATTATGTTGAGAAGTAGTTTAAAGTATCCTCTTTCAAATAAAATTTTTTATGTTTGTTAATATTTACTTTTGTGTCTTTATTTCACGAACGGGTACTACTTTCCGGATGACCCTCGTAATTGCTTCTTTTTCGTGGGAAAAATTACAATTCGAATCAGTCGGTTCTACACTTGCTCGGTCTAATCTTATTTACATGATTTCTCCTACCGTAGTACGACGAGACTAGTAGTACCTATTTCACGTCAATGCAAAAGGAACCTACTTTCAAATATTCAAGATATTAATTCTTTGATTTATTCGCCGTTCCATGAGTAGTTTTAGTGATAGTTTTACAAATAAATTATGAAGAGTATGCACAAATTGTAGTATTACTTAAACGTAGAGAAGTTAAGAAGGTAATGGGAATGAAGTGCTGGGTATGTGTTGGAGTAATCAGTTACTTCAGTTAATCTCGATAATGCATGTAGCTATCGTAAAGGGACCCCCCAAAACTTACTTATACACCGGACCATCTTAAATGACAGCGTTTAGGGGAAGATTTTAACTATTTATTACAACAGATTTAGTTTCAGCATTAATGTGATTTTAGTTACACCGTAGTCTTCTAAATGGTTTGGCGATACTAGGCTGCTTTCATACGAACACATACCATTCTACATCTTCAATTATCAAGTCACGATAAATGCTAATATACTCGTATTTATGCAAAACGTCGGTAGACGTGACGAGTAGATTTTCTCATTACGTTTAGTACTTGTGCTATTTTATAAGGATCTATAGGATGTATTGTGCATCGTATTATCTGGAAAAGTTAACAGTAGTTACGTTTTTTAGAAAGTGTCACTTTTTTATGTTGTATGACAGAGCTGGTCATCACAATAGTTTGAAAATGTAATTCTAATATGGATTGCGGAATAGATAATGTTGCCCTTATAGGTTACGTGAATAAATTGAGCTAGCGTAATTTGTCGTAAAATGTTAAAGCCTCTGCCATATTAAACTGTACCTCTCTCCGTGATTACACAAGCCCAAATGAACTCACTTTTTATGCATAATCCCGTTTTTCTGTCCGTCCACTTACTAACATTTTTCACAAACAGTCAAAACTGCATAAGGTCACATTTTTCTGCCACTTGCCCATTCAGCGATTCGCTGGGCACTCATTGCCGACGTTACATTTCCTGCCAAACTCGAGTGCCTGGACATAATATTGTGTTTTGTGTTTTTGAATAAATGTTTGAAATTAATTTATATATGCCAGCGTATTTTGATTACAGTGTTTACCCCATTCTTCCAAATTCCCATCATTGGTATTTTATTTTTAAGATTTATCAAGCCACCGTAAATGTTTCATTTACCGTAACGTATTGTTCAAGCCTTTATTCAAAACTGTTGGCCAAGAATCAGGAAATTGTTTCATGATTTCAACTAGATTAAGATTGCGTGTTAATGTATTTCATCTCTCGCGTGATAATCCAGCGTCACAAGTTTCAATCGGATTCAAAAGATCTTTTCACCTTGGGTAAGAGCTCTTATGAATTTCTGTGGAATTTCAGGATTTGGAGGTTTGATGTTGACCTAAAAAGCAAAGAAGTTGGTTTATCACGTCTTGTTATGATTATATTATGTAATCATTTAGCCTTTTTTCTACTGTGTTTATTTAGGAATAAAATAAATCATTTTGCACTAATCAATGCTAGAAAAGGATGGCAGGCGGTTGTCACAAGTGGTTAATTATTTCAGCATTGATACTAAAAAAACTTGATAATGTCATTATACGTTGTTGTACTATACTTTGATGATGCATATGGTTGACCTAGTTGAGGTTCTGCAGTAAAAGTGCTGAATGTTACAGAGTGATTTATATTCTGCAGGTATAACTACTTCTGCCACTACTAATTTAATTTTCCGTTTCCACCTGTGATTGAAGCCTTTTTTACATATACGTACGACTCTAAACTAAAATAATTGTGTATGCTGCTGACATACCTGGACTTTCAGTGCTGCATCATAGTTCATTTTTTAATGGCCTGCTTACTTTTTTAGTTAGGGCTGCCATAATAAGCGAATTTTAAAAGATTTTTAGATGCTATGGCATTGGGGTGGAGCCTTTTTGTGTCTTAAATTCACCTCTAGCCTAGGATAAATTTCCTGTTTGAAATAGTTTCCAATGTATTATGCTAGCTTCCATTTCCCGGCTTGTTATTCTCACTTAATTTTGCATATTTCTTTGAAAATTTTACGATATTTATATCCATTATTGAAATAGAAAGAAAGACTCGTACTTTTCCACAGATTTTATTATACGGCACGACGCGTTTCACCGACTTGCGGCATCATCAGGTATAACAGAATAACTGTTTATAACTTATTCTGTTATACCTGATGATGCCGCAAGTCGGTGAAACGCGTCGTGCCGTATAATAAAATCTGTGGAAAAGTACGAGTCTTTCTTTCTATTTCAATAATGGATATCAATTACTTCCACGAAGTGAAGCCTGAAACAATAGAATATATTTACGATATTTATTTGAACTTTGCTAGAAATATTTTTCAGGACCCATTTATGTAAGTCAGCTGGTGATATATGGTCATTATTGAAGCATATGGTATTGCAAAGCAAGTAGGGATATGTGTTGAGTGATAAAATCCTTCATTATCATAAATGCCATTATGGGAAGGGTAGCAAAAGTAAAAAAAGTTGGACTCACTTTAATTTTATCTCACCTTTTTTCGGCATCAAGTGGTGGACACAATCAGTGGAATGCATGAAGTCCTTTTCCGTGGTGAAATCTGATTATATCTTATAAATTAAAGGTTAAAACTTAATTTTTTTACCATGCATAAATATCCCAGGTGTAAAGCTAAATAAGAGTCTCGGAGGTTCCAGACTCAAGCAATACGATGAAATTGATAAACTATCATGTGATTTCCTTCTTCGATTTCATGTAATTTGATAGCAAACATATTTGAGTTTTCACTGAAAGATCTGAAGAAATGGGGAACTAGTATGAATTCGTGGGCATAAAAGGAGTGTTTTGACTTGAGCTCAATGAATAGGGTACGGCTCCTTATTATAGGCTTGTAACGAACTTAGAAGGAGAGAGAATCGAAGTTCCCCCAATACCCCATCTGGCGTTCCCGCGAAAGTGGGACGTGCTACGGCCTTGAACGAGTTCCTCCCTACCGGTAGAAATAGAACGGGCCATTTTCGCACTTGATATTGGTTACTGGACCCCCATCATTAATCACTTCGCCGCCAATGCGCCCGAGCAAATGCCATTAGGGTAGAAGGGCATTGATTGTTTTTCTCCCATATTTATACTACGCAATGGACAGTTGTGTCATTAGGGTAGAAGTCATCTTAAGTTTGTCATCCCGATCGCAAACGCTATTTTGCGACGAAGAGCATGTATCTCGGCGTAAAGTCTGCTTATCGTGATAGATGTGGGCACATTTTCTGCTAAAAAATATGTGAAAGTTCTATGCTTAACATTCCTATAGATATTCAGGTCATCCTAAGGCTGGCATCGTTAACTACTAAGTTAATTATTGAGCACGCATTTATAATATTCTGTTTATATATACATTTGCAACCATTTAAGTATAATTGCAATATGTTCTATGCCAGCATGTATAATAATTAATAAGCATCGGGAATTACAGTACCTCTTGTTTCATGATTTTGTCTTACCATGGTTTAAACGTAACAGTAATAAATAAATATGATATATTCTTATCATAGGAAGAATGATAGTCGGAAATTAACTTGAAACATCATTTTAATGGGTGCATACGAATGAGAATATATCTGTTAAATAATTTACCTAATTTCATCCTTGAACATGATCGACACTCGTTTTTAGTGTGATTGGTATGCAATTGGATAAATGATTTTTTCAGTAACAAGTTAGAGTATATTCATAGTGCGTACAGGCTTATTACTAGGTAGTGTATTTCCTATTTCGCTCTCGATAACTAATCGTTTTAAGAATTGAGTTCATTAAATACAATACAATATAACTGTTATCTTCTCCGTTTGTTTCTCTATTTATTTATTTATTTTAGAACATCTTTATTTACAAACCACCGTAATCATCCTGAAGGTTGATTTGATAGCTGTGAGTAGAGCGCACCAAATATTCAAAGGCGTGTGAAATTCACACATCACGTTAGGGGTGACTGCACTCTAATGCTGAGTTAGAGAGAGTGGACTTCATAGGTTTATATTAAGAAGACATAACAGTCTCTGCGTTCGTTTTAATAAATTCATCCTGGTCAATGAAAATTGCTTGCTTCTGTAATCATGAAGTCATTTCTACTATCTATCCCATGGCGGTTTCTCTTTCACAATCGACCCTTATCAAGGTCTTTGCGTGTGGCGCCAGCGCGGGTAGTTACTGAACCACCAAGCGAAACGCCTTCTATGCAGTTCGGGATTGGACGGTGTGATGGCGCCAGCTGCTCCGTCGAGCCGCTACGGTACTAATCAAATACCCTACTGCTCGTCGCAGTACTGAGTTTACTTTTATTGTAGCCTTTGCTTCCAAATCAAACAATGAGTTTAATGAATAAAACTTTGAAAAACTGCATTCTATTATTGATATTCGTCAACCTGAAGAGGAGTTATTTTGAAACGCGATTCTCCTCATAGTCTTTAGTTCAATATGATTTTTCCCTGTCGAATATTACTTGAAATATCGGGCGACGGCTCATTATTGTCTCTCATTCGTTTTCTGCAAATGTGTTATTTTCTAATAAATGTTAACAGTCCGTTTCAAGTACAACATTTAATCAGAGTTCACCGCATTCCCCCATTTCCTGACAAAATTGTCGTAAAAAATTGGGTGGATTTCATGGCTTAGCACGACTTTTTAAAAGAGATATTTTTGTTGTTCATGACAAAATGCACATAGGAATGTTATTGATCTTTTTTTAATGTCTTCGTGCCATTGCGCTGCGCCATGTTGCGCTAGCCTCAACGGGTCGATTTAAAGAACGATGAAGTTCCATTGGACACCGCTAGATGGCACGGGCGTGTATTCAGCAATTTCTGGGGATGCGACATGTGCAGTTTGATGAACATTTCAGTATTCTATTTTAATTTACAAAAGCAGGTGTATGGTTTGACTTACTCGACCGTTGATTAGTGGTTGAGGTTTATTTGGATCGCATATTTTACATATGTGTAGACTCTCTTTTGGTCATATTAAAACTATTTGCCTTATATCGATGTTGATCATGTTACCAAATTATTTTCGCCCCACTACCAACACCTTTGAAGCAATGTTTAGTAAAATATGACGGAAATCCTTAAGAAATATTCATCATAGCAACATTTTATCTACGTAACGAGTTGATCACTCGTAATTTTGAAACTATTGTAAACAGGTGGGAACATTTTTTTGTAAATATCAGTATAATATTAAGATTTTAAAGTAATCAGTGAACGATAGAAATGAATGGTGAATCAACGCGTTCATGAAATCGCGAGTATTAAATTGACACTGTCTTTTTTGTCAGTATCATGGGTCAAGTGATCGCACATTTTATTAGTACATATTTCAGAATGGATATTTGATGACCCATGTCAAAAACTCGCATTTAAAAAAATAGCGACCCAAGTTAATAAGTATGTAGGTATGTTAAGAGAATACTTTCAGATGAATCCAAAAAAAAAACAAATCTAGTGGTTCAGCAATGTGTGTCGATGGAATTTGGGATGAAAACGCCTGGGGGGGAGTCTTCTCCGCATGCCATGTGTGCATTGCGGGTGTCGTTGAGTTTGTAAGCAAATAAAAAGCTTTCGTGATGACATTATTCCCGGGCCAATTTATCCGTTCTCTCCTTGTTTTCTTTGGGTGTATAAATCCTTTAGTCTTCGTAGGATTTTACTATAGTAAATATGCGGTAACGAGAGGGGAGGTAGAAATTAGTAATAGTGAAGTGTTCGGATTAGAATGCCGATATTCGGCTTGGAAACAGAACTATCGTTGGGGACTTTTTGGCCATAAGTATCGGCAAGGGTGGGACATATTTTAATAGAAAAATAATTACTCATATTAAACCGTTATGATGACAGTAATAAAGACTCTGAAGAAAGCCTACATAAAATGTAGTACTAATTTATCAGTGATGTTATTTTTGTATTAGTGCATAATATTTTATGGGAGCGGGGATTATTCAATGGAACCATGGAGTATAGGCAGTGGGAAATCTGAAATTACATTTTGCGAAAACGCATTCGAAATTATGTGAAAGGATTGATGAGTCGGTAGAATAATAATAGCCAAAGGAGTATTATGTCGAAGAGTGTATTTTAGATATACTGGGTCGATAAATCAAATTGTATTCCAATTAAAAGAGGGCTTTTCTTTAGCCATTCATTGGGTGGATTGCTTAAATCATTTGAAGCGTGATACCATGTTCGTTACTTTGTGTCTTAAGGTATTGACCTCCCCTCGTCTGGGTAAGGGTAGGCTAATACCTAATGCCGAGATATTCGGTTTAAATCTTCTGTTAAGCAATGCTAGATCTGATAAATGTCGAAATTCGTCTAATCATTGATGGGAAATACAAATTAATTATTTTATTTATGGGTGAAAATCCCGCCTAGTTCAGAGATATTAGGATGCTAAGGAAAAACTATAGGAAAAACTCAGAAAATTTACGATATTATCTGGAAGGAAATGAAAAACCAATGAGCAGTAATAACCTGAATTGACGCCTTCTCTGGTGATGCTCGAAGTCAGTCACGGTGTAGTGAAATAAAACGTGATACGCACAGTATAATTAGCTGTCAAGTGGTTATTCCCAATTGGTGTCACTTGTTAATACTTCTAGATCAATTGCATAATATTCCTACTTCTGGCAGTAATCATATTTATGCAGACTATGGAAGGGAAACCAAATATGAATACTTATTTTTATGCCTTAACATAACGCTTGAATTAGATGTTATTTTTTAAATTTGCTGTCTCCGGCGTAACTTTATGGAATTCACGTAATATATTGAAATGAAATTATTGTATTTTTAATTCCACACGATTTATTTAGAACACGACCCAGGTTTCGACGTTGAGAGTCATCGTCAGGTCAGAATGACATCATCATCGGACTTGATGATGACGTTCAATTCCGGAACCTGGGTCGTCTTCTAAATAAAGTGTGTGCAATTACAGTCAATAATTAAATTTAATATCACTGGATTTTAATTGGAGATAATGGTCCAACATTTTTACTTTATTTAAAAATATGAAGAGATTGCGTTCTATTCAACTCCACGTGCATATGTTGTTATGTAAATAAATGTTTTATTTTCGTCCGTGATCATTTTTTATTTTTTAGTTTGTTTAAATTTTTACTGAGATTGTGCCAATTTACTCCATCACTTAGCGATGCAAAGATTCAACTTTTCAATGCAATTGATTGGAACCAGCGAAAGGCTACAGGCTAAATTTTATGGAAGCGTTCCATTTTGCGAGTGAAAATAATCCTATTTAATCTTACATCATTTGATTTATTATCAGAACTGGTTTCAGCAGGCCATCCATGTTCCTCTCCTCTAGCATTATTTAAAAGTTGCGTTATGACCCAACCAGGGCAGCCGAATATATGTATTAATCTTTAAATTATCTCCCAACATTCTCAATATAAATCTCTCCGCGACTATTCTTCAGCCATTTTTATGGCAAGAAATGTTTTGTAAAAGATTGTTCTTTTATAATGTCATTCTCTGTGCCTTCCATGATGGATCTAGGTAGGTAAATAACTTGGTAAAATTCGAGAAATCAGAGATCCATATGAAAATGGGAAAGAAAATCGTTTGCAAAACCGGAAGAAGTAAAAGATATTAAAGTTCAAATTTCTCTCGACTCCCTCTGGAGTACGTATAAATCATTAGGGGTTTCGAAACGTTTATTTTGATGTGGTATTTTTTTGTTTTCCTAAAACTATTGTTATTCAAATTTTGGAATTAATATCTTAATAGCGTTTGTCTTAAGTATAGCGTATTTTTCCATCACGACTCTTGAGAAGAACTATCAATCGATACGACTTATAAATGTGTGCATTTTCATCCGTGATTATGAGACTTAGTTGTATAATTGTCACCCATGGAGTTCTGAGCGGACACCGCCAAGTTCTCCGGCGTGTAACAACGAGAGAATTCTGCCGAGTGGTGTCCCATCTTCGGTAATGTCGTCACCACTTCTCAAATAAGCACATGCCTCACTGGTGACCCCCCCCTCCCCCCAATAATCTCTCAAAACGATCATAAAGGTGGTGTTTTACGGATACTCGGAATCGCAAAATGTCAGCCGCACGCCCTCGCGTGAGATACCGCATTAATCCCACCGGGGCCGCGTACAAAGCCCGCGGCGGAACACCTGATGCCGGATAATTATCACGAATTCATCTCGCGCCGCCGCCCCCTCACTCACACACACACACCCACCTACACTTCCCGCACCCACTCCCGCGTCTCGCCAGCCAATCACCTCCTCTCCTCCGCACCCACTCCACGCGCGGGCACCTTCCCCTCCTCCTCTTCTCCTCTCAATCAGGGAATCTCTTACACTACTCATGCAGCATTTGCTGATTATTTCCTCCACCTCCGAAGGATGAAGGTTTCATTTTCACTCGCGAGAACTCCACGAAGTACCTTTAATGAATAATGAACGAAAAATATCTTGGGTGAAGCGGTCTTCTAAATAATTTCCTGGAAAGAATTTTCGTCATTCGTGGCGTGCTAGAAACGTGAATTCCTTTTACGGACCCTTCTGCCCTTGTCCCTGTGTGAGTTCACGTTGTCATCTTGGTACGCTGAATGTGGGAGTGTCCATGTGGGTTAACCAACATGGATATCCTCTTCGAGGTTATTTATATTAAACGATGCTGACGTGCTATTGGCTAATGTTGACATCTATATGATATAGACTTTTGCCAGTATTTAGTTGGAGAAAATGCTTGTGTATTTTCGTAATTTGTCAGCTATGGAGTCCCACGTAGTCATTGGCTTCTTATAGCAAATAATGCCTCTTCAATGCGTGGAATAACTTTCTCACAAAAATGGTCACCGGGCGAACGAATTACTGAAATTTGAGCGTTTTCTTGACATTTGTATTGGCGGAAGACTATTTCCTCTGTATTTACCAGTAATATTTTGTAATATAGCAATTGAGAAGTTGCATAGCTATTGGCTGAGTTGAATTTCTAATTTTCGGACATAGGTTGAATTATAAGCACGCTTCAAGTATAAACTTGGCTTGCACTACCTTCATAAGATAGGATCTTTGAAAGAGGAGTGACAGGATGCTTATTTTTACGAGCACGAGAAAATCTCTTTCAAATTGAAGATCCTTGCCAGAGGTGGGATACATGATTTGGGGAAATTTTCTGTTATTTTCGCCGTAATAATTCCTTTCAAATGGAAGACCACTACGGAAGATCGAAGATGGAATTTTATGTTTGACCGTTAGGTATTTAGGTATAAAGTTGGGTTGTACAAGTTGAGAGGGGTAAAGTGTCCATTCATTCAACATATCTATGGTAAAAAGAACTAGTTTTAGGTGTGTGGGACTTATTATTTTGCTGTATTATGTTTTTGAGACAAGGCCAAGCTAATTTGGTTTGAAATTGGAAAATGTTCTTCAGTAGGAATGAATAACGCGAATAATTAATTATAATATTTATCAAGCTCCAAAGTGTGATGGCCAAATCCCTTTATTTTCGTTACCATGGCGTTTTTGATATAATTAAAAAGAGAGTCACTGATGAAATTGATCATCAGATTGAAATGTCAAATATCATATGTAGTTCCGACATTCTTTTATGCATTTCTACAAATCTCTCGCATCAAATTTTGAAGGGTGAAATTATTCGCTGGGATCCGAGAGAGATTACTCCTCGATAATGAGGATAAATAAAATAAATTCACGAGTGCGGAAACTCAACAATCCATGCGCCAGTCATATTGGGATTGTCACGTGACAGCGCAGAGGCTTCCCTCTAATTTTAAAAATCGTGAACGAGAAGGATTGACTTGGATCTATTGAACCGGACTTAAAAATAGAACTAATTGTCGGAGAGGCCATGTCTTCGGGCAACCTAGGTTGTCGTAAAAAGTATAGGGGGAAATAAAATGTATTTACTCGCAAGCAAGATGATTTTTTTCGCGTAATGTTTCTGTGCAAATCGTCCCCATGAATCGTTGAAATTATAATTGGAGGTTGCAAAAACAAAGCTGGAATAAAGTAAAGCTTCTTAGCCCTCCTCTGAATCTCATGGTCTTAGCAACGGTGATTTTTTTCTGTAATTTCCTTATATTTATAATTAGGGTGATTATGAGTGGCGTAACCTTGTTCTGGTCGTTTATCAAAGGGTAATAGTATTGGAAAATTAGTTTTCATAGACGAAATATCCCTTAAATAGTCCGAAGTTAAATGAAAAAATGAAGTCTATTCATCTGGTTAGAAGGAAGACGACGAAGAGGGACGGGATAATAATGTGAGGGAGGAGCTTCAATCGAAGGTGTAAATACCTCTGAAAATTCTAATTTTATTCATTGCTAAATCCAAATAGTGTATACATTACTTTCTATTAAAGTCATAAGTGTTGCGATCATGTGTGACAACCTATTACAGTTAGAGCACGAACGTTATCCATTAGCGGCTAGTGCCTCCCATGCAAGTACTCGTAGACGTTCAATTAGTATATGCTAGTCCACAGCCTAGCTGAATGTCCTGGTTGTAAATATTCGTGAATGCCATTGCCAGCTCATGCTGCAACTTCTTCCTTCTCATCTTATTCCTTCTTTCGTACCCTTTTCCTCACAAGTTTCCGGTGCGTGGGTCGTTCAAATATTTCTTAAAATATCCGAGGGAGGGCGCTCTTAGCATCAGGAAAGGTTAATTTATACGAGTAGTAAGCTTCGTTTCTCCCAAGACGGCTGTTAACGTTTCAGCCATATCCGTCTCATGGTTTCATTTTCATAGTCGATTGAAGTAACAAACATTTATTTAGAAAACAATAATTAGTGTCGTGCGGTGACGAAACACTTCTTATTAATAAAATGCCTAACACCGAAATAGATCAGTGCCGTGTTGGATTAAGTTAATGGCACTTCTGCTCCTGTGTTTGCGACTGTTTACAATGCGGTAAACGGTTACATTTACATGTACCCATTTACCGAATTGGTATTGGGAATTTGCATGGGTACACCTTACATCCACAAATGATGATCATCGTTCACTGGGAGTGACTACCTTCGAAATGATCGACAAAATCCGCGATATGGTTTTGAGTGATTGAGGATTCATAGTTCGCGAAATAGTTGAGGCCAAGGGCATGCGCGTCACGTGTTTCAGTATTTTCAACTTTGCACGAAAAATTGGGTTTGAAAATAATATCGTCAAGATGGGTGTTCTCAGTGTTCTCAGGTTCGCTCTCAGTGGAGAATAAACGCAATAGTGTGGTCGAGGCTGGTGTGGCAGAACCTGTCATATGTCATGGGGGAGATTGAAGGATAATGTTCAAAATAATATTTTACCTGACTCGAACCACGAACCATAAGTGTGACAGGCGGATCTATATCAACCATCAAACCGTTCTTAAAAAGGGAGCACTGATTAAACATGTCGGGATTACAGAGTAAACCAGACAATCGTCTTTTTGCCAATATCGCTTAGTTTCCATCTTATCCTTAACCATATTGGAATTGTATTCATTGCCATGAAAATGAAAAAGAAAAAAATGAAATATCACCGATGGCCAGTAGATAATCAGCACACATTCTGCCGTTGTTAATATTGCCATTCCTTTTCGCGCACTTGTCACACAAACCGTTGCATCCCACGGGGTATCCCGTTCACTCGGATGAGTCTCTCTCCAAGGAAGGCATTGCTTGCTCACGCAGCAGTTCTCGGACTGCTCCCCTTTCCGCTTTATCGCTCTCGATTTTTTCAGCTGCCTCGTCTCTTAATTGTTCTATAATTGAGATTTTATCTTTTATCCTCATTTTTCCAGAATTATTTCTTACGTCTAGTCTTTATCAATTATATCCAATAATTGTTTTGACATTGAAGCATTGGTAAACATTTTTTCGATCATTAAAAAAATCCCAGTGTTAGGCTTACTTTGCGTAAAGACGCATTGATATGTATTCTTATGTTCCCATTCATGATGGTCGTGTATGTCATACTAGTCAGTGGATTAGTCCTCAATAACCAGTTTGAAGTGGGCGCTCCTTTCTGATATTCATAGTGGGAATTAAGTATTTTGCTGGTGATTTTTTTTAATCAGGGAATACTTGCATGAAAGGTAGCATACTTTTTCTAGAACTCTCAGCTACCGACTGAAGTGTATCGGTTTCAAATCCATGATAATGGAGCAAACCATGAGAAGAAAATATTTATCGATGTTCTCTTATTTAAATAGGAAATTTAAAACAAATATTTTTCATTTTCTATTAAAAATGTATGGTTGCGTGGGTTTTATGTGAATATTTCGGAGATTTCGGAGATGTTGATGACATTTTTTTTCTCTTCCTACGATTTAGGAATTACTCCTTTTCGGAAGAACTTGTACATTTCAGCTTTTTTTTGGTTTCTCATTCGTTTTTAAATACTGATGTAGGTATCTCTTTTGATGACTGATGCCCATCCTTCAATTTTTATTTTGAAATACCCCTCGACACATCATTTTAAAATACCCCACGGTTCAAATAAAGCCAGAACCTTGCCTTTCGGGTGAATGATTGGGGTTAAATTATTTTCTCGTTTACGGCATTTAAAAATTAAAATACTTCAACATTAAGCCCGAATGGCGCAAGCAAGCATTTCTATCGGGAAGTAATTATATTACATAGTTAATTCAATGCTGCTGCTATTTGCTATTTAGTTCTTAACCCATCATGTACATATAAATATTTGTTAATCTTTAGGTTGTCCTTTTTTTAAAGGAAAATTTTTACTTTGAAATAAATTTAGCTTTACCTTTGAATTATGATGTTTTTAGTTTTCGCAAAAAATATTTCCATTGGTATGACTTTCTTAGAGACGAAAGACCTGCCTTCCTGTGAAATTAACGTAAAAATTGCCGATGTAATTTGTACTGTGATTAGTGTGTGTCTTCCACCGGAGGCAAAAATTAATAACTGGTCGCTCTTTGGTGCGCCCCTCCGTCCTCAAATGTGGAGAGTTGATTCTACCGAGACCCAGTCGCCAGAACCCCCGTCTTCGGAGTATCTTTTCTCTACGCTCCTCTTGTAGAGATTCATTAAAATATGCACGTCGTGATATCTAGCAAGCATCCGATATTTCTCCAGCAATGCATGAAAAAAAATGTTCGTTCGCCCCAATCCCCTGATTTCATCGCATACGTATTCCTCATCCCCGCTCCACGCACTCCTTCGCTCGTCTGGGCCGCCCCTTCTCCCTCCCCCGTCGGCCCTTGCCTCGCGCAGCCGGCGTTATTGGCCCCTCCATCCACTCAGTACCTCGCTTCCGCCTCCCACCGCGCCCTGCCAAAGCCGGTCGCTCCCCACCCCCGCAGAACGGGTCGCCGTAAAGGTGAAAGGTTACACGGTGCCCCCCACCTCGCCCCTCCCCCGCCCTTCCGGCCCCAATCTCCTGTCATTGACTCTCCCGCCGCCGTCTTTCCTCGCCCCATTCGAACGCGGCACCCGCGAATCGCCCTCGCCCCACCTACAGGCCCCGGGCCCACCCTCATCGGCCCCGTCGCCCTCTCTCGCCCCTTCCGCCCCTCCCTCCACGCCCACACTCAACCCCCTTCACCAACCCTCCGCCCTTTCCACCGTTTCCCTGGAAACAGAGGCGTCTCTCCTCCCTCCCTCCACTTTTCTTCCGCGCTCCTCCTTTTGAACAACTTTCCCGTCGCTTACTTCAGCTCTTTCCTCTTCCGCCCTGCCTCCCTTTCCCACGGTCTACCCCCTCCACCCTCGCACCCCCCCAAACGTCTCCCCCACCCCTGAGCCGCACCTTTTCCCGCCCACCGCTATCGCTTTTCTCTGCATTTTCTTCCTCCACGCGTTTCTTCCTCCCTCAACTCCCTCCACCCCCCATCTCCCCTCCTCCATTCTCGTTCCTCGGAGATTGAGCGAAAGGGAGGGTGGGTTGGTGGTGATTCGCGGGCAATTTCTAACTCCCTTCCATAATTTGGTGATTTTTTCTGGGAGGTGTATACTTTTCGGTTTCCTATCTCGATCAATGTTATTCTACAATTTGCATATCGGCGAATTTAGCATTGCTCTGAAGTTTTCTGGTTCGTAATTATTTGAGGCAATTAATCCCATGGAGGGTATTTTTTTAATAGGCTCAAAAGTGTTTAGTATTGACATTAAGTGTCGATTATGTTATTTTTATGCAAGACTGGGCCAATTAGTTCTTAGGGCTAATTTTTAAGGGGAGTTGAGGACTGATCTGAGAGGACTGATTTATAATATTGTAGTAGTTGATTTGTTATTGATAATTACTAGGCTTCGTAGGATCATGCATCCATAATAATTCATATTATTATTTGTCATGACGCGAGTTGAATGTATCAATATGTATCACTAAAGTAATGGAAAATTAACCAGGCATTTAAGTTTATTGAACAGTGGAAATTCCCACTTATGTTGCACGCAGAAAAATATGAATATGATGACCTTTTTCGCGAATACCTATGATCTCAATTTTCATCTGAATATTCTTTCCATACCCTTAAAGTGATGAGGTAGAAAATGTGTCACAAACCTCCAGTGTCAGGAATAAAATTCGAACAATGAATTTCCTCACTTAGGCGAAACTTTAAAAATATACCATCTATCATAATAAACGTTATGAATGAATGAAATTGGGAGAAAGGTGCAGAGAATAGAACAAAAATTGTAGCAATCGGAATGATTAAGTCGTTTTGAATCAATGAAATTTTGTGAAAATTCTTTGTTCAAACATTTCCTAATAAGTATACAAAGAATTGTGCCGACCTCTTGTACAATTTAATCACATATGGTAAAAAATGAAAGATCCATACCCAGGGTGATGTCTTGCAAAAGTACAGTACAAAATGATTGTCTAATATCTCCGTCCATCATACACGTCATGGACTAATCTGCGCGCTCTTTTCTCCCAGCGTCTCTATGTTTTCCTCTCTCCTTCCTTTCCTCCACGCTCCTCTTTCCTGTTTCATTCCTTTCGCTATCTCCGCGGGACCATCCCTCCTCTCCACCCACACGTATTCCATTTCTTCTCACCTCCTAGTCCAAGAAGTCCCTCGGGATGATGTCGTCGGGCGGAAGTTCAGCCAACAGGTGAACCCCTCCGGCGCCCTCCAAAACAAATCCATGAATATTAAAGGAAGGAACGAATGAAACCCTAGGCATAGCTTCTCTTAGGCAAAAGATTCTTCGGCTCTCTTGTTTATTCCCTCTCACCGTCGACATCATTTCACTTTTAATTACTGATTCTCGTCAATATTTCCTTATTCTTCGTAACATCATGGAAACTATGGCTCGTGGGGCCCGTTGAGCCTACAGGAACGTGAACTCCCCTACCGTTCCGTCATTCGCATGAGAAAGGAAAATTGGAGTCCTTGAGCATGAGGCACCTGTAGGGAAACAGTTTAGCTGGTTGAATTAACTCCTATCCCCCCAGGGCGCTACCACTAACATAGGTCTATTTTACGATTTTATTTCGATGGCTGAGCAGGAATGAAGATTATCTGAAGAGATTTATATCACTCAAGGCAGTTGAAACTTGGAGGACTCTGCGTTGCTTAGCGAGGAAATTTTAATCCTGGACAAGGGATATAATGGGCGGGTTTGGAGAAGGAGAGGTGTAGTCAGTTGGTAAGAAATGTTGGACAGGGAATTGGAGTCTTAAGCTGAGAGAGAGGGGAACTTGGTCAAAAACATTTCAGAAGACAGAAATCGTAAATGGTCTCGAGAAGTCATTTATCCGGCTTGAAGATGCCCCAGCTTTATCCGGAGTTCAAGATGGAAATTTTAGACGATTCCCCTACGGAACTCTTCCGACCGCAAAATTTTTCTCATACTCTTGACATTTCCTACAGAAATTATCATACGATCACGAGCTGCATTAATGTTGAAGTTCTAAAAAAATAAAGTTTCAGATGAAACGTTATGGGAATCCAGGGGGTTTTGTGAGGAAGTATTCCCATTCCTCGAGGATAATTACTCGTTAATAGTATCGAGTTGTAGTGGAGGTATTTTCTTGGGTCGATTTTAAATTGCATGGCAATGGAAGTCTCTCTGGCCGCCGATGAGCTAATTTGAGGACATTCCGGGGTGTAATTTCGAGACACTCCGACCCCCATGTCTCCCGCCCGTGCGTGGTTATCTTTTGGAAGGGGAATCTGTAAATTAAGGGACTTCAATGGCTCCGTGCCTGCTGTACGTTGCATGGCACGAATGAGTTTCGCCCTGCTGGGCAGGCCGACGACAACTCCGGTTCAATTGCACTCAGTATATCAAACCCTCCGGCACTCAGCAAGCAGGCTCCATTCTATATAGTCTTGCTCAAAATTCCTTTAGCGTTCGAGTGACGCCTTTTAGACGCTCCGTTTTTAGAAAATTCCGGATCACGTTCACGTCCCTCGGAGTTTCCTCAAGAGGTGGTGGCTTCGGTAATCTCTTATTATTTTAATTTCCATGATAATTTATATTTTTGGACTCATCTTCGAGTGCACCCTTATAAATAACCAGCTGAAATCAATGGAGATGCTCCTAGAATCATTTTCCACGTTGTGATCATTGGTTTGGTCACTATGCAAGTATACTGTACTTGAATGCTATGTGAAATATTATAGTGTCACTGCCCATGCTTGTTTCTCTTATTAGGTTTGCTATTTGCATCGTCATATCAATTTTTGAGCTCAATCGTTCTTAGGTTCGCCAATGACGTGTTTTAATTTCAAATTTAAAACTAACAATTGAGAATGTCATTAATAAATATTTATTTTTCGATTGATGGGAAACTTCCACAAACCTCCGCGGTTACAAAGTGACGCGATCCGTATTTCAGTACATTAGCATCAGCATAAGGCTGGGCAAAGAAAACAGCAAATCTCTTACAAACACATCATGGAGAGAAGGATAATAAGGAGAAAGATGAAGATATCTACTCTATTGCACTGCTGTAACAAGGATGGGGAAACGATGGGATAAAAGGATTCATTGACAACGGTCACTTTAGGGTCACTTATTCTTTTTAAAAATTTTAAGAGCACTCGGTGTAAAATGATCACATAAAATGTCCTGGTTTCGTCGCTGTTTGTTTGGTTGTTGTTTGGTAAAATTTCTATTAAGTTCGCAATTATTTCTGAAGCCGGTAAAATGTCCTTCAGTCCTGAAATTTGGATGTCTTGTATTCTGTCGAGATATATCCATTTACAATTACCTCACCTCGGTGTATTTACATTTTATTCCGAGCCACTAAATACCGAATGTGTCAATGCATTTTCTTTTCTGACGCTAATTTGATCGGCGTATCTTACTAAATCTTGAAGGACAATGGAAAAATGTCTTCCACCCTGAAGCAACATTTCTCACGCATTTGCCAACATTGTCGACAAAAAAACAAAGAGTATGGAATTTGTCTACTCGATGTTATTAACTTAGTTATTTCTGGATTGTTAATGATTTCTTTTGCTAAGCGAACTCTTCTAAATTCCTTCGACTCTTGATTATGGCTATCATTGAAATCGTCACCGTTCTACGTGTAACGGATTTCTAGGTATAACATAAGGCTTCCTAAAATTCATACTCTATAATGGATTTAAATATGAACTTGTCTCCTAAATGAGAGTCAAAGTTCTCTTAAATTCCATTTAGTTCTCAGTAGTCGATACGTTATTGATAGCGTGGCAATTAGAGATCTTTGGAATTCCCAAATACTCTCCTAATTAATCTGAGTTTTTGCATCTATTTTATTTATTTTTTCTGAGCCTCAAATAGTGTCAATAATTTAATGCCCGGAAATACTGTATCGCAAGCATAAAGACTTAGTTTTATAATCGCTGTCTATCAGTGAAAAAATTTTTGTTGAGCACTGTTTAAAATATTACACTCAAGATATGTTCAACTTTATGACGTATTGGAACTTGAGGCTTCCGTGAGCAAGTTCTTAACTCGCATCTTCACATAGCTTACACTCAATCACCTCTCTGCATAAGTGACGATCCCTCAGCTTCTAAAGGGTGGGGTATAAAAGACGAGGGTTATTGTGTTTCTGCAACACAAGGTACATTGTATGGAGCATGCCAGAGAAATAGATACGACCGCCCTTAAGGAAATTTCACATCCGTGGTGCTTGCCTGGGTGTGGTGAGCCGGCTCATCTCCATCGCACCATTAATCAATCAAATGTTGGAAACTTCTCCGGCGCCTCACGGGTCGAAATCCCGTGGGCGACTTCCTCGTAGGTGTTCCATGAATTACGTGAATGCGTTACGCCACAGTTTTCCGAAGTGTGCGTCATGATTCTCCGGGGTCGGGGAGTCACATCAGAATTACGTCACGAGACTTCAGAAGAAAAATAGAAAAAAGAAGGCTAATAAGGAGAATATTATCTTTTATTGTGAAATTATCATTCCGGCATTGTCATGGGCTGATATTATGATTTTCTTTGGCCTCTTACTTTGTTCAAAAGTGGAACTAATGTGGTTTTTATTTTTTAGTCTCGTGCTTGTAGTGCTTATGTTAAAAATATAGCTTGAGAGGCCACTTTCTCTTCGATGCTCTTCCATTACTGCTTTCAGCTACTTTAGGAATTTTTATACAACAGTACTCCTGCACCTTAAGATGAACTCTGTTTAGGAATATCCACTGGAGTAGTTCATATTTTTGTTCTCCGTGAATCACCTTCCCAATTGATAAACAATGTTCACCTACGTTTCGACATTTCTGTGCTCTTGCACGATAATTCATTTTAACAACTAAATTCCGCGAGATTGTTCTCAGCCGTTGGTATTAGTTCTTACGAGGATTCGAGACTTAGTAGTTATGTCCCTATTTCATTAAAATGACGAACAGCGTGGAGATAGGAGTTAATAATTTGATTTAACAAAATCTTTCTCATGACTAAAAAGATGACTCAAATTTTTATGAGAATCTGAAACACTTTGTGTATTAACTCAGGAGAAAACCATTCTAGTGTTCGGAAACTGTATGTAGTGTTCATGGTGTAATTTTCTCATTTTAATTGGTAGCTAAATGGCTTATTAAATTTTAATCGCATCCAAGTGGTTCTTTTGTTGATCAACTTTTTTCAGATGCTTAAGTTATAATTAAATTATCAATTAAAGACGTTGGAAGTGATTGTTGTAATTGAAAGAAGTAGATTTGTTTTCATTCACCCTATAATATTATGATGTAGCTACTTAGAGTCTCTGGTTATAGAAAAAGCCAAAGATTGTTAGTGCTTTATTTTCCACTCCATTCAAATTGTATTTCTGTTTATATCACTCAGAAAAGCTGATAAGGACTTGATTCAGAAATGTTCTGCTCTTTTATTTTGGGAAATGGAATGACAATGGTTCCTTTTTACCATTAGCGTACAACTTTCTCGCGAGTTAGCCGACGAAACGTTCTATTTTGCCATGAACCATCGTTTCCAATTCAATTTGTGCATATCCGTGCGAGAAACAATCACGCATTCCACTCCGAATGCTGACTCAATGCCCATTCAGTGGCGCAGCGAGCGTAAGGGGAAACTGGCACCGTCCTTTCCTAATATTACACCTACAGTTATATATATATATATATATATATATATATATATATATATATATATATATATATATACACACACACACACACACGCGCACATATAAATCTCACACTTCCCCAAGCCCTTGCCTCATTCGTCAGCTCCCTTAGTTTCCTGCTCCTCTTCCCATAGCAGCCGCTGCTTCCCACTCTGCCCCTCTATCCCTTCCGTGAAGCGGAACTCATCCTCATGGCCTCTTGACCTTTGCCATTTCGGACTTTTCCGCAGACACCGGGCGTGGATGCTTCCCTCCTTCATTTTCTTCTCACTGTCGAGGCCGTGGATGCGGCGCGCCCTTCGCGGAAGTGTGAGCGGGGTCCATCACCACCTTCCAGCGTGTCACGTATCACGTTGCATCTGCCTTCTGTGTATTTAGCTACCTTCTTTTGAGCGTTATTTCTTTACTCTCTCACGTGGGACCGTTAATTTCTGTTCCTCTTTTAATAGGAGTAGCATGCAAATTCCGTTTGTGTACAGGTCCTTTAATACAAGCAATTTTTACATAAACCAGATTGAATTGAATTATTTTTATTATTATTCCCCTATTTAAAGGGCAACCTAACGGACTAAAATTTTAATGGACCTTTAGTTAATGGACTAAAATTATTCCTCATTTTTTATGTAAGCGTAAATGGGTTTTCATTGCAGCTTCATAATTTTCAACTGAGCGTTCAGTTTAAAATGCTAATATTCCTTTTTCCTTAATCTCGCTCACCCCACATTTTCCATCAGTATTTCAAGCAAAGCTAAGTTTCAACATCCCCTCGGAAGACCTTTGTTATCGTAATACAACCTTAACAACATTTTCCAATTTACCCCTTCCCTGTTTAAAGCTTCTCTCTATATTTTCTGTCCAGTTTATTTTCTCCAGGAGACTACCATCCACTATTATCCTTACTGATCCCACCGATTTGTTTTGCCGTGTAGATAATATTTCAGATTTTAATGGCATGCTTTTACTGTTCTGACAATTTAGTTAAAGTTTGGTGTCCAACGTAAAAGTAGAGCTTGATTTCAGATTTTAGATTTACAACGTATTGCAATTCGTTTACGGGATGTCTCTTTTGAGATTGGGAATTATTTAATTCCAGCTAATTATCCTGCGACTTTTCACACTTCGAACGCGTTTTTATTCCGATCTTCGGGACTCTTCTGAGAAGTTTTAATAGGATTGGTTTTTTTGGTGTCAACGGCTCGTCTTTTAGCCCAATGATTGTTTGAAAAATTAATGTTGATAAACAGATACATGGATAACCATGAGAAGACCAGTCAGTTATGGCTTAAGTGAAAGAAATTCGAGGTGAGTCGGGCGTTAGACAAGGTTGCACTGGAAGACGGTAGAGAGTAGAGTGGAAGGGTAATTTGGTGGCGTCCGTCAAGGGGGAGTGATGGAATGGCAATGCGTGGGAGGCTGGGAAGTGGGGGTTTCTGTTTTCGCAACATTAATATTGCTGTAAGTAGTGGGCAAGGGTGAGTGTTCGTTGCGTACGTTGGCGTTAGGATCCTCTGAGGATATTTTATTTTCCATCCGTTCGAGTGCGTCCATGTTCAAGCCCTTCGGTAAACAGTGTAGGATTTGTAGTGCTAAGTCATCGTTTTGATTGCATGTTTCGCAAAGAGGAAGGTGGAGTCTCCATTTTAAGAACTTCTTCAATTCGTTTTTTTGAAATTTTCTGCCGGTCTGACCAAAATACATTGAGTTTAAGTAATTACGTTGTAATTTGTATCTTGCTGTAAGCTAAATCCCAATATGTTTGGGTTTTATGGGTCGCCTCATGAATTATAAAAATTCTGTTTAAAGAAAGAAATATCTTGAGGATTCTAACTCGTTAATTATTAGTTTTGAGTTCGTCAATATTCAGATCGGGGGTCAGAAGGCATCGTCATCATGTGTTTCTGTGAAGATACCGAGGTAGCCTATTTTATTCTCTATTATTGTTTGCTTATTTTCAACCTATTCTCAACTTGTTTGGATAAGTGGTGGCATGTAGTAGCGAAAAACGGCCGAATAGCTATACTTGTAGAGAAGGAAATGTATCTTTCAATGTCCAAATTCAAGAAGATATTTTTTCAAATGAAACAATAAAAAAGCGTTCTTGAGCCAGTGAAAAAACTCCTCTGTTTCGAAGGCAGTATCTCCATATTTGGAAGAAGCAAGAGAGGAGGAGGATATTTAACCCTGCAAATTCTATGTACTGTATTCCTTTTTACGATTTTGTGACTTTATTATTTCAGTGGCAAAGAAAAGAACTTAATAAGCGACGAAGTTACGGCATAACATAAAAATGAGGAAAATAAAATGGGGAGGCCAGGAGCGAATGATGAAATGTGGCAACGTGTGGGGGGAAGGATGAGCGAAGACTATGGTAGATACAAGAGAAAAGGGAAACTTTTTGGACTCATAGTGAAATGCTATAATATACCAAAAATCACGATTGAACAAAAAAATAGAGGGAAAAAATGACTGAGCCAGACCAAGGATGAATTAGTCTGAGGGGATGGGAGACGTCAGAAGGAAGGAAGACCATAATGAGGGAACTGGAATGGAAGAGGGTAGTTTGGTGTGTTTCTACAAATCAATCGAAGAATTGGTAATGATTAACCTTTTCCCCGATATATTCATCATCATTCATCTCCCCTCAAGCCAATCAAAGGTTTTGATGGTTAAGGGGCTTAGATAGCCGAATTTCGGAATAGAAAAGTTTACGTGCACGTTGAATCGAAATTCGACGTAATCGCCGGATTAAGACAGCTGAATCCTAACCGCGTTGTTTGATGGGTTCCACCGCTAAGAGGGCGCACAAGCATCACGCCAAACACGTCTCCGCTGTTTGGATGGGCCCCGGATCGCGAATCCCTTGGTCCTCGTTTGATTGGAGTGGCGCCTGCGAGAGATGGGTCCCTCTGCGCCAAATTAAATCCGCCCACACGCGAGGATATGTCGGAGCGAGGGAGGAGAGGCGGAGGGTAGGCGGCGGATCGGGTGGCTCCTTAGGGCCATCTCAACGCCGAGGCCCGTCGAGCGTGGGCGACCACCTCGCGCTCACAATGTGCGCATGCATGGGACGTGTCGGCGCTAAATAGCCCGCGGTCTCTCCCCCATCCCACTCCCCCTCCCCCCTTTCATCTCGCGCCGGCCCCTCTCCGCCCCGATGCGTGGCTCTGATTTGCCTCGTCTCCCTCTCGTTCCGCGATCTGCTCCCATTCGTCCCTTTCGCCCGAATAAACGTTTGAATTTCAGAAGTCATTAGCGTGGATGCGGGAGGGAGAGATCGGGAAGCTGGCTTGAATGACACTGTCGGCGTTTTGTATTCTCATTTTTCTGACGAAACTTAAACGTCTGCCGGGTTTATTGTCAATTAATAGATTTATTAATTAACCTGTTATGAATTTCGCGTTGTAATTACTGTAAATCTGACGAAAGGGGTTCGCGAGGAATGAATTGGAATATACTGGCGCTATCACGCTAATCTCAATGCCTTGTTTGAGCATTTTTTTCGAATTTTCAGTATTTTCGTTGATTGATATGTTTAATAATTTGTAACAGTTGTGGAAAATAACGTTAATTGAATGTGATTCATGGCAATTTATTATTTACCCTTGTCAAAAAACACTTATTTAATCAGTTAGATCGCAAATATGTGCATTAAAGACTGTTGCCGCTGCTTACTGTAGACATAGAGGTCGTTAGTGTCCCTTCTGATACAACAGTTGTTTAATTTGCATAAATTTGTCTCAATCATTGTTTTTCTTGCTCTTGTATGCTCTTAAAATCTATGTATTATATGAATACAATATAAAAACAGCGATTTATGCTATTTGTGATATTCGACCCTCTAATTTCGCTCATTTTTTAGAGTGATTGCAATGGAATTCCGTTGAACTTGTAAACTTCATTATTTTGAGTATTTTTCATTTATATTTCGGAAATATACGTTTCTAATTAAGTACCCTACTTTTTTGCCCAGATTTACCCTTCAGTAAACCAACTTCCACTTGTCTCCAATGCATTAGGGTAAAATGTCATTTCTCATTATGCATTTATTCATGCTAACCGAATGATATTGGGAAAATGCTTTTGTTCGAGCTTAGCCTTCTATCCTTATGTAGTGTTTCGTAATCATTCAGTAATTTTTTTCATATATTTTATCGTTTTTATGAGCATGCTGGTCTGCATTTAGTTTTGCTCTGTTGAATAGCAGTGAGAATATTTGATTTTTCATAAATATTTATTTATAGTAGTTTTTCTAGTAAATTAGCCGTTGTTTCTTATCCACGGATAAATCTGGATTTCACGTCGAATATTTTTGATGAATAGCAATCGAGTGGATCTTTAAAGCCTCAATCTATGGTTAGCTGTTAATGTAAATTGAGGGCTACGACAAACACCCTTCACGTAAAGGGATGCGGACCTATGGATTTAATGTTTGGGAAATGGACAAAATTTTACACGGCTGACAAGTCTTCGGCAATTCCTACCCAGGATACACAATTTGCCCCCAAAAGAGAGTTCTTTTATTTAGCGTTATCCTGAAATCGTGCCTCTTTGAAAAGTGCATTCCATTGACGCCATAAAATAGAGGGATGTCAACTTACTTTTTCTTAGCTCCGGAAATTCCTTTCACTCGGATATTGGGTCGGAAAATAAACCGTGTAGAGTAAGGTGCGTCGGCAAAAGGAGTGGGTGCTCGTAAAAAGGTGACTGCTGCGGAGGCCAGCGGTGGCTTCTTATCGATAGGGGTGTGTGAGGGTCTCTTCCCTTTCTCTATGGGTCGTATCTGATGCGTTCTTAAACCTCTCTCTTGAAACTTACTTTCACCAACATGCTCAAAATCTTACGTGCATTCTTTCATCTGTAGTATGTTATTTTTCTGAGAATGTGGTTAGTTAGTAATGATATGGTTCAGAAACTTGGTCTTTGATCTGAGAAAATATGCGTGGTGTGCAAAATGTTGAAATGCTTGCTTTGTAGAAGGACGTAGATTGTAAATTATTTGGTGAGGAAGACGAGCGGGAAAGTGTTCGGTGGTGTGCGTAAAAGCAGGTGAGGAAAATAGATAAACGCATCGTTTGTGTGCTTATGTGACATATGCGGGTGCCGACGTCTGGAAAGATGGAAGGGAGATATGGGTGGCCAAAGAGGAGGAGGAAGGGAATAGGAATTTTTGAGGGCGTGGTAATGGGCGGATACTGTGGGACTGTAAAAGGCTACTGTTCGGAAAGATCTGTTTTTAAAACAAAAAAGGTGCTGATACAACCGTCACTTAGTAGACCTTAACTTCATTTGGTTCAATTGAATGAAACACTCTTAAAGTTTTATTGATAGAAATATTTTTATTCTTGCGTTGAAGCGCCCTCATAAATATTTAACAGCTAAATGTTACGTGCCTAAATGTGACGATATGATGCTGGAAGGCTTTGTCAGTGAAAATACTTCCTTAAAATATTATAAAGTTTTAATTGATTAAATATATTGGTATTTTAAAATTTAATGCTATGTCATGACACTAAGTATGTAAGAGAGAGACTTTTCAATATTTTTACATGTCTTTATTCAATTTTTCTAGAAAAAAAGACTTAACTCCAAGCTTAAGTAAACTCAGGTCTCTTTTTGAGCTAGTATCGAATTTGAACGGTGAGGAAGGGGAGGGATTATATCTTTAGGGAAATAGCTATTTTATAGCCTTTCTATGCCGAGGCTAGCCTTCGATCCACTCCCGTGGCAATTTTTATTGGAATACCCATCTGTACCTATTGTTTCGATTGGGATACTATAATCTGAATTCTTTGTCGCTATTCGATGTTCCAAATAAACTGCGGGAGATGCCGCAACAGTAACTTTTAAAGGAGTCATCCGCTAATATGCACTCTAAAATTATTGCATTGAAGCCATTCCATGTATATATTAAGGGATGTGACCGACAGCTGACATCACCGTTTAAGTATCAAACGAAAATGAAAGTAATGAAAAGTTACGGTCCAATGCTGAGTAATTCATAACTACGTGTTCAGAGATTCGGCCTACTACTCGAGTCAGGAAGGGTCGTCTAAAGAGCCAAGTATATTTAGGCGAAAAAGTGAATTGTGATGGGAAATGCCCTTACTTGTCGGAGACAATTGAAATCAATTTGAACATGACATAAATAGGTCCACGTACTCGTTAGTCCAGTGGGTAGAGAACTGGGCTACTGACCCGAGGGCCCGAATCCGTTTCCAAGTGACTCCTCTGGGCGCCTTAAACCTCCAAGAAATGTGATTTTAAGGTACCGAATCTTTCTGGGAAACCACGGAAATAGGACCTATGAATTCAAACGCGTTGTGATTCACTCGGTGAGCTCTGCTCTCACCGATCAGACCAACCTCCCGGTTGAATGCATCAACATAAATACCCCGTGATCCACCAAAAAGGTGCGTGGCAGTGGGTGCAAGCACCAGGTGGGATGGATAAGGAAAAATAAGTGGAGGAAGGGAAATGGGAAAAAATAATCACGGAAAACCTCCAAAAAACGTGCATATTTAAATAACATACCGGTGGAAAACTTAGTTGAAAACAATAGGGTATTTCACCTAGTGGCATAGTTCTTCGTTATACGAAAATGAAGGGAGTTGAAATAAACCACAACCACTTACACGATAGACCATCACCATACTAAGTCAGGTCATGTATGTCGTATGGTTTACGAGTCGTACATTAACAGAAGAGACTTCACATGAAATCTCTCGCGTTTTGCTATGCAAATTCAAATTAGCCTGCCGGCTAAAACAAGAAGTTCCTCAAGCATATGCAAACCATTGATTGCGACACCCTTTATTTAGGATAAGACTGCCAATTCTAAAACCTCGTACGACCGCGAATTTCGTTCACGGTCTATCTAGATACAATTCCTTGAATTTATATTGAAACCGCTACACTAAATATTATTACATCAACGGAGGCAAGGGGGATTATTTGGCAATCGAGCGACGAGGAAATGAACAGGCAGCGGATAATAAGAAGCCGTGACATCTTGAAAAAAGAAATGTATAAATGCGTTGAATAAATGCATTAAATAAATAAATAAATACTTCAAAAGTGCGATAAACGTTTCGACTCATCTGGTGGAGACTCGGCACGGAAAGGTAGACGCAGTTGCGTGCGGACACAATAGTAGACGCTTATAACGTTTGCGTGATTTGCCGCTTCTTTACTGTGAAGTTGAACCTACGCGACGGAGTGAAGAGCGCCAAATTACAGATTCTTGTATTGTTTAAACTGGATTGTAAAAGGTTTTAAAGGCTGGCATAATAATAAATGGCGTAAGAATTGGGTAGATCCATCTTTCGTTCGGAGCAAGTCAATGTCGTCACCATGTCTCCCTCCACTCTTCCGCCGCTCCCAAAAATTCAACCTCCACCAAATTATCCGCCGGTCCCAAGTGGCGCGTATGACCTCCACTGTCGGTCGCCCTCCCTAATAACCACTACAGCAACACCGCCACCACCCCCCTGGGGCGACGCGAGCGGTCGGTGTCCTCGTTCAGCCGGGAAGATCGTCTCGTTCTCGGTCGCCAAACATGAGTCCCATCGCGTTCCCGGTCGGGAGCATGTGCCGGGAGGGAGAGGCGCGAGATGCCGGGGGTGGATTGGGACGAGGCCGCATCACGTTCCCTCCCGCCGACACCCCTCCCCTCCTGCCGACACCCCTCCCTCATCATCCCCCGCAATACGTCCATCCACTCTCTCCCCTTTGCAACCTCCGCCGCGCCCGTGGGTACCTCCCCGAAGAATTGCCACGCGTGTGCTCCCAACTTCCTCTCTCTCCCCACATCCCTCTACGACAAGCCGTCCCGCCGGGTATGTTCCACTCCCCTCCTTTACTCTCTCAAGGCTCACCCGTGCTCCTCCCCGTGGGGTCGTCTCCACGTGTGCACCCCGCCCCCCTCTATCGCTGTCCTCCACCGTGCTGCGATCGTGGGTTTCTATGGGACGGAAATGGAACCCTTGTATTCGGACGCCCCGGTTGGACAGACTCGTGCGTCATAGAGATATCAATCTTTAAGCGAAAATATTATTTCATCTCATCATAGATTATCCAGATAATGTGTCGCACATACTGGGGAAACCTAGTGCTGTGTTTTTCTCATTCCTCGTCACGGGAAATAATGTATAATTTTTAGGGCTTAAAGTTAAATGACCATGTTCAGGAATGCAGTTGTGGAAGGTTTTCGCTGATCACGTTAGTCAATAGCTTTTATCGATGTTTGTCATCCCAAATTATTAATCAAAACATTTTTCTTGTTCTATTTGTGCGAAATCCATGTCAAAAAGTGCGGCATCAAAAAATGTCTTTCAAATTATCTTTTTGAAAATGTCATATCCTATTATTAGTATATTATAATTGATCATGAATGTAATTTTTTTTCCCTCGGAATACATAAATGTATGCCTTTTTTCTTCCTAACCTTCTTTCTCTATCCCTCCCTCTACGTCCCTGTTCATATTTGACTTCACGGTGAAAAATTTAAATTTTTTGGAGAGCTCACCGAATGACTTATATGATGGGCAGGATTATTTCGTGTCTGACCTGTTATGTTTATTTTTCTTTCATTAGTTACACGCTTAATGCGCCCCAATACTTAAAGATACGTTGTAATGGAAGATTCAGGTGCATTTTTAACGGATCGAAGCACGGAATTAAGGGTGAATCAAGAGTATTCAGCTTGTGAACAATAAGTCGTCCTTGTGTAAATCGTTGCAAATTCATTAAAATATTACATATCCGTTTGACCCATTTATTCACCGGGCCAGGCAAATAATTTTGATAGAGACTCGGAAATATGAAATCGTTATGAGAAGACTTGATGGAATCTCAACAACATGCAGCTCACCGCAAGGATTTATTGGTAGCTCTCGTATTTCTGGTAGGGAAATGAAAAAACTCGACTGATTAATGTCTATTTCGTGGAAGCAACGACTCCGAATATTGAATCAACGTATCAACTTCGATATGCACACTTTACGTACGTACGTATACACCTGTTCGTGCATATAGAGTGGATTGATTTTATTATATGCTATGCAGGAAAATGAAAGATGAAATTGATGCTCTCGCTTTTATCATAGTTTTTATTATTTCAGTCAAATTTTTTAGCAACAACAGTCTTCAAAATGTAGAAACATTGAGTTACGCAGTAGATATGAAGTATGTTCAATGAATAACGGGAGCTTGAGTTACTTCGAATGAATTTTATTTACTCGTCTATATCAGTGTTATTCCCTTCGAAGTAGTCCCCGTTAGATATTATACACTTATGCCAGCGCTTTTTCCAATCCTCGAAACACTGCTGAAACTCGATCTTTGGTACAGCTTTTAGCCCTCTCAGCGATGAGTTGCGTTTTCAATCTCATATATGCTTGTAGAACGACGGTCTTTTAAGGTTCTCTTTATTTTTAGGAACAGAAAAAAGTCACACGGGGCAATGTCTGGCGAATATGGAGGCTGGGACTTACTTCTGAATTGTTTTTGGCTACAAATTCACGAACAAGCATTGAGCAGGTGCATTATCTTGCAGTGGTGCGAAGGCCACGAATTGTTTCGCCACAATTACGGTTTTTTTGTTCGTATTGCTTCACGAAAACGGCGTTGAACTTCTTTGTTGATCGTGTGACCTTGTGGCAAACACTAAATAGTGCACCATGCCATTTACTATGCGAATTTGCAAAATTCCCATTCTTTTTTGAATACTCCTTCAGTAATATTTTTAATTCAATCGTATTTTTTATATGGTTTTGAAATTTGCCGTGGGTGGTGTCATGTCGTTTTCTCCAATCTGCATATCATAGAATTGAATTTCGCGTCCGAAGATGGTGATTGAAAATGCGTAGCCGAATGTCGTGTTGAGCTATATTTTGTGCTAAAGAGGGCTCGAGATGGAGGGAATGCCACCCTTCGTTCTCAATCCCGTTACAGTTTGGAGTCTTAACGTTGTCAGTGTGTGCCGATGAAATTTTCTGCGGTTCTCTTGGTCTCAAGAGTTCCGAACTTAGGGGATGGTGATGGAAGCGAAGTGCGCAACCATCTCCCTTCGTCACTCCCTTGTTTTAACGAGCTCTATGGATCTTTCACGAGCGGAACGTGCTTCTTTGCTCTACACGTTGACCTTATCGCTCACGTCGTGAACTGCGAACCGCACTTTCCCAACACCCTTGTCTTCTCTCGTGTAAGTGAGAACCACCTCTCGCTCCAAAAACACTGGGGTAGTCAGTTAGGTTCATTGTCACTTGGACTTTTTTAAGGAGCACTATGAATAATTTGCAGCCAAAGTTTGCATGTGTCGAATTTTTTCATCCATGTTTCTTCTTTTTTTCCAACGCTAGCCTATATTTAACTCATAATCAAAGGGTTATCACATCAACCATTTGTTGATGTGGAAACCAACCAACCAAAAAATATTGATATACCTCAGTATACAATTATTATTTCAAATGTAAAACTACCCTAGTTATTTGAGGGCAATATAAATGGATGAGTGCATCGATGTGGTAAGGGGTTTTTGGAAGAGGAGGAGGGGTGGAAATAAATCAGCCATCGATTATAATTCAAGCCGCCTCAAGGGCTCCTCATAATACCAATACCCCTGAAAATCCACTGTGGTCCCCATCCGAGATTAATGCATAGGTTTGTGGCGTGGAAGGACATTGTCGGTAGGAACCAGCCATCCCCAAACGTGCTCACACTCAATATGCGAGTGTGATACTTATTATAACCAGTTGAACTATTATTTACGCCAGAATTTGCCATTAATGGCAGATCCTGCTACTCTACCCCAACGCGTTCGTTTTTGTACTTGGTACGCTGTTTATCTTTACGAGTTCTTGTCCGCAAAGTTTGTTTTTTAAATAAACTAGCATGCGTTTTTGCGGTAAACATTAATGTTCTTCCAAACATTTCAATTTCATATCCGTGCACATTAATTAGTAATGCGTCAGGAGAGTGTGTCAAATCCAGCGTTTGAAACGTTGTGATTAAGTGCCGTTTCTTTGGGTATTAAGCAATTATTAGTCAGTTTAATTCACCTCGTAGTAAATATGTACTACTGCTGTGATACTAAAATCGTCATTTAGTGTATCGTGACTCATTTCTACAAATAAGCGTACCAGGCATTAAGCTCTAGGGAATTCCAGCATTAATTTGCAGAGCAAGCGTCCCATTCGTGTTATGGGGAAATACGGTTATGCCTATTTTTTATCCTTGTGAATACGATTCCTCAATAAAGTAGCTAAGTCATGCACAAAGTTCCTAAATCTCACTATCTAATCATGTAGTCACTTTTTTTTATCAAAGTGATATTCAGGAATCTCAATGATATCGTTTTTCCTCTTTTATTATCTCTTCTTCTTCTGCATTGATAGCTTTTGTTTTTAGGAACTTTTAGTCAGAAAATTTCAACATTTTACTCTGACAGAACGAAGGACTAGAAAAACAATCATGTATGTATTTGGAAATATTATGTGCATAGGAAAAACTACATTGTCCTTTCATTAACAGTACGTAATTATATTCCAAAATGTAACTGATGTAAAAGAATGTAGAATATTTAAAGTAAGAAATTATATAAACGAATAGAGAATACTGGAGACATATTTTAGATAAATCCTGTAAGAGAATTTGCTTGATATCCTTTTGAAACATTTTTTAAAAACCCTGCGAAGATAAACGGAGTTAGGAAAAACGATGTATTCAGAAAATAACATGGAAATAAAGAAGAATTGATGAGCGGATGCAACCAATTTTCAATAAAATGACTGAATGTTAAGAATCATCATAATTTCGCAAAGGTTGAAATAGATTTTATGGTAATGAAAGATAGAAATGTTAACAAAAAATACACATGGTGAGAGTATGCAAAAGGGTTTAATGGAATTTCTCAAAATTTTCAATGAAAAGTGAAAAAAAAATTAATGATGCCCCTGCATAGAGTACAAAAGAGAAATTACGTGCTCTGTAAAATTAAGATTTTAAATAAGATCATGGGTGAAATAAACACTTAACTTGTGATTTAGGTTCTCTCTAGTATATGCGAATCAATAGAAATAAATGTGATTTTGGAAGCATGAAGAGATAGTTAACGGTACTTGTAGCTGTCTCAGTACACATCACGATCCTGCTTGCGTACGTTGAAGTGAACTCGTTTACTTATATGTTGATTCGAGAGTACGCGCTTGAGTTCACTGGTGACTTTACCTATTCAATGGATATGCGCTGTCGAATCGGCTGTACTAATGAAAAATTAAATTTCCTCAAAGGTCTGAAGTAATGAGTGGCGGTACTTATACCTCAGTTCTCTCCTCGTAGTCACGAGCGGAGTTTTTAATGACTCTCCAATTACAGGATTCTGGTCTTTCCGGAGGAGTATTTTTTATTTCGCAAGGATCTAAACAACTCTGTTTTTGGTATAATTACAGGAAAAACGTATTTGAAATTCAACATGACTTTTTTATTATGTTGAATATATAGTCTCATTGCACATTTATAAAAGTATTTGTCCCGTTTACGGGAAATAATTACAAAAAGTTAAAACACACATTTGATTTTATGACCTTAGAATATTTTCGTAATCATTGCGTGTTGTACTATGGGTAAGCATCATCTCCAATAAAGAGCCATATGCTATTTGAGTGCTAGTAATTATAATCAGTCGATGAAAATACTCTTTAATTTTTTGCGGTCTGAACTTAATTAGTTTATTATCGTTTTTAGCCCTTTTTATAGAGTACTTGGAGGTAAAATAATGCTATTGCAGTGGACCACGAAATGTGACCTCTAACATGCACCTGAAGAAATTTTTTAGATCAATAATTTCCTAATTAATGACACTTCAGGTACTGCTCCTAGGACACCTTTTTGGGATCGCTTTTATAATGCTAAAAACTAAAGTTAAATGTTGTTTTAATTATGCTATGCTAGAAAGACTATTTATGTTAGAAAACTGTTAGAAATCAGCATTCATCTTCATTGCACAGCTTGCGATGGATCACACATTTGTTACAAAATATCAGTTTGAGCTGAACTACGATTATTTTATAATTTCCTTAACAGGAGAGCATTTATGAAACAATCTATAAATTCGAAAAATGCACGCGAGGTTTGAGAGGTACAGGGCATTAGGAAAGTAATAATTGAAATTTATTGTTTTCTGAAGTAATTTAACATCAGACTTTTTTAGCTTTGCCGTTAGCAGAAGACAATTGTTAGAGGATAGCCTTCATAGAATCGAAAAAAATGGGCAAGGTGCAGTGCTACTAAAAATGTGTTGTTTTGCAGATTTGGAGATGGTTGGTGAGGGCGATTATCACGGAAAAATTAGTACTGCATTAAGTTAGCAAGTCTGCTTTAAGTTCTTAGTTTATCATTTTTAAATTGATGTGATTTGTTCGTCGTAAATGTGGAATTACTTCAAAGGGATAGTATACACCATCAGCTGGAATTATAGCCTTCAGGAATGAAGTTTATACCTGTGATTTCAGGTCAGAAACGTTTCAGACTTAAAGGCAGCAACCAATTACATTGGGGTAACGTTAATGTAAAGTGACGACCGTGTTTGCACGAATATTTAGTGATGATTCCATGAATTTAAGAAAAGTTTTAAGTAATTATGGAATAGTTTGGGAAAATATCTACATGAAGATGGGTGTCATGGAAGAGATATTGCAAGATGAGAAATAGGGGTGTAACTTCATGTTGTGGATTGCATGAATAGGGGAACAGGCTCGAAGAGGAACTGTAACGGATAAGTGTGTGCTCGTTATTAATAATTTTTGTTTCCTTCCATTTTCTCGTTGATGGTCTTAGAAGGAAAATTAGCTCGCCAGTCTAACACAATATGCGCCTTATCCTTACGTCTTTGTAGCGACTTATTGTTATGATGCGTATTTCCTGATGCTGTGCTCTTTGAAATCAAATATTACAAGTAAGCGTTGAATTCATCCATGCGTTGTGCCATGGTCATTCATTGGAGGCAAATGTGGTTGAAAGTTTGAGCCTCTCGTTTTAATATGTAAATCAATGCCATTTGTTCCGTTGTTCAATAGAACTGATGATGAGAATGCTGCGCGTTGACCTGAATACACGTTTTTTACAGTTGATTCTGCTATCAGTTGCTTTTCGAAGTTGAATGAGTGGAATGATGCCGTTAACGTTTCGATATGATTTAGCTGAGCATTTGGTATTAATAAAGCTCCTTAAGTATGAATTTACACGCAAATGGTAATGATGAGTACTCTTGTGTACCCTTTCCACTAATGGTCTGGTTGCCTTTTTCCTGAAGTTGCAACTTCTTCATTCTGTCCATGCCCTTGGAGTGTTCCTGAATACTATTACATTGTCCTCGATCTTAAAATAACCTTCCCACCCGGCCACCATTCCTTTCAATCCCTTATCCTTACGCCTCGCGCGGTTGTTCTTTAAATTCTCTGGAGTCCTCTGTCTCCAAATCCCCCGAGGGCGACTCCGCCTCTTTTCCCTTCGGAATTGAATGGTTGCGGAGCAAGGACGCGGAAAATGTCAACAGATTCATCTTAATTTCCTTCAGTTTCTTCCTCCATGTCCTTCTCCTTCTCCTCATCCCGTGTCACTTCCACGGCCACTTCCTTTCGCTTTCTCTCCTTACACTCTCTGGCTTAAATGTTCCCCATAACTTTCACCTTCTTTCCACTTTATTGAGACAATATTATCAGGGTAATCCTCCTCCTTTTCTCATTTCCTTTGATTCACGCAACAGTGGAGAATGATCAAGAGGTCCTTTTCTCAAGGTTATTTCTTGACGTTAGGAGAGCATGGTTTCCTCAATCTTAGGAGAATAGAGGAAAAGTTGTGAAATTAATTCGAACAAATTTGGAAAATAAGGAAAATTCAACTGCTGAGAATCTGAAAGAGTTGAAGAATATAAATTATAGTGATGGTGCTAGATGCTTGTAGAACAAAATGCTATAAGGTCAAAGGAATTCGTAAAAATGAGGCTACTTGGTTGTTTTTAGCAACCTCCCAGTTCACCCTCTCATCCACCCAGTTCAGACTTTGCTGTAGTTGATAACCATTCAGTAATGGGGGATTAGGGATAGTGCCAAATTTTGTATTGTCATCTGGAAAATAATCTGAATTTTTAATCTGAAAAACCTGGATGTCAGGAAAATTAGTGAAGTCGTGCTGTTTTCATACTTCTCTCCGTTTTTTCCTGTTATCTTATGTTGTTTGTATCTCCAATTTTTTTGATTGTCATTATTCCGCCTTCTTTTATTTTTATTTATGAAAATGGATCAAGGTAAACCGAAAAATACGCATAGAAATATGAGCATACATTGACCTCTGATATTCACCATTTTCTCTTTAGATTCCTTTGTACGATATCTCTCCAACGTTTATGTGACTCCTTTAATATCCCTTTGCTTTTCGTGATTTGTTCATTTCCATGCAGATTATGAATTTAAAAACTTGATTCATAATTAGCGCGCTCATTTATATGTATTACCTTTTAGCTTTATTGAAAGTGCGTATTAATTTCAATTAGTTTGCCTTTGGGTCTTCGCCTTTTCCCTTTTCGCTTGTCGCTTTCTCAGCTTGGCGCCAATAATACCAGTCATCGAAAGAAATAGAAAATTGAGATCAAGTGTATGACCGCTCTTGGTGAATTTGTTTTTATTTTTTGTTACTCTTTGCGATTTTGAAATCATGGAAGTTCGAGGACCTTTTTTAAAAGAAAAATGTTTAAAATTATTCACATTTCAGGGCAATAAAATAATAAGCAAAATGATAACTGGTCTCAATCCCGAAATATCAATCATTTCTTTCACGTACGTAAAGAAATGAAATTTTTTAGGTTATTATTTCGAAGTTAATTTTTACTCAAAGAAGAAATTGGAAGAGAAATAATGTGTTTAAATTAAAACTGTCGTAGTTTGTGCAGGGTAGCGTAGGTTAACGTGGTAGGGAGTAAGTTAATTTAGGAGCACCGAGGAAGTGGTGCTGGGTTTTTCGTATTCACAATTCCTTTTAACTCTGGTAATAATATTTCTGGTCTTCTGGCCACCGGTTACATTTTATTCCGTTTCAGTTTTATATATAGGCGAATGTTCTTCGTCGAAAGGATCCCTCCGTTTCGTACGATTCTTTTCTTTCATTAATTATTCTTTGAAGCTAGTGTTAACAGTTCCCCCAATCAAAAACTCCTTTGTGAGCTTGGAGGGCCGTAATATGTTGCTGTGGATATTTTCCTTATCTTTTAGCTTTTCCTTTTTTCATCATTGGCTTCCATGATTCCCACCCCCTCAACCCTAAGCGTCTTTCGCGAACCTTTGTACGTACCGAATGTTCTCTGGCACTTTCGCCTTTATTCGCAACTGCCACCGCCCTTACACTGCGACGCACCCCTTCCCTTCGTGCCTTCTCTCCTCTCGGGATGAGTGTGCATTCAATCCCTGTCGTTTGTCATTATGAAAATCCTTTCCCCTCTCTGTGTACCGAACGGTCTGTTTAAACTCACGCGCCATCGCATTGGCAAATAAAAGTCAAGCCTAGTCGTTGTACAAAGCGATCCAATGGGACGCCTTCGAAAGGTTAAGTTGTAAATATATGTGGCGCAATGTGCGCGATGAGCCGGGCGTAATCACGCGAGGCATGCATTAATTCCTTTGATCGAGACCTTTTACCGCTTCGCTGATCTTTTTTTAACGGGCATCTGCTCTGATGATTATGATGACGATGCCCCGTTAAAATTATTGGGTGGTTTAGAAAATTTCCGATACTCGAGTGGAAGTCAATTTTATAAATGCGATTTGGCCGTGATGGATTCAGATCATTTTCATTTATTGTAGGGACAGATTTAGAGCAGCAGTAGACACAAACACTCCCTTCAGTAAATGACAGTTTGATGTTCAGGTTCGCGGTATGAGCATCCACATTCATATGTTCGCAGCGATAAGTCCCGTGGCCATCGAGTAACATCTACTGCTAGCTGAGCTCAGTGGGTTATAGGAGTTCTGATGTTGTTGTTTGATTGATTCAAACCATGTAAGAGCGCGTCCTCATTTTGGCACTGAAGTGGATGTATAAAAATATTGAGGAATACCAATTGAATCGGAAACCAATGAAATGTACAAAAAAAATAAATTAATTTTCAGTGTGATATGTTTCAAGATGTAGTCGTCCGTGTTAAGTTTTTAATGAACATTTAATTAAAAACTAATCATTTATCTTCAAAAATGTTAGCTGTGTTCAAATAGCTGGGTAGCTTATTTATTAAAGCTGATGAATCGCTTTTGTAGAATTAGATGAGATGTCGATGAACGCAAGTATGCTACGGAGTGCATTTACTCAATCTTGGCCCAAGGCAGCACGTCCTCAAAACGCAGAAAATATTTATGCGATAGGTGATTGGTATATAGGAATGTGCTCGTTCGAAAAATGTTTTATTTAATAACTAAAAGGTTTCTCTATATCCATTATAATTACTCGTATTATTATTCCAGTTCAGGGCCATCCGTTTCCTTCAATAATAGATATCTCATTTTTAGTGGAGTTAACAATATTAAATCCCAGCTGTTGACTGATTTCCTATTTCTGCTTCATAGTTCACTGTGCGAATTCATTTTTGAGAAGATTTAGACGGGTATATTTTAAAAAGTGGATTTCAATTACATCAAGTGCTCGCAATCAGTGATTCTGTCTTTAATGACTCATTTTTCTACGATTTCATTAAATATTGTGAGGTAGTCATTTTGGTTGCTCGGCCCTCGTATTTTACTCATTCGAACTCTAATACAACCGATTGATGAGGGCATACTTCTTTTTGCGCAAATTAATTCCGTCACATGACGAGAGATTTCATTCATTAAAAGCCGTGATCATGTTCTGTGGACGTAAGAAGCATTTGAAAATAGCAAATTCCTATTATTTTATTTTTCAAACCATAAAATTCATTATTTATAGAGATGTTTTGATATCATTTTCTGTCGTAAACAAATTGTCTTCACCGTTTATGTGTTTTCAGTCGTAAAATACAATTTCCTCAGTTTAACCATATCATACTTTATTCAGCTCTTATCCTAATGAAATATATTGCCATATGTAAAGTAATAAAATATGTATAATATCACCAGTGGAGATCTCGATTTCATTTAACATCACCTTTGTGCATTGGATTGAAATCGAAACATCCGTGACCCTTCTCTCCTGGAGTTGTCTACTCATCACATTCGTGGGGTTATTCTTTCGTATACCCTTTGTTGAAACCACATTAAAACAGTTTGGTTTTGCTATTCTTGAGTGAACTGCTAATTGTGGGTTCGTTCGAGGTATCTTAAATCAGTCAATCCGATAAGGGCTGTAAATAAATGTTCACTGCATTAATGTTGAATATTTGTGGGGTCAAACATTGAAATGGAATAATTTATTACTTAACCCTTCCCTCTCACAAAACATATATCCACTATTATAGAAGTATGCCTTCTCTCTGTAGTCCTTATGAAAGCTAATTCATTTAGTAGTGGGTTAACTTGTTTATCGCATGTGACTCCAAGCATCTTTCTTGAGCTAACGATGTTAATTGACTGACTCGTATATGTAATGGATTTTCAGTTAGGAGTAATTCATAAATAAGTAAATTAGCACAATTTATTGTGTTGAATTAAATTTCATTTGTTACATTAGTAGCCTAATTTTAAATGTATGTTTTGTATCAATTTCATTGAAAAGTTCATTTTGTAAAACCTACTACGCACAAGCAAGTGCAACTTTTGTTTTGCCGACCAGTAGGTGGCACCCAATTAAATGCCAGATATATCTGATTGTTTTCGTGACGGTATTCATCTCTCAAAGTTGCAGCAGCTGTATTAATGTTTACTTCCGTGAAAGGAGTGACGGGTACCCCGGGTCCAATTTCCTTTGAAATTGATTGCCTTCTTTCTTTTAACATTTTAAGCGATCTTATCGGTATGCCATAGGGTAGAAAGAGGTCTCTATAAGTTTATTTAGCTATACATAGGCCTCGGGCAATGATTTTTTCACTCGAAAGTAAAACTTTAATCCAGTGACATGTTACTTCCGTCGTTTTCAAAGGCGAATTGAATATTGTTCGACTTGCATCGCCCTACCACTGACGCAGTCCAATCAATAACACTTATACTAAATTATACAATAGGCTACCAAAATAACACAGTTTAAAATGATTGCGCAATAAAATTTGCAGATAAAAGTTATCATATTTTATTCAGCATAGCTCGTACAAAAGGAGAACTGGTTTCCTTATTGATCCTACGGACATATCCCTATTTTGTTTACATCTTCCCTGCGAGCAACCTGTGGATTAATTGATTGAAACAAGCGTACAAGTCCATGCTGTTGATTTGTGGGTTTAATAACCTTACTTGTAGGGTAATTGAACCGACTGTTCGACCTGAAAATTTTCTGCACCAAACTATTCGCAATGGATTTATATGGAAATTTTCCCACTTCTTCTCCTTTCCTTGGTATTTTACAAGAACCGTTTTGATATTTCCACCAGATCAGTGTCATTTTTTCGACTACTCTGCGCTATTTTTTCTACCCATTTTCATTTTAAGAGTGTTGTAGTTAATGCACCTCTTAATAAAGGTCAAGCTCTCGTAGCCCTCTGATCTGACGACAATAAGTGAGTGACTCCCCATTTAGACTTCGTTCCGCCATTCTCTCACCCCCTTGTTTCGTTTTGTACTGTCGTAGCCTTTTTTCCCTCTCTCCTTTCTCCCACGCTCTCGAGAATTCCTTCCCCTCCCGTCCTTGCCCACGCCAGACAAAGGCGCGAACTCTTTTGTCGAGGCGCTATATTTCAAGCGGGAGACGGTTCGTCTGAATTTTTTTCCATCTCTCCCCCGCCGACGTTTATTATTTCCCCATGAAGAGTCGGGATAGTTAGAATCCCTTCACCTCAGTTTGTCGGCCCGCAGTCGCCCCCGAGTGCCCACACACGCACACCATATTCCAATAGGAATTTTCCAATAGGTTCTCCTTTACGCCCCGTCCCCATTCATAAAAGTGCGGGGACTCCTCTCGGCGAGGGGGAGGTGGGGCAGGGCGACCTCGGACGCATGCGCCGTGGCCCGTCTCCCTTCGACCCCTCTCCCCGCTCCCCTCCCATGCCGCCCCCTCTCTTCTCCGCGCATTCCCTCCCCCGCATGTCTCTCGAGGAGGAGGGGGGCGGGGGTGTGGTGGGGCCGTTGCCTTAGAGACGGCCCCTCCCCAGACCGACCCCGCTTTCCCCGGCACCGGCGTCCCACGGTCGACTCGTGGCCTCCCACTCCTTTTATGGCCGCCGCGCCCTCTCACCCCTTCCCCCCTCGCGATTCTCCCTCTCCTCCCTGGCTCTCCTCGCCCCCCTCCCACCCCCACGAATAGGTGCTCCCCTACCTCCAACCCTTCCAATGCCTCACCCTGTCCTCCGCTCGTTTCGTGGGTCAACACGAGCACACGCACTGAAGGCGTGAACTGGGCAACAGCGTCTGTAGTCCCTCCCCCGCAGGCTGAAGCCATGGTGGAAAGATGCGACGTAAAGGCGCCTCAGACCACGGTTACCGGGAAGCAGGTGGAGGTAAGGGATCGGACCAGTTGTTGTCAAACGGATGGGTGGAGATATTGTCGTTGGGTGGGGGGGGGTTAGTATGAAGGGCCGGTCCTAAGGGGTTCGTACTCCTTAATATATGCATATATGGCCTTGAGGATGGCTTAATTAATCTTCTCAAGCGCGAGACGGGACGTGGACTCGGCGTGCTGTTATGTCGAGAGCGATCGAGTCTCCGATTCGTGTGTGGTGCTGTGCGTGGTTACCGGCAAAATTTTTCGTGTCGCTCTTCGGAAAGTGTCGTTTCTGTGTGGTTGACATGAAGTGTTCCCCTCGTGTTCCTTCCCCCAGAGAAAAGTGTCCCTCCGCATATATATGTGTGTGTGTGTGGCTTCCTTTTATATAAGTGTTTTCTGTGTGCGTATGTGTGTTTATTGAGTGTTTAGTCGGATCTTTCAGTGTTTCTCTGCTCCCATCCTCCTCTGTTTCCCTCACGCTCTTTTTTCTCCAAAGAATTTTCTCAGCCCGTGCGTTTCTGTGTTCCTGCCAACCTCTTCGTGTCTCGAGTCCTTCCTCCTTGCCTTTGAAATGCCTCTTTATTATGTTTTCATGTACTCCGTATTTAATTTAATTCTTGGAATCTTGTTTTTATTTTCACACCACTCACTCTTTATCGGAATAAGTTATGATATGCATCTCAGTTTTTCATTTTATCCCGTGGTTTCTTCCGACCTCGCCTCTGACTGTGTTGCTTTTGGTGTTGTTGCCGTCTCTTTGATTGGAGTTGTCGGTGTACGCCTAAGGTATGATCGCAGAGATTTACATGCTTGAGAATGTTAAGACAGTTTTTTTGAGCGTCGAATGTTGTCTGACCCCTTCTTAAACCCTCTTTCCTCTCCACTCTTGTCTTGTCTCAACCTACCCAAGTTCTTCGAACAGGTTGTGTTCCGGCGAGATCCGTGTGTTTTGCGTCCCGCCTACCTCCTCTTTGGTTTTTGCCAACCCCCCGTTGCCTCGAGTTCACGGGCCGTAGCGCGTGCGATGACCGAGTTGGGGACCGTTCTTCCCATCGCAGAGTTATGAGGACAATGACGAGAGAAAGATATGTGAAAATGGTTTCGATGGCCTTAACCCATTTAAAGCAAATAGCCACTATCGCATTATCGTGCGTTTCATTTCCTCGGGGTAGAGCTAATTTATCTCCTTACCTGACTGCCATTTACTGCTGATCGTCGCGTGATGTACACCTACGTAGGAGGGGGAAATTTTTGTGACCAGCTGCCGTGTTTTAGTTTTTTTTCTCTGGTTTCTTTGACTGACAATTGCATGCTATATTCCGCGGTGTTTCGTGTTTCATTCCCGTTAGAGGCACTGTTCTTACAAATCATTTTTCCATGAGTCGAAGGAGGACGTTTTGTAAGTTTAAATTCAATTTCATTGTTATAGCTTTCGGTAAAGAGTGGATATAGTTAATTAAAAAATATATAAATAATTTCATAGGATACATAAAAAAGGAAAAATAAGTATAATTTGATTTCCTTCGCTGTAAACTGAACTTTCCATCTATAAAGGGTTTCTTAAGCCATTTTAAGTTGAGTAGTACCTACATAAGGGCGGAAATTCAGATATGCGACATATCCTGCCACAGTTATTAATATAATTCAATGGTGAAATAGTTTAAATTCAATATTTAATATGCTGATAAAACATGGAGTTTGTTTGTAAAGATATATTCTAATTCTGTCTCAGTTTTCAACAAGTTATAGCATATAGCAAAGTAGCATTTCGACGCAATTGATGGAGCATGTGCATGTTTTTGTGCTTTTGATTGTAGTTGTGTTACTTGTCCGGATCTTATTCGAATCAGAATTTTTACATTAGATCGTGTGTTGATGGACTGCGTTATTGGAACATGAATTATGGAGTGTAAGGATATTTTGTTTGACTTAAGTTAAGACTAAGGAGCATAAGGACTTAAGGAGCATAAAAGTGCGGGAGGTCCATTTAAAATCTACCCTCAACCGATATTCTTCTACCACTAATGATAAGTAGATAAAATATCTTAAAAAACCTTCTGGTTATTATTTTCGCAAATAAAAATAAATAGAAAATTTCCCAATTAAGAAAACTTAAATATGTCGGAAAATATTTGCGGGTGACAATGAGTACATACATTTATTTTAAAAAGGCAAACTAAAGCTACCTCATATTGCTTAGTAATCTCTCGAACGTTTCTCAAGTAGTACTTCTTTGAAGTTGAATCCAGACGTTTTCGTGTGCACAATTCAGGTCCCTTATTCATCACGTGATTTTAAATCTGATGCTTGGATAAAATCTTTAGCCGACAGCTGCCTGTAGTCTATTCACGTTTCAATTTTCTATTTTTCTTCTTTACTTCCTTAAACACGGTTAGATGCTGAACGGCTTTACCCTCGTGAAAACGAATTATCCCCGGTGGAAGAAATCGTCATCTCTTTTTCTTTAGTCTTTGACCTGCCTCCTGTTTTTTTTGACGAGTCACGTATTTCCTAAAATGTCTTCTCTTGGGCCGTCTCTCCTCCCCTACTCATTCTCCCTCCTCCCTCTCCACCGCCATCCGTGCCCCGTATCCCCCCATGAGTAATATGCACTCCATTCAAGGCGCCCATACATATTTTTCCCACTTCATCCGCCTCCTTCCCCATCCACTCCACCCTCTCATTCTAACCTTCTTCGGCCTCATTTTCCTTTAAAATACCCCATCTTTTCACCATTTGCCTTCTGTGCGCTCTTCGCCCGGTGCATCTCTCTTCCCACTCCTTCCAGACCACCACCATCCTCAGTATTTTCTCCTACCTCGCCCCATCCTCTGATTTCCTCCTTAAGACTCATTTTTCGCACTTCCGTTCTCCGCGTACTGCCCTTTACCCTTCCCCTTCTATTCCTCCTCCTGCCCCCTTCTCGTCATTAATATAGGGCTTGTTATTCACCCTTCCACCCGTCTCCGAGGGTCTCTTTCCCTCTCTCATTTATGGATTGTTTTCAAGTGTTCTTCCTTCTCTCGATTGTGTCTCTTTCCCACGTATTTTATCTAATATCTCGAAATGTTTCTTCCCTAGTTCCTTACGTTTTTATATCCATTTCGTTTACACTTATACAGGGTGACTACAGTTCCAAGGTGATTCATTACATATGCAGATTTTTATTGTACTTACGCAGTCATCAACACTCGATCCCAGTAGGAAGAAAGTTATCTTTAGTGACAGAAAAAACTCTACAAAAAGATTAGCAGTTTAGGTGCCTGCCTACTCTGTTTTAATAAACTATTTTCGAGCGTCTTTTATATTTATTGCAAGGGAGCAATTTCTGTTTTGAGGATGCCCTTGGCCCAGGGTTAATTCAATTCTGAATATTGCCAATCAGTTATAATTCACGTTTTCATGCACAATATGCAAAGAACGTCTCTGGTAAATTGTTACCAGGATCGCGTCGACAGTAAATCTTACCCATTTACTTATATTCTGGGCGAGAAGTTGTATCCTTGTCCATATCCTATTTTAACTCGCCCGTTTCCCTACTCTATTGTCACTCATTAAGATGTGGTCTTTGAGAGGTCTAATATTCTAAGTCACAGGATTGTGAGAAGCGTTCTTTACCGTGGGTACTTGGCTGAAAAAGGTTCAAGCTGAGAATATCAGATGCTGTTTATGAATACCAAATTTATATGAGAAACATCGTCAGATTTCTTTGGTGTCTGACCCAAATGCCCG
Source organism: Hetaerina americana (assembly GCF_022747635.1). Taxonomy (NCBI): domain Eukaryota; kingdom Metazoa; phylum Arthropoda; class Insecta; order Odonata; family Calopterygidae; genus Hetaerina; species Hetaerina americana. The sequence goes on along the minus strand of NW_027287538.1, from coordinate 64,959,637 downwards.
GCGAGCCTTAAAGATCCTAATTATTTTGTGTTTTGAGCTCTTTACTATGTTTGCATACTTTTTTTAAATTTCTCATCTCTATCCTAAAGTCTTCCTTTCATGTTATAGTACCTTTCTCAGTTCCACCGAGTCCCGTTGACGTTTCTCTTCTGCTTGGGTTTGTTGCAAATTAAAAATTTTACGGCCCTCCATTTTATGCCCGTCTCCCACTTTTCTTATCTTCAGGGTTAAACCTATTGTTTTCATCCGAACTGCTGGCAAAAGACGTCTTTTCTAGGGCTGTCCCTCGTCATTTGCGTTGCACACCGAGGCACGGCATGGCCATTTATCCAACGTGAAAAGCCCTAGTCGGCACGGGTGAACTCTTCCCGCATTTATTCACCGTATCCTTTGAGTCTTTTTTCCTTCCTCCGTTGCCTTTTTGTTTTTGCAGTGTTTTAACGAGCTTGCAAATTTCTATCCCATTTCATGTTTGCCTCAATTTACGTAGTCGTTTGTTTTGATTGCGTTATAAAATGGCGATGAATCCGAAGATCGTCTTCGGTTAATTTTAAGGGAATGAGTTCGATTTTTTCCATTTTATGCCTGCTTATTTTAGCTTTTTTTCTGTGAGTCGTGACAATAAGTTGTCCCCGTAAGCTTAGTTTTATTTGTATGGATTAAAAAATTTAGGAGAGATTTATGTTTCACTTAGGTTACTCTTCTTATTATTAATGATTAAAAGTTATGAAGCTATCATCCTGGGATATGAGTGAATTAATTTATCTTAAATTACTAAGTTCGAAGGCATCCGAAGAAACAAGTCAGGCATTTAAGAATTTAAGAGGACATTCTTGCATAGATATTCCTTTAGTTTTGCGTATATCATTGCAGAAAGATATTACTTAGTGTAGGGATTCAAAATTGCAGTTAGCCTCCGGAAACCAGTGATATTATTGACCTGTTGATAGTTCATTGAAGCATTTATCCTAAACGTACGCGTCCCATTTGGGAAACAAATATCGTTTATTCGGAGAACTCGCATTTGGCCCTATTAAGTTAGTGTCTGTTGGATGTTTTTTTATGTTAATACTGAAAGCAGAATTTCTCACGACTGAAGCGTCCCAATATAAGGGCTGTGTTGCTTAAATAATATGTTTATCTAGTATATATTTATTATCTAGAATTTTTATGAGAATTTTTTAGATTTTGTACTTTATTTCTATAGGGAAACTATCAGCAGATCAAATTCTGTCGATCGAAAGAATTGATTTTTCTGAGCCATTTTATACGCGGTTCAGCTCATTACTATTTCGGTAATTTTAATATCCGTCAAATTTTTTCTTATAAATCAATGACTTCTTACGCCAGTATAGTGATAACGTCTTCACCAATATAGCCAATAAATAACTCGTTATACGTTAGATTTATTCCTAATTAAGTAAATTAGCAGTAAATTAAGCATCTATCCCTCCTTATTAATATTGTTTATCTGTATAGCTTTTGTCCATAGTCTGCTGTATACTTGTCACTGGTATATATTAAAAATTTGGTCCTTGTACCCTGTTAGTTCGTATAACATGTTAAGGTTTCCATTTTAGGGATACAATATCATATTAGATAATTTGTTTATTTTCAGAGGTGTATTTCTAATCACATTTTTAGTTGTTGTTAATACTCTGCAGTATTATGCTGAGTTTTTCTTAAACTATCGCAAATGACCAAGACTTTTATTCTTGTAGTCATTGTATTACATTTGAAAGTCAGTTGGTGTTCGGTAACTCTTTAATGAAAAGTGCTTGCGACCATAAAAGGGACATAGGAGTTGAAATTGAAACGAATGTTTCATGTGCCTATACTTTTTATGATTTCGTTGGTTATTAATTGTTGAATAATAGATAATTAATTTTTTAATATTATAGTTAACATCACATTTTGCCGTCCCTGACCTATTTTTTTGAGAAATAATGGGAAGTAGGTTAAAAAAAAACTTTCACGTACTTTTCCTTCCTATTAGTTAATTTTCCTTGCATAAAAATTAGCAATAGATCACTAATACTGAAGTTGACGAGTATGTTTTGTTTTATTTGTTTAAATAGCATGTTTGTTTGGGATATAGTTTAATTTTACAAATAACTTAAAAGATTCGAGCTGAGTACAGCTAGGTTTCAGTGACTAGCAATTCGTCTTTTCCGGCCTTCCGACCGAGAATACCAGCCGAGAACTAGAATATCCTTTAGTATATATGACCCTTCACGCGTTTGCGCGCCGCGGGTTGCATTCATCCATCTCCCCAATCCCTCCCTTCCATAACTTGGCTGCTCTAGTTGAGCAAAGCTACGATTTCGACGTGGTGCCGGTGAGTCTACTATACTATTTTATTTGTCCTAAATATCATTTCTTCTTTGAATCGTGAATGTTTCATGTGAAAATTCCTCAGTGGCATCGGTTGGCTAAATTTTATTGAAAAGGATTTTTAAAATATTTTTTGTGCGACGAATAAGCCTTAACAAGTTGTTGATATGTATTTCATTGTGATACTGCGCAATTAAAATAATATATATGTATCATAGATTTACCTCCGCCTCATTGGGCATAATGGAGATTAATTAGAAATTTGCTTGTTGCTAAATATTTAGAAATTATAAGAAAATGATTTACTGCTGAGAAAATCAAATTGTCTACCTCTGTATCGAGCTTTAAATATCTACTTTATATTTAATTTTCTTCTTCTGACTGGAAGGTTTGTGTGTATCAAAGGAATTTTAACCTAAGACTTTTCTTCATTAAATATTCCTTACCATAAGTTACCCTGAGTTGAAAGTATTGAAAATTTGAAGGATTTCACTCTCTATAATCCCTTAAATGTTTAATTAAGCTGGAGAGATATTATTCTATTGCAAAATTACGTTCGTGACTCATACATATTATTCCCTCCGTCAATCATGAGCGTTCGAATTCTGTGGAAACACCACTAAGCCATCCTAAGGTTTCTGTTTTATATATTTCTACGAAGCCAAAAATGGATTTATCGACCCACAGGTCTCCGCAGATAAATGTTGAAAGCAATGGAGAATTTTATGTGAAACCAAGGCGTCCCGTTATCTTATGAAGCTTCATAGATTTTTCTTTTGAGTATGATAATGGAAGGCAAATTTAAATACCATAAATCAAAATCACTGATCCCTATTTCTGAATATTTCTTCCAAATTTAGAAAGGTTATTCTGAGTTTCTGTGGTTACGCTATGGTAGTATAATTTTATTAAATATTTGAGTGTTATATTATGACAAAATATTGATGCTCATTTTTGCTTCAGTTATCACAAAATATCTCTCAAAATCTTGAGAAAGAGAACCTCAAGTTTCCGAGGGTGATAGCAGTGATGTGATAGAGTAAGTATTTGAGTGCTGGCGCTATTTTCAACCGAGCCGTTGTAAAACATCGTTATGCTTTAATTTAGGTCGGGTTGAATGCTCGTAACATAATGTGCTCAGACGAATATAACACCAATTATGTGATACATTATGTTCAGTTATCGAATGGCGTAAATCAGAGTTGTTACACAATTAGGATTTCTTTAATTTTCAATCACAATTCTAGATTTGCGGTTTCAAATATTGTTTTGTGACAAAAATAATAGGAGGTGATAAGAAATTGTACCTTTGAAGAACATGGCATGTAGAGATGCTGATTTAACTCTAGTTTTCAAAATATTTTTTGCATGAGTTTTGACTTACTATTTTGCAGTATTATTTTTATCGCTGAAATAAATTATATAGGTCACGATTCCTCACCAGGAAAAATAATTACACGGAATCAGTTTAAACGATAGATTTAATGAATATATATTAGGAATGCCGTCTTCTGTGAAAATAAATGAATGAGTTATTGATTATGTTGTCTCATGTTGTCGCCAAGCGTTTGTCATGAAACTGAAGTGCCCTCGCTAATATTTGCACGATAAATGCCTAATTTTTATTCCCAGGTACATGGTTAACTATAAATAATCAATTCAATATATACATTTTTTATTTAGAAATGGTTTTAGTGTGTCAAATCCCGCCAAAACAGGTTGAGTGAATAGATAATGGGCATAGAATAACTTTTTTTAAATGTCGTATGATGGAGAGTGGAACCTGACATTTTCCGATATAATTTTTTATCCCCTATTACTGATTTACCTCATACGATCCATCAGCGCAGTTAAATTTGGCATTTAAATTGTCCGGATCATTTTGAAGTATTGAAAATCTGGCATGGACGCTTCACCTTGATTAGTTCCCCATTTCGAACCCTTAATTATTCGAGAATCCTCTTTTGTTTGCGGAGGATCGAGACAGATGCTTTTGATGGTAATTCTAAGCGATCCATTGACGCCAGCTGAAGTGGGCAGAGGGGTGGAAAATAATATGAACGGCACAGAGCGTGTAGGGCTTGGGAGATGGGAAGTGTTCACCACGCCGCAGGTGGTCGCGCTGCCCCACGCTGCCCGTTTGAGCGGGACCTGCCTGCACCCGGGGCGCAAGCGGGGGGGCTTGGAAACGGGACGATACGATAGGTCTGGAATTGTGGATTCGATCAAGAATTGGAACGGCAAAAGTTCTCGTCTTCTATCGTGTGCTCGAATGACTGAGAAAATGGGAATCTGGGACGAGCCCGGAATTTACTCGCCAATATTCGTTAGCCGCCTTCTTTGCGAGGAATTTGAGCCGTTCAGCGTGCCGCCGTCAAGGCCTGAGCTCATTGAAAATACTAAATCTTCTTACTCCCCTCTTTTTTTGTTTTTTTTCTGTCTTTCTGCTCGTCTTGCATGAAACCAATATGCATTGTTTTTTTTCTTTTTTTTTACTGGTGAAAGGGAGCACTAAGTAGTAAGCTATTTTCGGCTGTTGTCGCTTTGAGTTAAGGAGATCATGAAGTCCTACGTGGTTACGCACCTCACCCTAAAGCTATACCCTTCAGACCATCATAGTCATTCAAGCCAAAAGGCGCTCTTTTTGATTACAATTCCCGACCGTTTATTGGTTTGACAAATGTTGTAATTAATGATCGTTGTCAGAACTGGAACTACAGATTGGGTGATTGGATTGGCAGTGGAGAGAGGAAAAAAGGGGGGGGCGGAATGTGCCTGGGTGTACAGCAATGAGCGATGGGTGACGGTATTTCAGGAATTATATTACATGCCTGTGAAGTGTTTTAAGTTTGATCGAATGTTCGATGGGTGGGAGTGAGACATTTTCTAAAATATTATAGTAATTATGGAATTAATCATCGTGGAGGGAGGCTTGTTTGGGACGGGGAGGCCGACTGACGGGAATTGTGGTTCTCAAGAAGCGGTTGATGAAGAAGGTTGTTGATGCTGATATTAAGACGAACGGAGTATTATGTAATGTAGAAAACGGTGTAGAGGTTACGCTCTAGCGTATAGAGATAATAACCTCCTCACTCCTTGGACAGGTTCTCCATTGTATTGTGTGGAGAGGAGTGCAAGAGGAGGTTTCCAGTCTATTGCTGTACATTTGTTGGATAATCTGATTCATTTCGCCAGAAACTCGAAACTCGCTGAGGAGGAAGTTCGGCAAATTCATCTTCATTCACGAGAGACGGCCCAATATCCAATGTTTTGTGTCTACTAGGTTCCCCTGCTATTTAAAATCTCTTTAAAAACTACCTTTTGAGTACATCTCATCCCCGAGTTTCTTTCTTGCCAAGTTACTGGAACGCATTATTGATGCATGTATTTTCTGGTACAAACACTTGAATTGATAGGAACTACAGGTGTTATTACGGATCTCTCTGAATAACAACCAGAATCCTGGCTGGCTTAAGCTCTCTTCATGTCTTTGAGGGTAAACTAATTGACTCAATATTTTATTGCGGCTTTTTTTTAAAAGCTTTGACCGCATCATTCAATACAATCTACCTCCGTTGTGTTTGCCTTTCTCATCTTGTTGACTGCGGAGCATGGCTTACTTGACTCCTAACCTCTTATGTTCTTCTCTGTCGTCCTCTCCTCCTCCTGCCCGCCAAGGGTTCCCGATTTTATTTTCTCCAGGTTCATCGAACCTCATTCATTTTTCGTTTATATCCGTGCCAAGACAGTCTTCTTCATTTTATTTTATCTATATTTTTTAATTAGTATTGTAAGAGACAGCATCTTCGTGAAATTCTTACTATCCTGTTAAATCCTGTGGCTATACTCTTTCTAAATTTGAAAGGGCTAACTTTTTGTCGTTATGTCCTGAATATTTTTTTCTAATTCTTGTCTTAACCAGTTAACTCTGTAGAGCCACAGTTATAGATGTTTTTCTCTATGAAAATATCACTCGTTCCACAATGAATGAAAAATTCCCTCATAAGTATCTTATCAAGAAATGAGCATTTGCAGAAAATTACGTGGTCTTAATGCAGGCATACTTGTATTTACAGGCATAAGTTTTGTTTCTGAGTATTCCATATGTATCCACATTTTGGATACTGTAGGAGGTACTCTTCTGGTAAGCGAAATTCGATTTTATGTCCTCCCAAATGGATAATCATGACTATACCCTACTGATTCTGTGCATATAATTTTCTTCATATTCGGCTGCAGCCTGACAAGGTCAGCATGCTTTTTAAGCTCTGGTATCGGAGGACACGTGCAGTGGTGAAGCAATCGTGCGTCACTCTTTATCAAACTGACGCTTGGAAATCTTTGGTTTATTGGAAACACCATGCGTCGTTCATTTAGCCAGTCGACTCTCCGTGACTTATGCCTTACTGGATGAGGGGGCGGCGTTTGGGAGTTGGCCTTCCTTCGATTGCGTGTCTTTGATCCGTAGTGCTAAATTTGGCTCTATTCCATTGGATATAAGGTTTCCTTGATAACCAGTAGCTCTCTAAAGTTAGCGTGTTTCTTTTCCTTCCCAGTCAATACATATTTCTTTTCTTGTTTTCGCTTTTGCGTCATTCTTTGCTTATTCTTCGTGGATTACACATTTTTAAACGAGTGCTATGATAATCTTTATGCCAGATGACATTAATCCTAAATGTCCATTAGCAACCATGACACTCGTATTAAACCGCAGGCTCCTGCTTTTTAATCAATGGTGCTCTTATATTATATATTCACATTATTTCGTGTGCACAATCTATGCGTCTTACTTGATTTTTGGCTTGTCATACTCAAACTTCAGTTCCCTTAAATTGTATCGCAGAATTAGCGTATCCAAGTTTACCGGTCAATATATGCTTTTGATATTTCCCTTAGGAAGTCAGCTGGAATAATGACCCCCCCAACTAGAAACCTTAATGAAAAATATCAAGTCTTAACTTGAAAAATGTATGGCATGCAGTTCTTTGAGAAGTAAAAAAGTCGCGAATCACCATACTCGAGCTCCTTAAATTCGCTCATCTCAGGAATTATAATACATTTTGTCATTGTCTAGGTCACGATGGCATACCACCAATCACAGTAATTAACCCGAAGATCAGTTAATTAGGTAAAGGTAGTGCTCACCTAGTACTAAGACCAACGATGTGTGAAATTCAATCATCAAGGTGGGGGGTATTCACTGTGCCGCTTATAGTTTCCCAGAAATATCCGGTACTCGAAAAATTACACAGTCCGGGTGGAGCTGTGAGTGCCCGAGGCGTTCCCAAAAATCGAATCTGGACCCTATGGTCAGTGGTCCAACGCGGTATTTACTAGGCTACCACTACCCTTGTGACATACATAGCTATTTAAAAAGGTGCATAGTATTATCCTAATAAATTCTTCCTCCACATTGAATTCTTAATGTTTAGATGATCCACTATAAGTTTGATTTCAAATTCCAAGGTTAGATTTAGCTACGCTACGAACCGTGCCCGAATTATCAGTTCTGCATTCCCATTTGAAGTTCTTTAAAACGTTTAAAGCTACTTACTGACATCTTTGGTTCAATATACTTAATTATTTAGGAAGTGGGATGAGAAAAACCATGCGACTTCTTCCAATTATACTCGACTACTTAATACTTACATAGTGTTGATTTGAGGTACGTTCAACGGGAAGTCTACTCTTCCGAATTACTATGTGTCTAAGAATCCATCTAGTGCAATATTCCAATCACTCTGCACTCATTTTTACTCGAATGGCTTGTATTATAAATCATTATCGTACTTAGAGGTGTACCAAGGATGGGGGTGGGAATAGGCTGTACACCATAGGCAGCGTGTACATCTAAACTCATTCCTTATAGCCTTCATTTATTAACCCCTCATATCCCTACAGGTAGCCTTCATTTATTAACCCCTCATATCCCTACAGATTCCGGAATCCTATGATTTCAAGATATACCATATTTTATAAAGGCGTAGAAACTTGTTTAAAAGTCTCCATTCTTAAATTGCGCTTCGTTCAGAAATAATGTAATTATTTTTTCGAATATCAATTAATTATGTATCATTTACCGTATGAAATTAGAATAGGTTAATTACGTGGGGTAATGGGACTTAGAAGTAGTGATAAAAATTAAAATACGCCAGGAAAATAAATTTTTTTGATTAGTGGGCGATATATCTTCCTTTCAAATTTTGACTTCCCGTGGCCCCGAAAAATCCTTTCAAAAAGTACTGACGGGCACTCGTGAATTATTATTTGACCAGGCGTGTGTTCAACCATTGGCTATACATCTATTCAATTCGATAATTATAGCCGACGTTATCCAATGAATTCATTGTCTATCTCATAAATTTGCTCATGCATGGCCTTGAAACAATCTGCTGCAATATGTATGCTTAATTTTCTTTTACTGCAGAGTCTTATTTAGTAATTCTAAGAATTTTATGTTTTGATTAATTAACTTTTTCTAAATTTTCAAATCTCCTCCGATGAAATGGCCTTCGAAAAGATTAGGCCAGTCCCATATTCTCGCTAATGTGGCATTTTCTACTCAAAAAGCACAATTTGTCGAAAGGCATTGCAGTTAAAAACTGTTCCCTCCAACCTTGAAGAATTATGCGTAAATTTCAAGAATTTTGAATGAAGTGAGTCCTTGAATTCGGGGAATTCCTTAAGTTTGAAGAATGCCCTTAATCATTTATCATGCTTAGTCCACGACAGCTCCTCGAGAGCGTCTTCATTTATTTTTATTTCTATGTAAATCTAGGGATTATTTGGGGGAGTCATATCATTCCTGAGAAATTTAACGTTGGGTTTTTCAGCGTCTTTAACCGACCGCGCTACGAATTTTTTTGTCCACTCCGCTTCCTAATTATTTCAACGTTTCTGTAAGCATTCTCTTCTCTTTTCTCCCTCCCCGCCTTCCGTGGGATTTGATAATGTGAATGAGTAATATCTGGACCTTTTTTGCGCCATATGCCTCGCCTCGCATCCGTCCCGGGAAGTTATTTCTGGCAAAATAAATTGCCAGGAAGTTCCTTGATCTCTTGTGGCGCTTCGGCTCCGAAGTGATATTTGCGGAATGAGGCTGAATGCTATTTTAACTCATAAACGGGCAATGTTATTCTTAATCGTCGTTAGCATTATTTCACTGTTCAGTGATAAATAAAGATAGTGACAATTATCTATTATTGCTTAGGATATTTTTAATCGTAGGAATTAATAAGTCGCAAAGGAAATTAATCTTGAGGAATAAGGCAAACTTCGAACAATTGTGCAAAAAATATTTGGTGAATTTTACAAAGTTTTTCTTATTCCTCAAGATGAATGTTCACAAGGTTGATCCTGATACCATTTAAATGTATCTGGTTAATTTTCAAATGTGGTATGTATGAATATTATTTTTTCGACTCTTCTCATATAATTACATTATTTTTCTCTATCATTTATAATTGTAAATCCAAATTTTTGTTTCCTGCTGCTCTTCAAACTCTTCGCTTCATCGCTGGCGTCTTCATTTCTTTATTACTCATTACAATGCAGCTTTTACTATGTTACTGGTGTATTTATACGCGACTTCTAATGATTATTCCTTTATCCTCATGGGAAGTGACGCCAATTTTCTTCTCATTTTTTCTGAGAGATCTTAAGAAACCTTTTTCCTTCTTAGTACTTCTTAGAATTTCCTCATCGTATTTGGCTGTCTCCCCTTTCTCCTCTATTTTTATGTCACACCTTATTTCTATTGGTTGCAATTTTTTTTCTTTTCACTGCTATGCTGCTAATGCGTCACCACCATAGTTTGTTTTATGCTTCAGGAAATTTCCCTTTTTATGGGATATTTCTCCTTTTATAATCTTGTGTTGTTAGTTGTGTTCAGCTGGCCCTTCTTGTTGATTATATTCCCTTCCTGAGTTCCTATGTTTGTTGTTCTTTCTTCTCCTACCATAGGTGATGATGAATCCATGATAAAGTGGTTTTTTTATATTCTCTCTACCGTGTCCTCTTATTCGGTTCTCAACTTTCACAAATTATTAGGTTTGCTTTATTTACATTAATATTTAAGTTATGTTCTTCCATTTTCATTTCCATGAATGGAAATATTTTCTTTCATTCTTTCTTCTCCTTCAAAGTTGCTGTAATTGGCTATTTGATCAGCCTTCTTTTTTCTTACCTTCATTTTGTGAGTTTTCCCTTTAAAACTGAGAAGACTTTGCTAATCATTTTCGTTCTATGTTTCTTAGTTATGCATATTAGCTCCTGAAGCTGTTCATGATCATTTCCAAGTGCTTTTCATGTGCTCTTCAAATCACTCATCTGTTTTCTGGACTACTCATGGACGCTTAGGAATTGTCAGCATTCTAATCCAGACAGCATCATCGAATCTTCTCCATGTCGATGAAGTTTCCGAACGTTGACTCGGATTCTTCCAATTGTATTGAGGGTTTTCAGAGCCAAAGTATATTTTCTATGCCAGGGCTTGTGTCATTAGTCGTTTATTCCTGGCATAGTTTTGCTTTTTTCACAGATATCTTCCATATGTAAAGGATAATGCCATTCTAAATGTGCCTAATTCAAACCGTCTTTCATAGTTACTGTCCATTAAACTGGGCTAATGCTCAGGAACTCTCTTTCTCTCGCTCTCCCTCTTTCCCATCCTTTACGTAAATTTACAACGTCGAACTATTGACCCGGATTTATTGATATAAACATTGAGAGGCGATGGGGAAATATACCATTGCTTTCTTTTAAGTATCTCGGCTACAGGGTTTTCTCATAAACAGTCCATGTACGTTGGAGTGCGGGATTGTGAATCTAATATTTTCCTTCTGGTGATTTCATTCGTAGGTTAATCCGTTTCTGACCCGTGGCAAAGTTTCAGATGATGCGAAAAACGGTCCCACCTTTTTACTGCCCGAGATGAAACGTCGAACCGTTGAGTTTTTTCTCCGACACAGGGGTATTGTATTTTAACTCCTGGCTCCATGTCGAAATGCGATCAAGTAAAATGTAAGGGTGTCTCTAAAATCTTGCCAAATTTGTAGATGTCATCTCAAAGTCCCATTTACCACTCATCACATTCACGGTGGCGCACAAGCAACGTCCGCAGCGCAAGTCTCGTATAATTGGATAAATGTCACTGAACGTGAATGCGTGCATATTGATTGGCGATGGCAATAAATCGTCTTTTCTCATGGGCACCCGGTGGATGGACAAACCACGCAGTCACCGATCGATAATGAACGACCACTCCCTCACTATTGACTCGTGAAGTACAGAAAACTAGTTCATTTGAGGGGACCTTCCTCCACCTAATTTGCTTCCACGCAAAACAATTTTTTTACCCGTGGAAAATTTAACAAAAATCTACAGAGTTTTCCCGAATGCCGTTCAAAAAAATGTCAGCAATTCTTTGTTTTCGATTTTTTTTGTAGATTGGGTACTTGCATGTTCTGTTACACGCTTGACTTCGAGCACACAAAAGGACGTTGGGTACGTTTTTAATTTATCGGGATGGGTTTATCGCATCAACATGCACGTTCCTGTGCACAAATAGGCAAAAGGCAGAAGTGAAGCGATATGCGTGGCGTAATTTACTTAAGAGCTCAACAATGGCGTGTTGTACGGGTTTACTGCAACGTTATTAATTAGCATGCTAGTTTAGTGATCACAATTACCAAGTTTTAGATACCCGAAAGTATATCGAAGCCTAAATTTCATAGTTTTGAGTATGATTAAGGATAACTGAAATCGATGGAATGGAATTGATATTGATTTTAATTCTATTCAATCAGTCGATCTCATCAATTTCATCGGTGTTCTGTTCCGTCAAACTCACGGCCGCAGAAGAAAGAGCGTGCTGAAAGGTTTTGCCCAGCGTAATTCAGTTTCGTGTCCTTTGTTCTCTTACGAGCCATTTTAACAAAGGAGTAAATTTTTAATTTATCGAAACCATTTCATTGTGTGTGACTAAAAATTATTATTGTTGGAGCCGATTCTGGAAGGTTCAGTGAGTGGAGTGCTTCCTGGGTGACCCGAGGAGCGCGATTTAGAATTCCGGCTCGGACTAGTGTTAGGATTTAATATGGATGAGTTACGGTTATTCATAAGCAGTGGAGCACGAGCACCTTTTTATAGCCAATTACATTAACACGTGAACTTTGAAGAAATGTTTTATTTGCTAAGCGGCGTTGGATGTAGCGTTTGCTTACATGCACTGGTCGTTACTAGCGTGCAAAATCGATATTTGCATCGACCGTTTGGTTTACCAGGGTCTAATGGAACACTTTTGTACTGGCTAAAAAGAGCGCGTCGCTCCATCATGTGTTATTAAATTTTATGACCGACCGACAAAGGAAGAGTTGGAGAGGGAAGTCGAGAGGGACCGTAGAAGGGAGACATTTGGAGCGACGTGAGTGAATATTGCGTTTGAAGGAGGTATATTTGAGTTAGAAAACGAAGAGGCAGCCGATAAATGTATTTATGGTATTTTCGAGTAAGGAAGGGTGGGGGGGGGTAGGATGGGGGGAAACGGACGGCGGCAGGAATTTTCCGAATGTGTGAATGTCTCGCGTCAAAAGATGTACGAGTCAGCCTTCCTCCGCCCCATCCCGTCCCACCTCCCTCCTTACAATGCAATCGCCCCTCCCCCCTTACACGCCCCGGTCGTCCCGCCAACCGACTCGTTTCCGCTCCCCTTTTCCGGACCCGAGCTTTCGGTCCTTCGTGAAAGATTGATAATCTCGTCGGGTGAATAGTCACCCTCTAAATCAGCCCGCACTCTCCGCTACTACGCTTCCCAATTCCGCACTCCCCTTCCATCCTCCCTCTCCCCGCATACATCTGTCGTTTAAGCTCAGTCTCGCTAGCCGTAGCCCACCACTGTCCTCCGTCTCCCTTCCCCAGAATTGTTATCTCACCACTTCATTTTTGCGAGTTAAACCGTCATCCAAAACTCAATTCAGCCTCAAAAATGTACTCCTGTATACTTCTATTAACCTCTTTTTTCTTTTTTTTGCTCTGATATTGTGTTTTATGTCTTCCTGAAATGTAACCCCTTGTGATGATTCTTGAACTCCAACAAGTTTATATTTTATAAATATTGGCGGTTAGATTGGTATTTTAGTTACCAGAATATTGAGTTTTAATGCATCAGTTAGTAATGGTATTTATTTTTTACTGTATTTCCTTCCCAATTCATTTTAAAATACGAATCGGTGTAAAAATTTAAAATATGTTGCTATCATTATATTTCAATCCTTGAGTAAGATTCCTCTATAGTATGTCTTTTCCCAGGACAAATTCAGTTCACCAGGGTTGGTTGGAAAATTATGATAGTAACGTTACCAACTAGCTGGATTTAAAATCTAGATTTTTTAATACCGAATGGATGTTTTTAATATGAGGCGAACAAAAAATTAATTTGAACTTCATGTGTTAATTGTCGAGCCGTCCAGTACTAATGGCTGCAACGAGCTATTTACGACCTTTAGTCATCTTGGTCAGCGTGCTTCCAACTTTAATATGATCTCTTGCAGAACATTTTTACGAGTGCATGATTCGGGTGTCTTTCCTTTCTCCTCTGTTTTGCAAAAGAACCTTGAAAATGATTCAACTCGCTTACGGAGGCTATGTACTCTGATTACTATTACTTACGTACTGCTATTATGATTGACTATTACGTCTTTGAAAACATGTTCGATAAAATGTATCGAATACTTTGTGTCGGTTCGTTCGTCAGTATATATATTATAATATCGATGTTTTGGCTGCAGGTCATCATAAAAACTTAAGTACATAAAATGTGTTTCTCAACTATTACATATTCCCTATCTTTTCATATATTCCTAATTCGTTTTTTAATTTATTTTCAAAGAGTCATTCTCGTGCCCAAACTCTTCACATTAAATTTACTTAAGATACTGGGGCGCTTCGAACATGATGTACTTAGAGTCATTAAGAAATGCTTAAAGTGAGCTTGGATGTTTGTCCGTTTGCGGTATGTTTATCCGTTCCAATTTTCAATGACCAAATCGCTTCGAGTTCACAAATCCATGCGCAAACGAATAATTTTGATAGATATTACTTTATCATCATTTTAGGATGGTCCCTAGGATTTTAGAGAGGCATATATATTAAAGTCTCAATGAAATATGGGTCGAAAGATATACTTGTAATTTCTTCTGTCTTCGCGTGAGTCCATATGTAAGCACTTGTTGCACAAAAGATCTTAATCTCTGACTGATTATTTTATCTCGTGCTACTCGACCTGAGGACGGTTCTCGCCAAAGGCTCTTTTCGTAGAAATTAGTCGAGAAACACCCAAATGCTTCGAACCGTTGCCAATTTTCATTTGTCAACGGCCAACAGTCCTGTAGGCCCGTACTCGCGTGGAACGAGAGCTAAGGATAATGATTCCGGGGCCGTATCTTTTCGAGGGAGTGGCTTAGCCATGATCGTCCTGCAGTCGAATTTTTTATGACTTGCGTTGGTCTCGTCTCGGAAGTGCTCATTCATCTCCGAATCCCCATGTAAGCCGCTTTCATTTTACTCTCTCTCTCTGGGCCCTCCTCCTTCCTCCCTCCTTTTCCTTCTCCATTGCATTCTTCTCCATCTCTTCCGCTTTCTCCTCCTCTTCTTTTCCCTTGTCCCGAAATCCCTCTCGGCCGCAGGATCCCTTTGGGCTTCGTACTCCTCTCCCCATTGCCGTCCTTGAAGAATCAATGGCCAGGTCGGGATTGCTCCGAAAGACTAAGTGCGCCGGTAGACTCATTTCTTCGGCGTAAAGGGAAGCAGATGAGGTAGGGAGAAGGAAGAGATAACTCGATCCTGCGTGCATTTTTTTCCTGCTCTCCGTATTACTTTTTCATCCCGTCCCCGCCGGTCATCCCGATGGAGTGGAGCTTTCCGCTCGAGGGAATTACCCTCCCGGCTTAGTGATGTCCTTGCGAGGTGGTCGTTAAGGAGCCGTAAGCGCTGGGCATGAAATGTGTTTATGCGTTCGTGTGCAAGATGTGTTTATGCGCTCCGTTGAACGGGTCGGGACCCTTCGTACTGGGGCTCATGTCTGGGAACACTAATTTCCCTCCTCGATTACTCCGTTTTATGACGATCTATCATCCGTTCCCCTGCTGCACCAGAGACATCTCTTTGAGTAATATCATGAATCTTATAGATTCGTGAGCGATAAAATTCAGATGAAGGTCGCAGTGAGGCTTTCCATACAGATGTCTTGCGGATGTCCTTGTGGCGTCTTAGAATATTCCTCCGTAACGATTGTCTTCGAAATTCTCTAGAAATTTGGTTATTTGTACCGATTCTCCTGCATATGAGTCAAGCTCATCGTCTTTCAAAAACCGTCTGATATACATTCCTTTCATATATTGTTCTCCCTAATAAGACAGGGTTAGAATCATTCGGTGGATGGGAAGTTCGTAACTTTACTTTTCATTATGGCAGTAAGTATTAATTATCGGAGTTTAACTCTTGATGTAAAAACTGTATTAGAATATTAAATTGACAACCCAAGGCTTTCCTATGCACGCTTTATTATTAAACACCTTTTCTCCCTGAGAGCAGTTTCTACTTTCCATAACACCTGCATGCTTAGGTAAACAGGGTACTTAGTGGCTTCATACACTATTCTGAATAAGGATAGTGCCTGTCGACTTATCACAGTTATCTCTTTAAGTTAGCCTTTTAGGAAAATGGCCCTCTTTTCCAGGTAAAGTAATTGCCCTTAAGAATCGAGGGACCATTCTCCTCCCCTAATCACGCTTATAGGCCTGCTAATGTTAAATACGAATGCCTAATATTATATCTTTGAAATTGCCTTCACGTAATGTAAGGGTTTGGTGGAAGAAGGTGCTATAAAGTCTCAGTCTCGCCCCGATAAAAGTCGTTAAATAAATTTTTAAAAATAAATTGATTGATTATCCTGAAGGTCAAGAGAACTGCTCAATTGTAACTCGCCCGAGAATTTTACGGTCAAAGTGTTTGAAGCGGGATAGGCCATCATCAGGAAGAAGGAACGGATGGGATTGATCACTTTGACAACTTGGCAAACATTTTCGTAACCTTTTGTCTTCGCTCGGTAAGGTGTTCTCTTTGGAACTCCCACACCCTTCGCACGCTTCCCACATATCTAAAGTGAAACTCTTAGGCATCTGACCTTCCTTACGCATTGCGTGTCCTTCAAAAGTAGTGCCACGCTAACAGTTTACGGCTACGGATAGTTGATGATGATATTGTTTCCGTTCTTTGAAGTCTTACCATCGCCTAAATTGGCTTGATTGTACAATGTTAGGATCTCACTTCGGAATATTGACGTATTTCCATGGATTTATTTTATATTATGGAGTACTTTGTTTAATTTAACTAATTCAGCATACACGTGGAGCCAGAATTGTAATACAATATTTGAATGACCTTAAACATTTTGTCACAGTTATTATGATGTTGGTACAAAATCGGTTAGTAGAAATTTAAGTGAAAGTTTTAAATTCGATTTTTTAGTAAGCGCATTGATTGCATAATTGCATTATATCACTTTTGAGTAGGCATATCATACTTTCATGATTAGTATTATGCTTTAGCTGACTTCATTATTTATAAAGAAACCCTCTTGAAGAATGTACGTGTTGATTTGCAGCATCCATCAGTTAGCGTTACATGGATATTGATTTTTTATTAGAATTGATTATTATAGCCGCTCATTATTACCCTGCATAGGGTATATCGTAGCTTTTCAATCGAGTGTCTAAGTCTTGGTAAATCGTCGTTTGACGTTTTTTTATATCGGGAAAGCCACTTTTTGGGGATCTTGATATCGATAATCAGGATTACACTCGAGCATATAGCGGTTAAATGACGTTTAGTGTGCCGGTTTTTTCATGATCAGAAAAATGCATAACATTTTTTAGGGTAAGCTTTTATGAAATTATAATGAAACTAGAATCTTCAATAGTAATTCAGCTTTTACATGCATTTTAAATTTTCTCCCAGCAATATAAAGAAACATCATATTCCCCTGGTTTATTTTCCATGCGCACAAATAGAATACGTTTATATCAAGACCAACAAGAAAAATATGTATTGCTTATATTTTTAAAATCACGTAAACCCCTTACATTCAAGCAGGCGTGCTTCTAATTACTGATAAAGTCTCTCGACTGTAGTGATTTTCATGAATTAAAAAAATTGCTTTAGAATTATTTTTTTAAATATTTATTATTCTTCATCCAACAAGGAAAATGCCGTCGCGGGGCGTTATCGCGTGAAGACTCAGGGTTCTGGAAGTACTGTTTAAGAACAGGGAATAGGTAGTTTAAGCGTGCTTTTACGACTGCAAAGCACCCCTTGTTGCTTTTTGTATGTTGGAAAATGTATGGAATTTGTGTATTCCAACCGTCCTTGTTTACTGTAGTTCCGCATCGTAGCGTTTACAGAAGCATGACCCCTTTCCTTCTCACTTAGTGTCGCACAGGATGGGTGCATCGGTATTAGTTTCCGCCGAGTAGCTCCCTGGTCACGCGATCGCGCGGAAATTATCCGCATTGGTATAAGGCGATTTCTGGACCGTTCGTACTTTCAAACGTGAGTGCCGGATCCAATTCTTTAATACATAATTAATGCTGGGGTGCATCTAAAATGTTTCCGGCCCCTATAAACGCTATGCGTTCCAGTTATTTCGTCCTATTCTAACATTGAGACCACTCTTTCATGCCGCCTCATAGCATCTGAAACTATAATTTTTTATCTACTCCGATGGCAAGAGGTGAATGGCTGCCATAGGTATTCAGACGAGGTATTTTTTCATTGCATATAAAAGAAGGAGCGATACGTCCTTCGTAATGGCTTTGTATGGTATCTCTGAACTTGCTAGAATATACTCAATTGTGATAAGTAGACCGCGAGTCTCTTGGACTCTATAATTTACGTCTACTCTTTCAATTCTTGAAAATCAAGGGAGCAACTGGCTATATTGTTTCATCACTTGGCATAACAAGAAAGAAAATGTTTTTGAGCTTTAAAGCTAAGTCAAAGCTTTCATGGTTACAAGTCATTATATATTCTGCCGATTTCTCGGTTTTTTTATTAGAAAGGTGACCGACAGAATTGCTGTATATTAAAATGAGCTCATTGTCAGGATTGGATTCATTTTCTGGTTTACATTATTCTTCAATCAATTTTACAGTGTTAAATTCTATGTTAAATTTAAGAGGTTAACCCTTGCAGAACGCTCGAAAATATCTCTGGTAATTTTTCGTATTTGTTTTGCCTTTTTATATGATGTGTGTGTTTAAAAACCGGTTTAAATGCTAGAGTTTTGTAGGCGAGAAAAAAACTAGATAAATATGGCTAATTTGAAATTTGGTTTAAAAATTTTGTAGCATTAAGAAAAATTCGTTTTCACCAATTGTTCTTTACGAAGTATATAATATTCTGCGAGGCATAGACCTATTTCTTTAATATTTTTCAAGCCTACGTTCAATAAAAGGCATTAATATTGGCATTGCTACTCAAATGACCAAAATAAGGGTTTTCACGAGAAGTTGAAGTTTTTACCTCCCTCTAATGGTAAAATATGAGTGTCATTAAAGTGTATGCATATATGGGAATTTTAACCTTATAGATTATTTATTAGCCTTTTAAATTATCACTGTTAATGTTGTAGTTATACCTTCATTTCTGCGATTTATTTAAATTACTTTCTCAAGTCGTCCTCCGTATGCGCTGTGGCAAGGCTAAAGTGACTCGTTCATGGGTGCTCTCTCAAGGTCTTATGTTGGCGAGAGACTATTCTTTCCCACATATTTAGGCTATTTTGTTCATTTTCGAACTTGACAGATGAAAAATGGTAAGATATTGATTTGCGTTGTAGGGAATATTTCCTGAAAAATCGTTGGATAAATTCTTTGGGTGACTTTAATGTTGGATTTCTCTCTCACCAAAATTCCAACGTGCTGGCAGCTTGCTTCTGAATTTTGCTTAGAGGAATTTACCATTTTGTTTCCGTGTTTATTAGAGCCGTAGCTGACAAGGTGTCATTTCTATTGGTTATCGCTTTATTTAGGTTTACTTTAATTGGATTGCTCTAATTAACCCTTAATTAGGTATATTAATGAGAGCATTTTTATAGGTTTAAAAAATATCAAATCGTGTGTTGTTTAACATGGAAATTTAAGTGTAGTCTTCCCTTCAGTATTTGAATTTGCCCTAAAATTATTTTATAAACTATAGAGATTGCTTAAGAATGTAGATAACTTATATCTCTTCGTACGGCAATTCTCTATTGATATTGCGATTGAAATGAAATTAAGTAATTTACTTTGTAATTGCACAGCTTAAATTCTGTGTCTTCCTAGAAATGAATGTTATCGAGATTCCGCTCTTGTGAATTAAGAGATAATTTCGCCACTACCTCAATTGAGGTTAAGGATTGATGTATCATGGGCAATGTATTTCTGCGTAAATTAATGGCGTTAGCACTCCAAGTGTAATGGCCTTCCGAGATTACGTTGAACTCCGGTGGCGGAATTACATCAGTCACATCACTCATTGTATCACGTTATTCTGTGTAATGTAGATAACTTATATCTCTTCGTACGGCAATTCTCTATTGATATTGCGATTGAAATGAAATTAAGTAATTTACTTTGTAATTCCACAGCTTAAATTCTGTGTCTTCCTAGAAATGAATGTTATCGAGATTCCGCTCTTGTGAATTAAGAGATAATTTCGCCACTACCTCAAGTTTGTGAAATTCACATATCAGGTAATGCCATACCCTTCCCCTTTGCCTTCTGTGGCTTCCTCAGAAGGTGAATGCCTCATGGGGAAGGCATTCACCTTCTGGGGAACCTTCTAAATCTAAATGCCCTGGTGAATAAGTAATTAGGATAATAAATAATTAATTAATTGCATTGACGCCTTATATTTCATTTTGGAAACAATGTACAAGTTCATTGTGGCCAATTTTATTCTGCGTAATTATTCGTCGAGCTATCGAAATCCTCCGGTATTGGTAAACTGATCTGCACTGAAGTAGTTTAAGTTTATATTAAGTTCTTACGATACAAATTTAATTCATTCATATATTCTTCTTATATGTGCTAATTGAAAGCGTAAAAATAATATCTGTCGTCCCTTCTAACGATCACACTTATAAAGATTGCTAGCGTAATTCCCTTGGTCTCTTTGTTGCACGGAAAAAAAATTATTAAACTATTTATTTTTGATGGCATCTTAAAATATTTTAAATATATCCCTAATGCTAATTAGTGCAAATTTTATCTTTGCATTCGTGCTAGCAGAGCTTTAAGAGATGAAGATACTATCTTTGAGCAAACTGTTTACCAGCGGCATATCCTTTGCTACTGTATCGGTCGTAGTGGGATGGAGTCGTGTAAACACTTTTTGCATGCCTAATGAGCTGCGAATAAGTGTCAGGTTTCATCGAGAAGCGCAGGCGCATTACGAAACCTTGAGCAAAATGCCGCAAATCGTTGGTTTGCCGTAAAATCCTTTCTTTTTGTTATGCTATTTTCTCCCAATGATTCGGATCATTTAAAATTGAATGCTGCTATAAAATGTAAAATTTTCATCGCAAGTGTCGGTAGAAATATTTTATTGGTCAAGTAGTTGTAAATAAATAAGCTGTGCATTTTGTATCGCCACCAAGCGGAATCGAGGGATATTTCTACTTAAATTTGAGACTTCATTATTATTGGTATACGCCATTCATAAGATGTTTGTATGATACATACAAGCTTTAATGAAGCATGTAATTACTCTGAACAGTAGGTTGGCTGAATAGATTCAGGCAGCCGTTGAATTTAAGGTTGGTGAATTTTAGAAAGTGCTTATATCATTTAAGAAAGTTAGGGAAGAATTTATAATATTCATATTTTAAATAAATTCAAAGTTAAAAATGTTTGCTTTAGTTACTTTTAAAGTGCCCCTGAAACCCTAATCTGTGTTAAAGAAGTGGATAGTTTGTGTATAACACTTTGGAGAATTCCACCACTAGCATTACGTGGTGAAAATATTATTTGCAAATTTTGCTAATGTTGGAACTATACTTTTCGACTGGATTAGTTTCATTGCGATCCATCTCCTATAACAATTAAAGATGAGAATCTAGTCTCCTGCACATCCAGTTATCTCCATATTTTGATACTCTTCTTTACTGAAGGAACAGAAGTGCTAATCTTGGTCTTGAGTAGCCCACCTCAGGGAAAGGCAAAGGGAGAGTGCGGACGGATTTATTCGCCCAACAATATTCGCGTATCTCCTCTAGAATCTCTATCTAATTCACCAAATCCGGGATTCAGGTACGTGGAGTGACTCGAAATGCGATTGAATCCTCTCGAACTACTCCTTGTCTGACCCAATTACCAGCTGCCCTCCGATGCACGCGCAGCTCGAGACGCGTTCCCCTCGCCCAGCGTGGGTGTCGCTAATGAGGTCCGCGCCCATCCCTCCACGTCTTCCTCCCTCCCCACCCCTCTCGGCGGGCTCTTCCACAAAGGTCCTCCTCGACCCGCGGCCCTTCGCTCTCCACGAAGCATGCGAGAGTGGGGCACAAAAGCGTGGGAGTATGAGGTCGCTCGCTATCCGCCCCTTGCGTGGCATGAGACCGGATCCCGCCCCGCCGGAGATTGTGTGCCGGTGGCTTTGCCGGAATTTAGATCGATAAACAGGTGAGCGTGCTCATGGACGTTGAAATCAAGAGCCAGGTATTTATTCGCTCCATATTGAGAATTGGTTCACCGCAATGATGGGTTTAATAGAAAAAATTTTGGACTTGACTTGAGGTTGGTTTCGACTTGAAAGTTTGTTTTGGGCTGCTTTCAACTAGCCAAAGTGAAAAACTGATCAACAGAAATGGTGTACCTAGTAAACATTGAGAATGAATAGCGAATATTACGGGAATAATAGCCAGCTTGTTATCGGGGCTAAAGGTATTATAAAATGAGTAAACATTTTCCTTTTATAAATTTACCGAAAAAGGGCTATCTTTAATCGGAAAACTCTGAAGGCAACACTTGTATGAGTATACTGTCTCTCAAAATCCCTAAATTGTCTGATACAAGCGAGGAAAATTCCCTGCCTGCGTAATGCTGGATGAATTAAAGTCGGAAATATTTGGATAGATTTTTTATTTTGTAATATAAATATTGTTTAATCATAAATGCATGAAGACTGTTCGACTAAGACTAATCGACTGTTTCAATTAGTAAAACCTGCTTTAGTACCTCTGAGCTCTGGGACCCTCTTATTCATGCTAAAAATCAATTACACGTATACACTCTTGAAGAATCGCGTGTCCGAATTAACGTAGTCCTTACGGTAAATCACTTCTTCCTGCCAAAGGAAGTGAGTAATTTACAAAAACTGGCTTAAATTGCTTTATCATCGGCTAAAATTTTAGGCGAGGTAAAATTGTCCTGTATCAGTTAGATTTCAATCAGGATATTTTATTTATTCCACAAAATTGGAAGAAACGATACACTCTAAAGCCTTTCTTCTCATAATGTTCATCTGCTGAGGTTATTCATTATTATTAAATATTACTCCCTGGGATCAACGAAAAGTCATCCCTTTGATCTCATAGTTTTCCTTTAATTCCAGTTGCAAATAGATATTTGGACTAGCTTCCATTTATAGCGTGCATTGGTTAATGTGTTTTAAATAGTTTACCGTGTGGTCGCCGGCAAAAATTTACCGTATACCGTTTTGTGCTTCATGATCTACCGTTTAAGTTAGGTTTTGGATGGACATAGGCTGAATTTTCAATATTTCAATTCAATGCACATTTAGAAATACGCACATCTGCCACGAGTGCTGATATTCATTGAGAGACTGTGCGTGGAATCGTACCGAATGAGTGCTTTCAATAAATGTTCAACTTTTCTTGACGTTGAATTGGAGGATTGGACCTTATCTTTTGTGAATAATTTTTTTTGCTTTTGTCTTAATATTTCTTCTGACTAATGGTTCCTAATTTTTGTTTAGGAAAAAGGAGTAGTCATCTTTCTGTATAAATTTTCAGTGTATTACATCCGAGGTCCAATACCACATCGTTAGTTTCAGCTGTTAGCTTACTCTTTACAATACTTGATAAGGAGCTTTGCCCATTTCCTTTGCAATGGCATGTGGTGAGAAAAAATAGAAAACGGAAAACTACAGCAAGCAACCCCCAAGATAAGATAGGTTATGTTTAAGTTCACCTACAAGCTAAAGTTTGCGAAATTTGAAATTCACATATTAGTTTCGTTCCTTTTGCCGCCTTCAATTTCTCAGTAAGATCACTCCCCAGAAATTCACAATTTCTTTTCTCCTTGGTTCATTTTGGAAGCAAATGATAATTACGTAGGAAACGGAGCGAATCTTTTCCATGCTTTTTTTCTAGGAAGTTTTATTTAGCGTAAAATTATTGTCTGTCCCGTTGCAAAGGATTTTACTTAACCTATAAGAACTACAAAATGCACGTCCACCCTGGGAACCGTGGATCCTTCGACGTCATGTTTCGCGTCTGATGTGAATTCGTAAATTGGACTGCATTGAATGCAATGGGCGGTGTCTGCGCCATTCCAAACGCGACGGGTGCACCAATACCAGGTCCTCTCCTTCGAAAGCAAACCAAGTGAGACAGATGGTAATGGAGTTGGAAAGAGAATACATAAGAACCCAATTAAAGGACTCGCGATGTGGTGCTTTGGGAAGGGTTGGCATAACTCCGTCAAGATGTTTCATTGTGACTGAATAGAAGATGAATGGATGGGGAATAGGATGCACGTAATTGATTAAACTGCGACGGAGTGAAAAACTGAACTCGCGCAATCCATCTTTCACCTCCCGTATGCATAGCTAAGACACGCTAGAAGGAATTTCCTTTTAATGGCCGTTCTATTGCAGCCTAGATTGCTTCGATTGTTGGGCACAAAACCGTCGGATCAGTATTCGTTCGCTCAACTCAACAGGAAAGTCTATTTCTTTCATTTTAATGTTTTCCCTTTCCCGTGCGAGAGAGAGTCAGTGATGCTTTAGCCTGTTTAGACTTTCGTAGCAGTTTATGATTGAACCGCGTGACTCCTCAGCTACGCATGGAGTTTATCAGGTAGTATTACAAACATAGACCCCCGAGATGTCGCGGCGTACGGATTTCAATCTTCCACTCTGTGGAGCCCGCACGGGATGCAGGAGGCACTCCCGGAGATCTTGTCCGAGGGCGATGATTATGATGATGGCGCCTTGAAGTGTGACCTGTCTCGCGAGCAACCCCCCGACCCCTCATCCCTATTGTCCCCTATCGCGGTCGTGTCGGCCGCCGCGCTCTCTTCTCCCCTCGCCCACGACCGTCGGAATTGAAAAACCCAAGATCCAATTTCGGCGGCTCAATCCGCGGAATGGAGAGCCGGGCGAAACTCTCTGCGATCCCCCGCTTCTCCGCTTCTCCTACCCCACCCGCGCCCCCTGCCTTTCCCGCGGGAAAAGGGAAGCGAGTGCACAGGGGTATGAAATGCACGGGATTGTTTTCCATTGCCCGAGCGGAGCGGACCTTTTTCTCAGTTCCGTTGAATGCGTATTGTTGAATCCAGCCTTTTCAATCGCAAGCGGAGCAGATTTCCCGAGCGTAATCCGCTGATCCCGAATTTCTTTTTAAAGCACCACATTGGCCATGGCATTTTTAAAAGGCATTAAAAATAGCTCTTACTCTTTTAATGATGTTTATCCAGATCTTGTTTATATTTTCGAAAAGGATTAGCAGGAAATCGAAATTGTCAGCTGACTCCGCATCATCGACTTGGGCCCCAAGTCAAGCACTAGGTAAAATTTTATCCCGATACATGGCACAATAATGCCGGCTACTCCGCTTATGTCCGCCGCGGTGGAACGACATGTGTGCCCGCCGCTTTGGTCCGCTCTTCACGCCGTGCGGTGGTGAGTACGCCGGCTTCTCTCGTATCTCCCCATTCCGCTCAACCCGTTGTCCGCCGCAGGTAATCTTGCTAGACTCCGGCCGCGCCCTATCGGCCCTCTAAATTTACCTCTCAAGGTACGTGAGAGGCAGCCCCCGGGGGGGACCAGTGAGTGCAAACGCCAGGCCGGCGGGTGCCACTTTTTGTGCCCGATGCCCAGGGAGAAAAGTAGGAAAAGCCGGGCCCTTTCACTCCGGCGCCCTGGATATCCCCAGGCGGAGCTGTCTCATTCTCCCGCTCGGCTCCCGTCTCCCTTCACGGGGAGGTCGGGAGAGACCTCTCGGGGCATCGGGGTAGGGCGGGGGAGCAATGGGGGCCGAAAGCCCGGGAGTGTGACGGAGGGAGGGGACAGGCGTGGCAGTAAGAGGGGAGGCGTAAAAGGTTTGAAATGGTGCGGATGAAATATGAAAAGCAGAACGATTTCGGGTGGAGGAATGGAGATGGAAGGTGGAGGAAAGGTTTATGCGTGGGGCATGGTGGCCGTCTTTTCCGGTCAAATGTGGGCAGTGGCCGTACTAGCGGCATGGTAACCCGTCTTTTCGATTCCTTTCTTCGGCCACCCATTACTGAATTGTTGAACTAGTAATTAAAGTTCACTTTCGTTAAAGTGCAACGCTTGCTTGCGTAAACTAACTTAGAAGCCGCTCTGCATCATTCGGCTACCTGAGCACAACGAATGAGTAATTTTGATGATTATTTTTGTACGAAACCACGTTTTCCATCTGATTCCAGTTTGAATATTTGACTTAATCTAATATTGAATTGTTAAGTGTTATTCTAACGATCCATAGAGGTGCACAAAAGGAATACAGTAGTTTGAGTATCATATATATCGAGGTATATCGGAATTTTCCGTTAGTTACAGTTTCGACTTACCTCCTTATTTCGCTATGTTTGATATATTTTAATTTGCCACGACAATATATCAAGGGTTTTAATAATTATAATTGCTTGCTTGGAAATTGTTTTTTACTATTATTTTATCATTGATGCTTTTTATTTTGAGTAATAATTCGCAAGTGCTTGATTTTTACTCAGTTAGTGGATTCTCTTTGAGCGCACCTTCTTCGTCGTATTGTTTTTCTACCGCCCACGTCTACGTTGTACATTGATATCGGAGGGAAGTCAGTGTGTTGATAAGACGCTGTAGATTGCTGTCGTTGAATGGAATAAAATTATCATAAAATTTCATATTGCCCTTTTATATTCATAAATATAGTACTTGTTGTTTTCAAAATTTATAGGTCATGAATCTAATATGTTTTTTGTTTATAAGAACCTTCCATTTTTTCCGTTATTAGATTAAGGTTTTTCTAGTTGTAGATGCTTCTATCTCGGATCTTTTCTCCCCTCGTTAATTCTCTTAAGTTCTCACGAGCACACACTTTTCCACACCATTCCCTTTATTTCAACACATTTACCAGCCCTTATCGGCGGGGTAACGTCCTCGCCGGCCAACTCAAGTCGCTGTGAGTTCAAATCCCCAATGAAAAAGATTTTACTCCACCTAGGGCTTACCTGTGATTGTTTGTGACTGTTGTAATACCATGTTCGTTATCCGATGTAAAGAGCCATCATTGACTGTTATTGGATTAGTGCTAAAGAAATAAATATTTTGTTCATGTTTTCCTCTCTAATTTTATTAAATTTACCTCTGATATAATCGATGATTATCCCGATAGTTTTAATATTCTTCTAATTAGATACTTCTCCATTTATTTATTTGAACATCATATACGCAAGACTTGTATCTGCATCTTAGACAATGGCTATTGTATTTAGCTTTATTTTCAATATGTGAATTTATTATCTCATAAACCCTCAAGTTAACGGGTTACCTACCTTAACAAGTCATCCCTATTCTTTTCAATTACTACGTTGCGAAGCGAAAGAAGGTGTTTAAAGAGATCGTTAACTACCATTCCATTGTAAGGTCCGTTTTTATCGCGTGTTGAATGAAAATTAAATTCCCTAAGACCAACTACCTTATGGAAATAGTGTTAACGTAAACCTTTAAAATCACGCTTCGTCCTAATATACGTGTACTTGTGTAATTTATCATTAGTTTGTTAATTTTTAATATCAAAATGTAACTCTATTGGGCAAATTTGTGCAATTAGTTTTCATGGATCTAGCAAAATTCTTAAAATTAACAGTAACGAGATCAACTGTCTCTAAGGCAACATAATATATTATTTAAAATTGGCGATTGTGATTTCATTCAAGTAATGTCGGAGGCTTGAAATCGAAATCATGAGTGAATTCCATAATTAAGATGGTCTGATAGGAGACATTTACCCTCAAATTACTTGCTGGCTAGTCATAGTCCCTTTAACGAAGAAATATGCTGTCAACAATTCCCTTTAAAGATTTACTCATATTACCTTTTGAGGACCACACCATAGAATGTCATTTTGACGGGGAAATAAAGTTCGAGTAGATTTGCTTCGAACATTTCTCTTTATATCAGAATCACCACTACCAAAATGATTTAATTACCAGAATGTCTTTCTTCCTTTTTTCTGCTGCTGGTATCTTCAAGTTTTTGTTTAGAAATTTGACTCAGTATAAATTATTATTGGTTCTACTATTTCAGCCGTTCTCGTTTCCAGAAAAGACACCTGGTGTCCTTCATTTTCTCCAATATTGATTCACGATTCAAGTGTTCTGGTTGGAGTCGATATTTTAGGATAATCGGAGAGTGTGTTTATAAGGTGTGAATTGTGAGTTTATTTTTATCTAGAAATCGCATCTTCCATATCGCATGGTATTATGTTTTACTTTTATCGATATATATATATATATATATATATATATATATATATATATATATATATATATATATAGTATTATGAGTTTTTTGTGAGATACCTTGAAGGAATCGATTGTCATTTCGTCATTTTAAATGAATTTTCATTTTCATCCCAAATGTTTTCATTAGTTTTTAGAAAAATACATCACTTCTTACGATGCCCTTGCTTTCATATAGCCATTTAAAATCACGAAATGATAATCGATTCCTTCAAGGTATCTCACAAAACTATCTATTTAAAATGTAACTTCGTTTTAGATTTTCTTTTACCCAGATTTCTTAGTGTTATTGAAAAACCCTCCTTTCTTAAATATTGAATATTTCCTCATTCATTGTCCTTTCTTTGAAGCCAGTTATGAAATATAATTTTATATTGTTTAAGGTATCACCTTCGAGAATTATTAAGTACCACATAGTGAGGAAGTGCGAGAGACATGACATTTTGAAAAAAAATTGGCCACATTTCAGATTACGAAAAGGTATGAATATTTAAGGAATTTGCTCCGAAATAATGAAAATGATGATAAATATTATATTCTGATAGCTGCTCTGGTATTCCCTTCGCCATCAAGCAGCCCAGTACCACATATAGCATACTACGTAACACAATAATCAGTCTGCAGATTTAATTGGTAGATGAAGAGAGAGTTTCCATTTTACTAAGCGCAACAAACACATATGCGGGCAGAGCTTCCTTCTCCTGTGCCGCCTCTAGGGTTCTCAAGAAAATCTGATGCTCATAAAGTTGAATAGCCCAGATTGGGTAAAGCTGAGAGTACCCAGACGTGTCTTCCGGAATCGAGCCTGGGGTCTCCACTCAGTAGGTCAGTGCCTTAACCCCCGACCTACCACTTTAATTCAATACTTCATTCTAGTTGCGTAGTAAAGAATTCTTAAAAATGTAATGTACTTTTAGAGCGAACAGTTTAATATTCTGCTTTGGGGTAAGGATAATCGAATGCCTCCGGTGTTGACTTGATAAGTCAGGACGGGGTACATGTGTTGACCAACGTTTCCTCTAGTTGATTAAAAAGGCATATTTGGAGCTAAGATGGAGGAAAATGTGTTCATTTGCTTCACGTAGTATAGTCATAGTGTCTGCCAGTCGTATCCCAGTTGTTATTTGAATATAATGAATAAATAATAATAATAATTCAATAAAATTTGAAAGCGTGTTTGTAAATGACTAATCATCAAATAGAATAATTTATTGGCATCTGGCTCAACCTTGTGAAATCGTATTTTGAGAAATTAGATTAACCTTGTAAATGTCACGAAACTTTATGCGATACGACCAGTTTCATCGCACGCGTGACGTTTTCAGGTACGATCCTGTGATCAAACATTGCACCAGAAGATGTCGCAAATATTATGAAACTAGTGGCACCGGAATAAAGTTTGATGAAATCCAAAAAGTTCTTTTTATGATTCCTCATTGCTATGTTGTTTATGGTATCATATTTATGAATGTCAATCAAGTTTAAACCGATTTTCATATTCGAGTCCAAGTGGGCTGATGGATGGAAGGGAAGACTGTGCGATCCATCGTTTGTTAGCATTTGCAGATTACCCCTGGGTGATCTTCATCGACCTCCGCCGTCGGAGTACCCGTACTGAAGCAACCATCAGGTACTCTTCTCGGAATGCCATATCCCTCGGGCACTGGCGGTAGATTGGAGTGCTTCCCTGTTATGCTCTGAATTATTGTTACACACCTGTGCTCATCCCGTGTAAAGGGAATGGCAAATGAGGCGTTTCTGACCTCTGATGTGAGGGACCAAGGGAATCGATTGGCGGAAGCTCTTCTCCTTCAAGCTTGGCTTTCCACCCAAGCTTTTCCCTCTTTGCCTTGCCTCCTTCCTCCATCTTCTCCACTCTTTTGTGTCTTAGACTCTCCTCCGGGGAACTATAAATTCGTATTCGTCTCCGCCCTTCCGCCTCTATGCCCCCCTCTCTCGGGTACCGGAAATATTTGATTGGCGTCGCGGGTTCCCCTTGCAAAATGTTCCCCCAAGTCGAAGCTTGCATGCTTTAGTCGCCGTGAGTTGGCGGAATCAGATTGGTTCATGCGAGACTCGAGATGTGATGGAAATTAGCGCCTGCTTGTCGGGCAATACATATGTTATGACTTGATTTCTCTCGTGGGAGTATGGGAGCAGATAAAAATTGGTTACCCCCCTCAATTTAGTTGGGTTCCCAGGAGTGCAGAACAAAATTTTTCAATCTCAAAACCGTGTTTTTGTGGATTGAGTCCCTTTTCAAGTGATTGAATGGTGACTTTTGGATGAAAATATGAGTACTCCAGTATATTTCCAGCGTTGCACTTCTGCGACTGCTGATAGATATGAATAATCCTTCGTGAAAAATGTCTGCTATTAGAATAAGCAGGTTGTATTCTGAGCTACAACTAGACAGTATTCATTTTAATCGTAATTTTCTTTCACGAGTCAATTTCTCTTCTTCTTTAATGCATATTCGCTGATATCATATAGGAAAATGATCTTCATATTTAGGGTAGAAATCAATTTATCTGCACCACAAGTACCGTATTTATGTTCTGCATGTTTTCATTATTACGCCCTACAAGCAGACCCGAGAGACATTACCGCGTTTGCGAAAATTCCTTTAGCATCGGTGAGTTTCCAGACACACAGAATGGTATTACCGAAGTCAGCACGTGGTGCAAACCTTTCTCCAAAATCAGCCAGGTGCATCTATAAACTGGGTGGCCACTCACCTGGAAAACCTGGAAATGTTCTGGATTTTAAGTGTTTGTAAATTCTGGAAATGCCCAGGAAAATTACAAATATGTCCTGGAATTCGTACGATTAGGGGGACATGTGTTGGCAACTTTTCCAGCAAATTAGCTGACAATGTGTCCCAATATGTGTTTAAATAATCCAACGGAAATGTTCGCTGATTCGAGAAATTACTGAAAAATTGTATGAACTTATTAGGGTTTTTACGTGCTTTACATTTTCTCCAAAGAAATATAGTATGTGATAAACAAAGGATGCTTTAGTCATAGTTTTTTTTAAAACTGTAATTGGTTCTTAGTGTAAACTAGATTCTATTTGATAAGGTGCAATGTGTTGTTACGGTTTCGAAAGCTTAGGCATCGCTGTTACAAATTCTGAAGGAATGTGGAAAAACTGCAAATTTGGGTCTGAAAATTGGGTAATACCCTGGTAATATTTCCCTAAATCTTTGTAGCCACTCTTGAGTATGTGACCCTTTCACAGCGTCACTATTTCAACTATAGCAGCTGCATAATAATATAGGCAGAGGCCTATTTCTGAAACAGTATGCTATTATTTATTTATGTATACCCACTACGAATGAGTAGATATTTTAACTATCAAATAATTCCACTTACCCTAATTTCATGTAGTCCAATCGATCTGTGTAAAATGTACGGTGTTTCGTAACCTGATAAATCCTGCTCCCAATGTTTATGGGCCATAACCATAATGACGATGGAAGGTCCCACAAAGAGGTTCTTAGCATTGGTTTTAAAGAGTTCCCTGTTCATATTTTCCTTTGAAGACGAACAAAGTCTGTAGAATTTTAACGAAGCTGTGTTTTTTGTTCAGCATCTCTTACAAACCCGCCTGTTGCTGTTTCAAGTCATGGTCGGTATTCGTGAGCCGGAGACATTCCTCCGCGGCCTCTACAAATATCGAACTCGCACCCTGGGAATGAGAGTATTTCATCATCATAATGCGCGCCGTCGTTGTGCACTTTGGGCCTCGGCTTTGCTCTCACGTCATGAGGACTGAAAGGAAAAGGAGATGGGGGACTGGAGGAAGGGACCCTCCCTCCTTTATGCTCCCTTTCTCTTAGCAAGGTGCAGCGTGAAAGCATGGAGCCTAAGGGGCTCGTGCCCTCTTTTCTGCTCCCTCTCTCTCTCTACCTCATGCCCTGCATGTGGGCAAGAAAGAGAATGCCTGAAGATTTTAAAATAGACTGCACGGGATATTTAGCGTTAAAGACGCATCGGGATACGTATTATTCTTAAATATTCTCATGCTACAATCCGTCTGCATTGTGTATAATTTTCTGCTTCTCAGCGCGTCCGGCTTAGTGAAATGCTTTAACTGTTCAATCTGCATGCTTCGTATGATTTTATTCTCTTGAATTCAAATGTCTTACTTCTGTAGCCTAGTGTACTCTCTGATTTTTCTGCTCACAGAAGAAATAGAATAGAAATAATGCCGATTTTTGAATTGGAGATTGAAGGAAATAATCGACTTTATGCTTTGTATCATTGATGCCCGAGCCATTATTTGTTGCAAATTATTCGAGTGTGTAGTATATGAATGCTGCATGATTCTCGGTTTTCTTATCATAGCTTGTTTCCAAAAGTTCTTCCTGTTTCCTTCTGATGTCTTCGGGTTTAATGCAAGGGTTAACCTGAAGACGCCTGTTGAAATGCTCTAGAATCTGTCGGCTGTCGGGACATTAAACATTCGATAACTCTTACTCCTTAACTGTAAAAGTAGATCATTTACAAGGTATGTAAGCAAAGATTATCATATAAACGAACACGCGTTTTTATAGTTAAATTTCAAAATGATAGGCAAATATGACTAAATATTTTGCGATCGACGAATGCTGTTTGAACTTTATTTTTAATTGCTTTTCATTCATGTACGATATGGGAAAGGGGGGCAAGAAGATTATAAGCGATGGTAATGTGGTTGTACAAAAGAGTCATGAAAATAACATAGACCGGAATGCATAAATGAGAGAGAGAGAGAGCAAATATAAAAGCCAATGGAGAACAATTACAAGACAGGAAAACTAATTGGACTAATCCCAAGGTACAGCTGTTTAATCTTTCCCAAAACAAGTAAATTAGTAATAGAACAATCGCGGGGTAGGATTACAAATTGCGAGTTAGAGGCATGCAATGTCAGAAGTCAGCTCAAGAAATTATGATGAAATAGAATAATTAGCAAGTGAAATGGTAGCTGAATAAGATGCTCAGCCACTCTTTGAGCAAAATTTTAAATAAAACTTTTCTTTCGTTCCCTTTTCCCTGCAATCTTCCTCGCCACTCACATTCCGTTCTTTCCTAGCTATATACACTCTTACTATCTCGGCGGCAATCATTATTTGTCTTCTCTCGAAAAAGCGAGTGGCATTTGGTCACGGAACGTTAGGTTCACTTCAAGAATACACGGCATCAATCCGAACAAAGTATGCATTTTCAGTTCAGGGATTGATAGCCTATGACAAGGACAATACATGATTATAAATTAGGAATAATACTTTTCAAGTGCATAATGATGACTTATTTATTAACATTCTAATCTAATACTGAATTTTCTTCTTAGCCGGTAGCCATTGATCGGAAATTCTCCTGAGTAAAAGAATCTCTTTCAAAATCTAAAACAATAGATCAACATCACTTTCTCATATAAGTGTCATTGTTTAAACGGATGAAGTTCATAGTGTACATTTATTAAAGGTACTGGTGCAAACTGATAGGAACAAAAACTATGAGCCTGGGCATTACTTCATGAAATGAAAAATCAGTTCAAGCCTTAAGTCACGATAAGTATTATTTTCTTAATTTATGTTTTCGCCAAAGTGTGGTTTCTGCTTAACTACAGTGAACGGTTCCATTCTGCGATCACCCACATGTCATTCATTCCATTTAGTATGCTTTTATTAAGCCATCGCGCCACGGTAGTCGCGTTCGTTCGTATTTAGGTCACGAAATTCAAATCCCTGGATTTCATGGTCAATAGTTCTCACTCCGCTGTTGGCCCAAATTGGTACGCAGGTGTTGGAATCCGATTTCACGCTTCGGCACCAATTATTCGAGAGAGAATGTTAGAGTATCCTTCCGAAACCTTCCTAATGAACTCACCGTACTCCCTCGATTTTCCCAATTTGGAACGCTTCTAATCTCCTCGTATTTTACTGTTGCGCACTAGACTATTTCAGGATGTGAGTTATTTATTTTTGTTAATTAGATTTTTCAGGGAGTGGCAGCCAAATACTGTAGATAGCGAATTTGGTTTCTAAATTAAAGGCCCAGGTTTAATTCTCGGTAACCTTGGTTAACTTCAGCTTTACCCGAGCGGTGTGATGTTTTGGGTACCAGATCTACGTGGAAAACCATAGGCGGCACAAGTAATGAAACTGACCCCCCCCCCCTTCCATCCTAATGTATATTTATGCGTAGTGAAAGTTATTACGAGCTGAGCTCTACCCACAGCTACGGAGCCAACCCTTGATAATTGATTGATATTGTGATCTTTGTGCTTGATTTTGTGTTTTCTGGTTGCTTATTGTGATATTTGTGATATTTGATGATAGGATTTTTACGTAACCCCTTGTTGAATAATTATAGTTCATTATTCTCATCCCAATCAAAAGTAGTAGGTTCCTCTGTTTCATTTATCCCGGCAGACGTAAGTTTCACCATTGAACTGGGTGTACCTCGTTTATTAGCACTCTAATGCACATGATCGGAGACACATTATGGAGGCGTACGCACGCTGCACATCATGTTGGAAATATAGTATCTTAGACAAGTGCTTATCCAGCTTGCGGAGGGTGCAGATGAATTCGTTCTGGTGGCGTTTTCGGATAAGAGAATGCATTTGTTCGCCAAGATGTATAGGGAGTTAGGTGGACGTTGGGGAAACTAGCTTCTTGTTATTTTGCTTTCTAGTGGTGCTTCTCCGTGTCCACTTCTAATAGCGATTAGTTTCCTATCTTTTTTTCTCATTTTCGTTTTTGGAGCGATTTTGATGATAGCGTTGCGTTCGATTCTCTTTGCTCAGCGTGAACCAATGGCGAACGAATAAGTCTATTCCGTTCATTTGAATTTACCCGCTGTGATCCTTCAATGTGAACCCGTTTTAGATGTAGCGACGGCAATGGTGATACGGCATGTAAGCGTACAAATGGATGCATGTTCAAGTGCTCCGTCGTCGGGTATGCAACGCTCACGTTCCCAATGGGATTGGGATCGACCATCCAATTAGCTATACCGCTATTAGAAGCGTTCGGCGTGCTCTTGAATGGTCTAGGTTTAATTTAAAATTTGTCTCCACTCTTAAAAAGGAATACATTTTTCCAATAGTTGCATGTAAAATCTTTTTTTTAGGGCAATGTTATCGGTCATGGTAAATTTAGCAAACCCGTTTTATTTTATAACCCTATTATTACTCACTTATTCATGTTGCTTGCCTCATTACTCTCAATAATGACCTCATGGTACTCTTTCGCCGTGAATAACACATTTTGTAGACTTATCTCTTTTTAAACCAGGATAAAGGAAGCAGTCGGAATGGGGTCCTTTGATCAGAGTCAAGGTAGGACTTATCAAGGATGCTTATACTTTTCAAATCCACTGAGATGATTCTTGAGGGAAAGGTTGGCATGAACTTAACTATAGGTTGGAATAGTATGTTGAGAAGAATATTTAGCACAAAAGCATGGAAATCTTCTTTCTGAAAATGTGGTTATGATGCTTCATCATTCTTATCCTCGGATAATGATAACAGTACTATTTATGTGTTAAACAATTTCGTGCATGGATCGGTCACAAAGTGTCATTCCTCATTCGATAGTACTTATCTCGGGAATCTAACTCTTAAAATTTGATGACGGATACATCATGCATTTAAATCCTTCATATGTGAGAAACACTGAATTTATTGAATGAGATAGATGGAAAGATGTCTTCAGTCAATAATTGATTCGCCGTCGTATGGGAGAACTAGATTTCCCTTTTATTCGTAGAGAGAATGTTTGGCTCGTGATTTTCACTCCGACTTGTGACAATGACTTTGGCGTGAATGCCGTATAAATATCTGCGTATTCATGTCGGTAGAAGAACATGGCTTTTAAAAATATTAAACAAAATAACACAATGGGCTCACGGCCTTTTTCGCCGCCTGATGTAGCTTCCAAAGTTTGAAACTTCTTTAGTTCACAAATGTTTGCGGAAACCAATCTTTTTTTCACAATTATCTCCAGTAATCTCCATTTGGCTCAAAAGTTTCTATGCCCAAGATGGAATCCAAGTGAGTAATTTTAAATTACGACTTTGCAGTTTAGACAAAAGATGCAGTAAATCCGAAAGTGTATCATTTTAGCACAATCTCATGAGGCCATTATCCACCAGGGTACCTTATGGTTTATTGCCGGGCAGGTTCACAGCCCATCGCATTTACTGGCTCGTGGATAGGTCGATTTCGCACTCGAGAGAGAGAGAGAGAGAGAGAGAGCGCGTCGGCATACCGAAATAATGAATTTACCGCCGTCGTGACTAGAGGTTAGTGGTGTTCTCGTCATTCCCCAACCGTCTACTTTTTTCCTGGGGTTATATACGGGCACAGGCTTATGGAGAAGTTCAGGAGGAGTCGGGTCTGCGTAGTCAGTTTTCCATCCACTAGAGTCAGGCACAGAACCCAGCCTTTGCGTTCCAAGTGGTTTGTTCAAGAGTAGGAGTCCACTTCAAATCTCCCCTTTAATAATCACTTGGAATTGGCTAAAATTCTCTCCGTCATATGGCTACTTAATTAGAGTAATTACTCAGTATACCTTCTTCAAATACCAAATAAAATTTGAGATTTCAATATCGGAGTAATTATTTTAATTTGCCACTGACTGTGTAAATGAAATATGTACCCACGGTATATTAAAGATATTTTCAAATGTGATATCATACTAATAATCAATAAACGAATAATCTCGAATGTGAAAATATTAAATATTTGAAATTAAGGGACAAGCATTAAAGAAACATAGTTATGTGTAAAAAAGGAACACTGAAGACTTTCTCGAAATATTATTGGGCAAACTCTTCTTTACTTTCACTGAAACCGTTTAGTGGTGATTGGTTATGTAATGACAACTACGGAATACCAGTCCACCGAATTCGCGACTCCTTGGGCTCGACCCAAATATGGTAAAAGTCGTTTAAGTTTGTATGGAATTGAATATCCTCCCTGGCGATCCCCTCGGGGTAACGAACGTGTGCCATCGGAATTCTCTAAAAAATACTTCTTGGTTTACATCTTCGACAAAGTTTAAATGTTGGACCACGCATAAAAAGACGTGAATAGGATGCAGTAACGAATACGTAGGTACATGAAATATAACGCTCTGGTGAATGCGGACAGCTGTGATTCGCGCGACGTTGGGTTTCCTGCTGTGTGTGTACATTCAAAAATGTATGTGGCGGCTGGGAGGCCGTTGGCATCCCGGCGTTTCCGCTCCGCTTAACCCCTAGGCCACCGCCCTCCTTGCCGCTGCAGTTCCCCGGGGCGCGCGCGCGGTGTGGGTGAGTGAGTGGGGGGCGAAGTTTGAGTGAGGGGGTGGGGTTTGAGAAGCCCCTGTGGAGGTCGGGACTGGGGGGATTGAGGGGAGAGGGGTCACCGAGGAATGGAGGTGAGAGTGTGAGGATTGATTAATTGTTCGCATTTCTGCGGTGGTCTCCCGGCGGGGGCCGCGCATTTCTTTCCGCCAAACCTATCTAAGTCGGAATCAAAGACAGCAGGGGAGTCCCGCTCGAGCCCACCAACATTCACCGTTGGACGAATCTGATTAATTCCTCGGTGGAGCCGTCCATATTCGCACTCTTCTCATCCTATGGTTTAATTTCCGAGTTTCATTTCCGTCGACTTCGATGAAGTCATTTTCGTTGAACTGAGATTGATCCATTCACTGTATAAATCTGAACAGTTAACGCCCGGCGGTCAGCTGTGACAGTGGAAAATAAGGATAACTGGAAAATATGGCGAGTCAATTAGATAAAATATATTGGTAAAGCGGTTAGGGATATAGCAGAATTGATTATGTCAAGGCGATAGTTTTTTATCGAAACTCCAGCTGTAGGTATAAAAGCTGTCAGACCCTGAAACGGTGAGTTATGTGATGATATCGTGAAAGATCGTTTCAACCATCGGTGTCACATGATGCTGTCGTTCCGGGTTTAAATCTTGAGCGATGTGTTCGCTCTATAGAACTCAAAGCAAATTAGGAGATGTCTAAAGAGAAAGCTTTAAGAGGTTCAAGCCTTGTTTCTAAACATGTGTTCATTCCGATCATTTATCCATCAAAAGCTTTAATTCTGCCGTCACATTTCACCTCTTAATAACTGTTCTTGCCGTGTATAAAAATGATTTATCTAAAAACAGTTAATCAATTTTTAGGTCATAATTAACCGGTCAGATGTGGAAGTTTATTAAAGTTACTTCTTTTATTTTATTGATTTCCTTGATTAAAAATTCAAAGCGTGTTTAGCAATATTTTAATCAAGGGAAAATGCATTTATAAAATTCAACATTGTAAATTTAATTTTACGACTAATCGTTTGAGAAATGTTGTGATTCATTGTTCCACGAACAATATTTCGGAGGCTACTTCTCCCGTAAGAAAATGCCAAATGCTTTGTACGAAACTACAGTCAACGAAAACTGATGTCATATAAAGCATTTGATTTCTACAAAAAATAAAATATAATAATATTGGTGTGAAAGTCGGGAAGATTACGATTATACCTAAACCAAAAGAATAAATAAGATTTTCTCAATCGTTGATTTTGTCAAAAATTATTTGAATTTTTCTGTAAGAAGTGGGTGAATTTCTACTCGTTTACAAATAAATGGCGATTTAATGTATATGTAGGGATATGACTGTGTACAGCAGTAGGGCGTCGAAAAATGGAGATGAAAGGAAGATACCTTCATAGCATAAAAGGAAACGAAGTACATGTATATATATATATATATATATATATATATATATATATATATATATATATATATTCTTTTTAGGCCATTATGGAAAGAGAAAACTTGGGGGTGGGAAATGCGAAGGTAATTAGTTGGCGGGGAGATGTGATAATGACTTCGAGACCATTAATCATTGCATGCAATCATGTGCGGAGTAATGGAAAAAGTGTTACTGATTAATTAAACATATCTCTATTAATACCTTTCTTCATCTCGGGTGATATTTTATTATTAAATACAGGTATTATTATTATTAATTGCATGTATTTCATAATTTTACCTTTTGAAAAAAGGATACAAACATTGCGAAAGTGATGCGCTGACTACATTTCTGGCTTTGCTCTGATCGCCTTTGCATCGTCTAGTAGTGAAAAATTTAAACCCCCGATCATATTCCTACACTTTTTAGTTATTAGGCAGTAGGTAACTCCGATGGCTTCTAATAACTAGTTCCGAATTTCGATACTGTTTTAGTGGAAGTTCAATCTGAGTAAGCCTTTGAAGAGTAGTATTAAATTTTTATAAAAATGCTTTCTGTAGAATTTCCTGAATTTCCAGTGTATCTAGTATATGGGTAATATCTAGTATATGGGTTGTACATCACCACACTACTCCTTTAGCGAGTGAGTAGTAGGTAGTTGCGCTTAGAGTGAAAGTAAAAGCAGTGTGGAGGGATGGTAAGGGGGGGCGGGTTGGGAGGAGGGTGTAGAGGGGTGGGAGGTTGGGAGTTTTGAAGAGGATTTGAGTAAAGAATGAGTGGTACAGGAAATTGAAGGATGGAGAGTGGAGGGAGCGGCATGGAGGGGATGGGGTTGCCGAGAGGGAAGGGGGGGTGAGGGGAGGGAGGGAAAGAGAGGATTGGGTGAGATCGGGGAGGTGAGAGGCTTTTGGGAAATATTTGGAGAGTGCCAGTACCCTCCACCTATAAATTGGGATGAGCGAGCGCCTGGGTTTTCTCATTAGCCGCCTTTTCCGTCGCCTCGCGGCCAAAATTCCTCCCAAGAAAGTAGAAGCACTGCGAAATTAACTTTAAAGGATTGTCGGTTTCAAAGGTTTCATTATTATTATTTGATTTCCGTTTAGTGTTCATTTAGAGTTGCATTTAGTGTGTGCTTTGTAAGATTCTGACTGTCGAAATGACTGTCCGCCTCTTCGAGAAACAAAATAAGCATTCTTAAATATGTTTCATGGGTAAATTAAAGATAAAAATTTATTGTGATCGGTAATATTTTAAAAAAAGGCAATAAATAGAGGAGATATTATTTGTGCTTTGTAAAAACCTGTGTGTAACTTTCATTCCCTTTATTGCCGTTGGTTTTAGTGAAACATTCAATTTTTACTGGAGAAATCACGAAAATTCAGGCTCTAGTTTGTGAAAATCCGTAACTCTTGAAGAAAGGCATCAGAAAATGTCTGAAATATGTCGAAATTATTTCCATGAATTTTATACAAAGTTGTGGAAAGTACTAACGTGTGCAATTTGATTACCTACATAGAAACGCGGTACCTGTAGGATTCTTAAGGCTCCTGCCTGACAAATTTGAATTTCTAGAGAGATAGAATAGAGGACTAGTATTTAATAGAGATATAAAGATGCAATGGTACTTATAAAGGCATGCCTTATCCTAAAATTCCTCTCTATTGTATTAGGCATTCTTTTTATGTTGTTACATTTGTCCCTCAATTATGTAACACAGCAAAAACATAACACTTTCCCAACCGAAAGTTGTCTTTAAAAATATGACTAAAGAAAACTAAATTGTTTTTGTCCGTGAAACATTGTAATAACGATACTAAATTAGGAAGAAGACTCATTTATACTCTCGGCAAGTAACGTAACCTGGGGTCAAATATTTGTGTCATGCCCTCGTTAATTCCTACTTGGAAGTGAGATTGTGCTGGTCGTGACACGTTACAATACGCTTTGTATTTACTTCATTAAAACATTTTGTGGGGAACGTCACGTCATAATTCGCGGCTCGCTCTGTCTCCATTAAATGACATTATTTACTCAATTAGTGTGGTCGCCCGTCTAGTTATCCTTTATTATGCGCCGTAAATAGGTATGAACAGAGGGACTCAACCCGTTTATTTAATGACCCTCTCTTTCGATTCTCGTCATAAGCAGCCATATGGGAATTAAAAACTTTTCTGTTGATCTCGGTGGATGATACAGACGGCAGGGAAGTGAGGAGGGAGAGATTTAGAGGGAAGACGAAAACGGAGTGTACGTAAAGGAAAAATATAAAAGCAATACTTGCTTGTGCGACGCTATAAATCTCTCTTCTTTCTTTCTCTCGAGTTTTTTTTTCATTTTTGTTGCTTCTTCGGCCCAAAGGAGGCGTCGGGAAGAGAGATCCGGTACTCTCCCGAGTGAGGAGGGACCCCTTATCCCTCATTCCCTCGTTGGGTGTTGTGCCACTTCATTTTATTTCAGCATATCGCGACCAACATGTTCACGGAAAAATTCAACGGGAAAAAGATACCGTCCCCCCGCGGTCCCCGGGACGGCTGTTATCACTGGAATGGCGTGACCTTGTTGCCTCGTGTGCCCCCGCGCCTGGCGGCCTCCGTAATTACCGCAATCGCAGCCGTGTGCTCGCTCCGTGTGCGCCCGCGCCGTGTGGTCTTCCGCCCGTGGTGTGTGTGTGTGTTTGCACACACGAACACGCCTTGTCGACGTGTCCTCGCGTCGAGGGAAAAATAATGTGATTTCCGACCGGTCTCCTCTCCGCCCGCGGCTTCCCATCCTCTCTCCCTCCTCCCCCGCAACCATTTGTGTCCCCCCACTCTCCGTTGCATTTGCCCTGCCCCGCCTCCCTGGTCCTCTCTTGCCCCCTCGTCGCAACTCCTCAGACCTCCTCCTGCGGCCACGTCTCGGACCTCCAGCACCACTTCTCCGCGTCGCCCCCACCCCACTCCTCGTCTCCACGACCCCCTCCACCTTGCCCGAACGCCCCCCTTCACGCCCTTCCTTCGCCTCCCATTTTTTATCTCGTCCCCTGATCCCCGAGTCATTTAGTGAGGCGGCCGCCCTAACCCCTTTGCCAGTGTGTCATCGCGATGAAGGTGGAAGGCCCGACTGTGGAGGGAGTGATGCGGTGGGAGAGGCGCAAGTACGTGACTTGTCGTCTTTGCCATATCCGTGGCCTCCCCGTCATCATTTTTGTTTGTTTGCCTTCTTTCATTTTTTTCCCCGAGTTCGTCTCCTTCCCTGCGTTCGTCCCCACGAATCGTCTCGATGTGCGCGCCAAGTAACTGTCTCTCGGTTCCTCGAGTTGGCATTCCCACCTACTTCGCTCTTCATATCTCCGATTCGACTTGTGTTTCTTGATTATTTTAGGCGTCTCCGTTCGTGACACGCAGTATCATTTTGGTTTTCACCTCGATGATATACTTATGATTCTATTCCTCAATCTCCTAGGGATTTTGGTTGCCTTCCCCTTTTCCCCACTGCAAGTCATGGGAGAGAAAATTTTAAGCGACTAAAACTTGATAAACCTTGCATTTTGTTGTCGGCGATTCATTCTTCTGAAGAATCACAATTTACGTAGTACAACA
The DNA here is from genome assembly GCF_022747635.1 of Hetaerina americana. Lineage (NCBI taxonomy): Eukaryota > Metazoa > Arthropoda > Insecta > Odonata > Calopterygidae > Hetaerina > Hetaerina americana. The sequence goes on along the minus strand of NW_027287538.1, from coordinate 64,917,170 downwards.
GCCATGTTAAAGATAATTATAAGTATGCCTCTGCGAAGGAACTGAATTTTCCTCTTGGTCCAGAATGTAGAAAAAATTAAATCTTTCTAGGAATGAGAAATCGATAACTGCTTAAATAAATTAACTGCGTATTTTTCAGGAATTGTTTAGTTTTTCCGTAATAAACATACTGTCGCCATTGAAGTATTTATCGACACTGCGAAGTGAGTTGCATTGTAACACGACATACTTATGCGTCGGAACATAAGTATGATGTAGCTCACCTGTTTAGGGCGTTGATAGAGAAAGTTCAGTGAAATAAACTTGCCAAACCTCATCGTTTTGCCGGCAGATAGACAGTCATTATAATTCGATTGAGTCGTTACTCTCGGACTCTTTAGCTTCAGCATTTCGTGATACGTCTGCATTTTCGTCCTACGCAAATGAGTCCATGTAACTTCTCCTCTAAAAAAATACTTATTTACCGCGCCAGCGTCGGCCTCTCCTCCCTCTTATTTTCAATGCTGCTCTAAAAACCGTGTTGACCTGTCTTAATGCATCTCTCTCTCTTTCTCTTGCGCCTCCTCCTCCGTCCAGACTTCTCGTCGATAGTGTTCTGTGACGTGTTGTATGAGGCAGGAGGCCATGGATCATTTCCCTCCCGCTTGGAGTGTGCTCCGTGAATGATGCAAGACGGCCATTCCCCATCTCTCTGCTCTTGCAAAAGATTTCGTTCCTCGCTGTTGTGGTTGGTTGTAACTTCAGGGCCTAACGTTTGGGGGCAAAGCCTTAGTGTTTTGTAAGCCTTAATGTCTCCTTCCGAAGTCTTTGGGCTAGGGAATGTTGCAGATATGCGCAGCATTACTTCCGTTTGCGGATGGATTATGAGGAAAAAACCGAGGTAATCCATTTTATGGACGGTCTGCTCATTGCATAAGCATCTGTTTGGAAGAAATTAAATATAAAGCATGCAGCAGATATAAATTATGAAACTACCAGGGCGATAATGGATACTATAATTGTTTTCTCTTTAATGTTACGAAAAACGAATTTGTGATTTACCATAATAGATCATTTGTCACCGCTATATCATGTCCTAAAATAAGATTATTTAGTTTGCCAATTAATAATATCGTATTTTCAAAATCTTTACGAGTATGGCGTGGGTTTTGTATTTATTTAAATTAAAATATTGGTATATATTTTAAAATGAAAATTCGAGGAAAGGAACCCTTAAGTATATTGACCCAACTATCCAGTTTTATTTTGTTTCTTATTTCCTGTACTTATAAATTGTATAGATTTATATTTTCTACTCTATTCCGGTTTAATGTTTAATCACATTTCCAAATTTGATTAGATTTGGAGATGAATGAGGGAATTTGATATACAATTTGAAAAGAATGAAATTCTCGTAGAAGCAGTTTTGGAGAAACACCAATTAACAGTTTAGTTTTCACATAAACATTTTTTTAATAACTTTGACCTGATTCAGTGGCTTTTTTAAAATCGGATCGTTAGTTTCAGGTACGAAGGACTTATTTACTCCGGGAGAATTTTCGATGATTGGATTCATTTTTTGTAAGTCTTTTGCCATTAGTTTTCATCGCCCACGCTTCCAGCAGCCCAGAAGAATCCATCTACTCAGCTGCAAGACTTTTTCCGTATTCACGATGACGTTGGCACTTGGGAAGATCTTTTTTTACGATTTAGAGGTTTTGAGGAAGGTATGAATCGGAATCGAGATAGTTTAACTTATCAAACATTTTTAATCAATCTCCGACCAATCTCCTTTCATTTCAATACCATATTTTGGAATATCTGGCTGCTGAGTTAATTAATATCTTAGGGTCACTTAATTTCCTTTTGCCAAATCATATTTCATGTGTTGCTCTGTTAACATAAATCTTTCAATTTTTGTGCTTTTAACCAGGGTTATAAGTCCATTTTTCCTGTAAATATGCGACATGAATGTTAACCTGAATTTTTGTCATCTGTTTCTTTCTACACACCTCGTAATGAAATCTCAATTTATTTTAAAGGGAGCTCAAGTTAGGGAAAATTGAGAATAGTACGTGTTTAAACTAATTATTTATAATTTAAGCGTGTGGCCTATGCAGTACATATCCTTCTATATTAATTTATAGCATCTAATGCATCTGCTTATTTTGCGGCTCTCCTTTAATAACGTTTGATTCATCAATCTCTACCTTTATTTGAAGGGCCCAAATGCCCGAGATATATTGGTCGTTTACTACGGTGCACTAAAAATGATGTACCACTTACTGGATCGGGCATTACCATCATTCCCTCCGGTGGCCTTCCTTCGCTCAGCCGCCCATCTCGCGCCCGGGGAGTCTTTCCGTCACCGCCCACTCCCTCCGCGGCTATCTCTCGACCCCACACCTCCCGCCTCTCTCCCGTCCCCTCAACTTTCCACACCCATTTGCAATCGATAGGGACCCGTCCTTCCTCTCGCGTCCATTTCTTGGAATCGGCGCATTTCTTTCGTCCCCTTCTCCCACGCCCACTTCGGAAGACTTTTAGCCCCATTGCACCCCTTCGTCTGATACCCTGCCGCCATCATCCCCTCCTCCCCCACATCACTATTCCGTCTCCCTCGCTCGACTCGACTATTGTTTTCCTTCCGTCTCACTGGTGTTTTGTTTACCTTTTCCTAACGACGTGTAGTGTGAGTGTAAGATCGAGTGCTGTGCGGTTCAGAGGTGCCAAAATAGATTTCCGCGGCTCTTCCATTTTTGGAGAGACAGCTTTCCATTTGACGTGTCCATCAGACGACCCACATCCGTTTAGCCATGTCGCGGGGACGCGAGGAGTGTGACGTTTCCTAAACCATATTTTCTGACTTTTCAGCAACTCATAGTGTGGCAATTTAAATGATTGGGTGGCCCAGGCGTGACAAGCTTTAGACTTAGAATACAGATGAAACTCGCGCGAGAATTGTAAATTACGGTGGTGGGAGAAGGGAGAGGATTTATATGTATACGAGTTAAGTCGTTCCGTTTTGCTTACTTTCCTTCGTTAACTATTATAATGATACGAATTTCATCGTTGATCGTAGAATTTTATAATAATCATTAGATTAAAATAGTATTGATACAATCATTAGGCGCTGAGTTGACTTTCGAGTTTTAAGATCCATAAAGGAGTCATTTTTAGCCTAACTTCTCTTAAAATATATATAGTGTTGCATTAGGAGACGGAATAAAAGTGGGCATTATCTCGCTTCTGGGTCTTGCACTGCAACGCAAGAACAACTTTGAGTAACGAAATACTCAAAACGCAACAAAACTTGAAAGGCGATTACAAAGTTGACTATGTTTATGACACAACTGTAGATTTTACATGCTTGCGAGTAGTATTTTGCAAAATTTGCGAGTAGTATTAGCACTTACTTCCAGCTCCAGGAAAGTCTGGAAAGAGTATTTCAGAAGGTCGGTGTCTAGAAAGCCGCCCTCATGAAAACATCATGAAATCGTAATATCACTTTTTCTAGTGAAAGTTTTCAAGAAGGCAATCTAGGTGTGAATTCAGTTATCATTTTTTTCCCTTTTCGAGTTTTTAGCACCATTTCACATCTCTAATATTGCTTAATAACTTAATCATTGCATGGAAAAACGTAATCCGAACAACTAACCACAAACCGTCAACTTGCGTAACGTTTAGCCCTTGCGTCATATTTAACAATTTTTTATGCATGGGGGATTGGAATGGTGTGGTGGCTATTATATTCGCTTTTTACCTGATTATTCGGGTTCGAATCCCGGAGGTGGGAGGATTTTTCAGTGAAATCCCGTTGTTTACTTTGGGGTGTCACTTGGAGAAGCACCTCAGGTATGTTATGTCGACCATAGACGTCAAACTTGGGACCCCATGGCGCTTTACTCCTAGAGTACGCTAACACCGGGTTTCTCTCTAATCTTTCTCCATTCCCTGTATATCTTACCACTTTCAAAGCATCTGCCTCTATCTAACAGCACAAGTGGCATTAGTTGTTAGTCGTCTTTTCTATCAACTACTCGTTACACACGGTTCTAGCCTCGTAAGTGGCTATTTTTTCAGCTTATTGGGTCTACATTCAAATTGAGAATTTCTTAAATCTCAATCCTGTGTTTCAGAACTTAACATAGATTAACAGTTATTTTTTAGGTGACTAAAATGTACAGAAGTAAACACTACAGACTAGATATTGACGTAATTTCATGGAGGGATTAATTGTTAGAGAGGATGGGAAAGATTAAGAAAGTCATAGGTGGGTGGGTGTGGTCTCAGACTCTCGAGACAAGGAGCACAGAAGCCTCTGGAATAGAAGAATATGCATGCACACAATAGAGACCTCGACCTCTACCACAATAGAGCGCATTTTTCAAGCCTAGAGAAGTATGGAATGAATTGGCTTATTTTAAATCAGGGCTGCATACTTGAAGAAGCATGAATGAATAAAATTAAATTTCACTTTAAAATGCTAACTGCTTAGGCAATAAGATTATTGTTGAAAAACAATTACAACTTCTTAATTTAGTATACTAATTCACTTAAGTCGTTCGTTAATAATTCGTTGGATTTCACAAATAACTAATTAATTACTTTTTATAATTATTTTAACATATTATCTATTACTCGCATTTTCTCAAATATTTTACTGTTTTTTGAAAGATGCCAAGTAATCTTAAGCCGAACCTATGCTCTAGTGGTAACAACTGGTATTCAACGCAGAAACACGTTTGTGCATCGTGCGAAATGTCTAGGCGTCGAAATTTTTCTATTCAGCTCGTTTTTTTAATTATTTCAATCAAATAATGCCTGATTATGGTTATATATTTGTAGTCATTGAAGCCTTTTTCTCAAACCTCTTCCTTTAAACCTTTCATCTTAAAAATATTAGCTTATGAAGAAAGAAAAATAACTTCTGGAAAAATTTACCTTTTAGAGTGGATACATGTATGGATTTCAATTCCGCAAACCTGCTCGAAACTAAAGAATAATTTAAAATGACATGATTTATTGCGACACGTTTTTTTGCCTCCATTTCATCGAAGTTCAAACAAGATATTTATTGAACCAGAATACGTCTTATCAATAATGCGCATTAACACTTCAAGCTTCGATGAAATTTTCTTGTTGTATTTATTGTTTTTTTCCTCGAAATATTTCTGGGATATCTGTTTTATATTTTAAGATTCCGCAAGAGTAAAACTAATGCAAAGTAATGATATTATTTCACCGTAAAAAGTTCAGTGTCTTCTCTACTCCCTTGACTTTTCACTCTGTTGATTTTCGTTAAATGGTAATATTCGAACGCTTTTCGTTTGGTTTACTCTTCAACATCATGAAAGCTCTCACTTGAGGATTTCAGTCAAACCTATTGTAGTGCAGGCATGAGTTTTTATTCGAAGAGTAGAGATTATAAATATAAATATTATATCATTCGAAATGATTATTGAATAGCGCCGATATGGTCGGTTGTTAATAATTTCTAAGTTCGGCCCCTGGGCTAATGTCAACAGGAAAGTGGGTCGATCTAATTGACCCTATTAGTGTTTGTTGTGGGACGTTGTAATTTCGAATGCCAACCTAGTGGTTTCTTCGTCATCTTTAATACACTATGCTATTTGTGGTTTTTTTTATCTTTGAAGGTTAAGGGTCAGTCTCAAGTGCAATCTTTGGTTCTACTTGTTGACATTTGGACTGTTTCATGCGTTCCACTTGCAAAAAGCCACGTGCATTTTGGAAACATTAGCCATAAATCTCTAATTTCAGTATTACGCTCCATTCCTCGTGGCTCGCTTGGTAAAATGAATACTTGTAACGGCAATATAAGACTAAAAGTTATTTGTTCAGTGCTTTTGGTCAACGTAATTTACTGGTAAATAATGTTTTCAGTCTTTTTTTTTGTGCGCAGTAAGTATCTTGGGTTGGAGAAGGGTGAAATGCTCTGCCTTCGTGACTATATACTTAATTCGTAAAAGCCTTTGCGGATTCTCGGTGATACTTTTCGTGTGACTCCATCTCGTTCGCAATTACCTCATCTCGGAGCGCTAGGAATAGAATGGTTCATTACTGATTGATGCGCGGGTTCACGTCACTGCCCTCTGCGCCTGGTTCTTCCTTCTTTAAAAAGCTCACAGTTTGCTCCCCGTGGTCCGTTTCTCTCTCTTGTTCCCTCTTAGACCGGTATTCGTCTCTTTCCATCATCGTCACTCCCGTCAATTGAAGAGTACTCCAGTGTCCCGATCAGTTGCTTTTTTTAGATTTAGAGGTCACCATGTCATGTGAGATCTGTGCTTGAATTCCTTCGAGATTATTTCTGTTCTCAGTCAAAAACTCAATCGCTTGGTTCGGTTTGACAGGTTAACTCTCTTGGTTCGTGTGAAGTAGAAGTGCGTACCCGTTACCCGGATCCTTAATTACAAATATAGATTTACTCGAAATATTTCATACAAATATAATATCAGGAGCAAAGATTGAAGGTTTAAAAAAATTCAAGGGAAGTCGATTGTCATGGCAGCCGTGGAACTTTATTGGCATTCTTCCAGTTCTTATATTTCATGGATTAATTCCTCAAAAAAACAATAATTTGTTATTTGAGGAATGCTAAGCGTTTTTGGCTCTTTCATGTCAGTGGCGAAGAATTGTAAATAAACTCGTTGTGCAATACGCCCATGCTATATCCGACTCTATTCAGCGCGCAAGGTTGACTTCTCAGAGACAAAGGGCTTCCCGCCATGGTGTGCATTAGAAAATACTCGAACAGAACAAAATCAAATTTAAGCTCATGTGTGGTATAGGTTTGGTGGCAACCTAATTGTTATTCCATTTGCATCAAATCTTTTATTCTAAAATTATATTATATGATTCCTGTTCAGTCAATTTGAATCTCATGCGCACCAATAAATTATCATAAAAGGCGTGTATTTGAACTAGAACATTTACATTCTACCTAGTCGAATAATTAAGAAATCCTTATGATAATATCCGGAAGCATTAAATATTAAAATATGACCAACATTTTTCTTTCATTAGGCTGTTATATCTTCGAATCATATGTGCTCTTGGATCGTTTCAAAATACGCTTTTTGCTACCACTGGTCTTTCGTTGTCCTGTTTTTACGTTAAGAGATGCTTATTCAACTTTTTGGAATAAATCATCCCTAATGTTTTACCCAAATAATCACATTTCATGACTCAAAAGTAACACTAGCAATGCATTCTTGCAGGTTTGGCTTAGGCGGATGAATCTAAAAGTTAATCATAGCCCACTAATGTCTTTGACAAGTTTATTTTCATTCGATTTTGTGCCTCTCTTAAGTATTGCATTCAAATGCAGTCATAGGTTACGTCAATCATTTTTTAATCCATGGATACAAAACAGACATTTAAAGTACTTCATTAGAAGATGCAAATACGTCACTTTTCCTCACAGCGCACCTTGCCGATCATCATAATCTGTTAAAGTTGATTCATGTTTGTTTTCGCTTCCTAGTCATCATCAGTGCGGTTTAGCATGTGGTGGTTATGATGTGTACATCGTGTCTTTCAGCAACAATTCAAGTAAATTGGAATCCTACGAATCATTTTTATCAAAGTTAAAATTGTGTTTAGGGAAAAATTACCTCAAAGGTGAATTGCTGTAAATTTTAATTTTGTCATATCCTAGTTTTTTTTATTTCATTTCACTTCATTTTTGGCCCTTTCTTTTTTTATCTCCCCCTCCGAGGAGTACCTGATAATCTTTTTGGTCTCACGAACCCGTGAACGAGTGTTTGAAAATATTTTTCGCGGAATAAAATACGCTGTGTATGATAAATTGCATATGTGAAACACTATTCCTGCTTTGATAAACGAAAAAGATGGATTGAATTAATGAGTTCCGGCTCCATTTAATGATCATTTTCCGAAAATCCAAGCTGATGCCGTGAAAATTCTTCGAATAGAATTACGAAGGCCGCCCCTAGTTTTCAGTTCTGAAATTACTGCATGTCCACTTTTGATATGCAAATTTAGGTTTTGTTACTTCTTGCGTACTAACGTAAATACGGAAAAGACAACAGTGCTTCGGATTAATATTCTGATGTGAAAATTTACGTGACATTATCATAATGCACTCTTCCCCGATGGACATTTCATTATCGCGACGGTATGTAAACATTCCCTTGCATGATCGTTTTCGCCCTCGAGAGATGGAGTAGATGCCAAGGGTTTTGAGAAATTTTTCGGTGAAATTACCTGTGGGCGTAGGACCCTCCAGGTGCATTAACCGTCCTTCGGCTGAGACGTTGAAACTCTTACCTTCGGTAACACCACCTACTCCGTTTTTCTCATTTTTCCCCCGTTCCGTTGGCAGAGAAATCGTCCCGATTCCGGCAGCCGCATCCTCCCGCAATTGCTACTCCGGGTCGTTTCCTGCGTATTTGTCAATCCAACACATCGCAGGACTTCTGCTCTGTGCGGTGAGGAATGTCCCGTCATTGTTCACCCACGACGTCATTGTCTTCGCAGGCGTCTCGCAAGGCTCTCTTTCATCTCCCCCACTCCCGATCCCTACACCCTCCTCCCGAACAACCTCTCTCGTGGGTCAAATCTCCTAAAGGGGACATCGCGTTCCCAAATTCGCCCGAAACGAGGGCCATTGTCCCGCCTGTCCCCAGCCTCCCCCGCTCTTATCTCTCACTCTTCCTCCGGCACAGCCCCCCTCCTTTTCCCAACCCCTCCCACTCACTTTCTCCCCTCCCCCTCTCGCCCCACTCCACTCACCGCTCCCACTCACCCACCTACCCACTCGCCCACAGCCCTCCCTCCCTTCACACTCCTCTCCTTGCCGCCGCAGATCAATACCGCCTGTCCTCTTCTCACGGGTTCCCCGCCGAGCCCTACCCCCCCCCCTCCTCACTCACGAAACCCTTTCCTGCTCACACCTCTCCACCCACCGTCTCCTCTCTCCCCCTGCCCCCTTCTTGCCTCCACAGGAAACATCTCTTATTGCGCCCCGCCCCTTTCGTCCTACCTCCCCAACCCCGTCTTTTATGCTTATTTATATTCATCAATCGGCCAGTAGGGTTGTTTACCGATCGCGCCCCCTTCACCCGTGTCGTTTTGTTTTATTTATAAACTTTGTTCTTTTTTTTCCAAGGGTTCCGTGATCACTCGGCACAGGTCGCATTTCCGTGTCGACGAAGGATTAGCATTGGTGCGGTTGCCAGTGGTCGCAGATGTGTAGTTGTTATTAATATTCTATTATCGCTCGCAATTAGTATCTTTAATGCTTAGAGCGAGCATTAGAACAGAGAAAACGATAGTAAGGATGACATTTATAGCATCAATAATATATCTAATTGATCTCACTGTTCTCCTGTTGCGTCATCACAAGGAACGGCTTGAGTGGTGGGGATCCAATAGTGCTTATTTATAATTGCCATTAACCATCACAATGTGATCGTTTTAATGGAGTACGTGAGTGAAATTCTGTATTTTTCTTCGTGGAGGTATTTTTCAGCCCAAAGACTATTGTATTTTTTTCAGCGATGCTTCAATCATTGAAACTGGGATTGGAAAAAACCTTAATAATAACCTACAGTCTGGCAGTAAAACCCATTATAATGGATGCTTCATACCTTGTGACTCGAGTAGTAGTAGTTTTTAGGGGAGGCGACCGACAGCTGAGGTCATTTGCGCCATAGGGAATGGACAGGAAAGGATGAAGGGTGGAGAGAAACCCGGCGTCGGCATTAGCCTACTCTTTACGAGGGGTCCGCAGTTAAACGTCCCATCCGACGGACGGCGTACTTACTTTAAGTGCCCTCCACAAAGCACCTCAAGTATGGAATGAAATACCACTGAAAAATATTCAACATCGCCGGGATTTGAACCCGCGCGAAGCCAGTATGTTAGCCCCCGCACCATCTCGATCCCCTTGTGACTCGAATAATATTGGGCAATAATAAGGAAATTACTTTGTGCTTCATCGTTTTAATTATAATTCACCAAGTTTAAAATATAATATGCGGTATTTTTACTGCAAAAAGTTTGTTCCCAAAAATGAGAACGGTGAATAGCATTTGCATATTACTTCTCAAAACCTCCCGGAAAGTTTTTTTCGCCGTAAAAAGAACACTTTTATATTTGATGGAATTGTTCTTCTAAAACATCGAGAAAAAACCTGGAAATCGAAAACACCTCCTTTCTGTCCACCATAAACTGGATTCAAAAGCTGTAATTCCGGTTTCTAATTACAGAAGTGGGGGATCCGTCAACGGTAATCCGGTTACTTTAAGGGTGTCGTGTGGAGAGTTGTTAAGGTCACTCTCTCTTCGGATGGGACATTAAACTCGGGGTCTCTTCTCGTTTCTGTGTTTGGGGTAGTCTAATGACGACGCCAGGTTTCTCGTCACACGTAATCCACTCTCTACAAATTCTGTGGACCCCTAATTACGCACCAGTCTCTTTAGACCCGCCCGCGTGTCCAATCCGATCCGATAGATCTTTCAATTTGACTCGCGGGAAAGTGTCGGAGGAGTATTTAGAAACGTTTTAATCGCTATGAGCTGTATGACATTTTAAGTTGACCCAGTTGGTATGCTTAAATTCGATTGTAATATGCAATGTGCAACTCTGCTGCCTCAAAAATGGAATTGTAAAATTCTAATGACAATTTACATTTGTGGAGTTCGCAAAATCAGTTTCTTCGTGTAAATTACGTTTTGGTCTGGATTATGCGGAGCATTCATTTGTAAGCACTAATGTTCAACGTAAGGTAAAATACTAGGTGCCACTTGTCTTATATGGGCTTAGTTGTGGGTCTACTTCCAGTTTTAATAACCGCTACTCCAGTGGCAACGCCCCTCTCGTGCTCTCTAATTCCTCCACGCGTGCACCGGCGAGGGAAAATATGTCCGTCTGATTTCGGCCGTGACGCCCTCGAGGACCCTTCTGCCTCCCACCCCCTTCTCGGTTTCTCGCCGCTCACCCTTCCCTACCCACTGAGGTCATTAAGGCGAAGTTTGTGGTGACCTCGTCCTCCTCCATCTACCCCGTGACGTTTCGATCGGCTTGTTAGGGTTTATTTAAAGAAGAATGCGCAGTTCTCGTTTTTGTTGTTGTCCCCTAATGGGGACATTATGGTTTCAAAACATCAATGGCCCATATCTCATCCTTACAAGGAAGAATCATATCACTAATGGATATGACTTTTCAATTTGGTATACACGTATTTGTTCCCCACGTTTCATTGGCTGCTTTCCGGTGATATAGTTTTCTGGCTTTTTAAGTAAAACTTCTTTCAAAGCGGGATATTATTAGTATTTATTAACTATGTGTCAGTGAATAAAGTATATTTATTAGGAACATGGCTATCTTGCTTTACCTTGATCCCGATTTGAGGACATGTTTATTTCATGAAATACTATTTGTTCAAAATAGGGACGTTTTAGTCCAGTGTAATTGTTGTAATGCAATTGTAAAGATTGGACTACGCACAGGAAGCCCCGAGGTTCAATTCGCGGGCAAGTCTCTCTGTACCCTCAGCTTCACCCGAGCTGTACGATTTTTCGGATACCAGATCTTTCTGGGTAACCATAGGCAGCACAGGGAAAGGAACTGACCTCCCTACTCTGATGTATGAATTGCACACCTCGTTGCCCTTAGTACTGAGTGAGCTCTCTTCTCAAATATGAAACCGACCTTCGGGTTGATTACAGTGATCGGTTGGATTTGTTCATGATGGTGTGAAGGCTTAAGGCGTGAAGGAGATTGAATATCGCTGCGATAAGATCGAAAGAGTCCCAGCTATGCTTTCGGACGATTGGAATTATTATGGAATATTATTTAGTTTTAAGTTGAATTATTGGTGCAATATGGAACAGGTAGGTTTAAATGTGATATTTGATTGACTACTTTAGCCTAAGTCTTTACTTGCTGACCATGAATACTTAATTGTTATTAATTCATCAAAATATTTAAGGAAAGAATTATAAGTAGGTACTACATATTTTTCGCAAACAGTAGGTCCTGTCTGAAGTTTCTCTATCTATTTGCACGACTACCTAACTGCCTAGTTGGTGTTGGTTAATGTTCACGTCTGCCGACCCAAACCTCTTGGGTCCAAACCCTTCCTTACGCATGAATTATTAAAATTGATTATCCAAATAAATATTCCACTTTTCCTCTGTATATTTCTGGTAGTCATAAAGGTGACTCCTCAAGATCTTGCCAATGACATGCCATAGTAAATTTGCTTTCCTCCGTAAAATTTGCCCGAAAAAAAACACTGATTTCTTTGTTCTGACAATTTTTACGAGTTCCTTTACTAGACAGGATTTTACTGATGCTCTTACTTTATATTCGGAAAATGTTTTCCTGTATTTTTATCGTAAAGCTACTTTTAGTACTCCAGGGTTTGTAGTCTACCAAAGTGTGTGTAATATGATTCATATTGTTCTTTATTAGTCATATTAAACTACCCTCCACCTGCGATCTTTTCCTCTAGAAAGTAACGAAAGTGTTTTCCCGTCGACTTTATGTAAAAAAACTTTCAGTTGTACAGTTTTCACAGCGTGGGTAAAAGGTTACACCTGAGAGCCAGTGTACCCTTTTAGCCATGCAATGGAAATGGGCCAGTCCGCATTTTCTCGTGGACTCTCCGCAGGAATATAATATTTATCCAACTCCATAAGGGCACTCAGTATGTTAGTATGCATCCTAAACCTCGTTTAGTGCAAATTAAAGTTATTAATATTTTAGGACAAGAATAATGCAATATTAAACAACCCCTCTATCTGCGTACTTTCTTGGAATGTACCTTCTATCTCAAAGTAACTTTCATTTTTAATTATTTTCTATTATTTAGGTGGTAACCTTTGTAAGTCACGTTTCAGGATAAGTGTTTTAGAGGGTCCACTTTTGATGTCTTTCATATTATCTTCTACAAAAAAAAAGATAGCGTCTAAGCAGTTGGCACAGGTCTCGTACATTACCTTGCACTAGAATTTTTTTATGACTTCAATTCCCAAAACATCAACTCTTTCGATGTTCAAGGATGGAGCACATAAGCATTGGCCCTGCAATCCCCTTGAATACGTGTATACGTCTAGAGATTACTTATTTCGCTTGCGCGCATTAATATCCATTTACCTTCGAGTAAGTTGAACGACCACTTCTCCAAAGTACATCTTTCCCTTCAGTGCTTCCGGTTGCGCTTTCCTCCTGATCACATAGAATTCTACATCTTATGTTCAGGCCATAGAATTGATTCTAAAACTATAACACTAGCTTAGTTTGATCAAATAAAGCATAACATCTTTGGGTTTTAAGCAAGCTGTCTTTTTAAATACTTATGTTTTTCATGGGTTCATTTCTCAAAACTTACAATTAATTACACAATTCTCTGTGGCTTCTGGTAGAAAACTTTCTGATTGTAATAAACTTGTAATAGAACACATTAATTGGTAATATCTCACATATCTATGTATTTAATTTATTCTTCCCGCACATTTTTGTAAAACAATTTTTTAAATTTACATGTATATTTGAGAAATTGGCCCCAAACGTCTACATTTGAACAATTACCCTGGTCTAAAAAGCAGGTCCTTTGCGAATCTTAGCAGTTTATATTAGATGAATTCCTTTTCTGCAATCCATGAAAAAAATCAATTTATAGTATTGATGTTGATAATACCTTTAAATGGTTTGATTTAAGGCTAGTGGAAATAAATTATGATAAGAGATCGGGTCTACCTTATCGGAGGAAAGGTTCATGAAGAGAATTATTATGTATAGTATAAGGCTGGGACTGATCCTTATGTTTTTCAATGGAATAAATGCATCGAAGTAACTGTTAGAAATGAATTTCTTTTCTTGGCTCTCAAGTATAGAAAGAGAAAAAGAGTTTTTTCAAATATTTCTATCGAATGCGCTTTCAAAGCTGTAGAACTGTGCTATCTCGCTATTTTCATGCATTGCGGTTTTAACCCACGCGTCCACTACTGTATTTCTTTCCAGCATTCTGTTTCCTATTAGTGGAAATAAAAAATCCGAAGACCTTTAGAAGCCCGATTCGGTAAAAGTTTTTACGACACAACGAAAAGTGTCGGCACTTTTTACCTCTTAGCTTTCTTATTTGAATTGGACTGATTTTAGAACAAATTTGATGGAAAATTATATTATTAACCCCAGTTTAAAGCCTTGAAACAATAATAGGCCGGCTCTCTCTTGCATTAGTTATAGTTTAAGCTTTACGTGCGGAATCCTCAGGCCAAAGGCAGATAATTAGAGAAGTGCCAGAATGAGTACATGGTATTTGGAGGCTTGTTTTTATTGGTAATATACGTATTGGCAGCCCCTTCGTTTCCCACGCTTAATCCACCCCCCATTTCTGTCCTCAACCTCTGTCGAACCCTGGTGATAGGTTTCACCATATGCCGCCAGGCCTCGCTGAAATGTTTCATCGACCTGAACTTCAGCGGCAATCTATCTTGAAGTGAAGCATCGCTGCTCTTCCTAGATCGAAATCTTACGTTTAATGCGCCGAGACGATAACTTCAATTAGGGAGAAGGCTGCCCGAGGGTGTAATCGCGCGATGGATTATCAGCTAACTCAGTTTCATCCGATTTAGTGGCACCTTATGGTCGCCTCTCGTAACCTCTTTCTACCTTCACTTCCATCTCTCTCCCCCTCAGTCTCCTTCTCTCATCCACCCCCCCATCTTCTCACCCTCTCTTTCATTCACTCTCTGCCCCGTACCATTCCCCGTGTGGTCTCCATTTGACGGCCTGTTTGTAATCCACAGACCTCTCCAAAGTGCTTTTTGAAAGCGTCGTTAAGTTCGTTTAATCCAGAGACCGAGTGCTCGCGGCTGGATTTTTCAACCCCCTTCTTCCCCCGAAGCCGTTTACCTCGCGCAAACGAGAATGCTATGGGCCGCGATCAGCTTATTAAGCGCGCCTCGTTACCCGGGGAAGCGCTTCAAGCATCTCGACTGCGTTGTGATTGCGCGTTGGCCCTCGTTCCCTTCGTGACATCCGCGCAAAGATTCGCTCCCCCCCTCCCCCAATCCCAATCCCCTACTCACGACTCGATTGATTTTTTCGAACCAAAGAAGGTCCCGCGGTTTGGGTCCCTCGCGTCTCCATGACGCGAGGGAACCAAAAGTGAGCTAATTAGGCAATTGGGACCTGGTGATGACATGGTGGAGGGTCGGGTGGAATTGATATGCGTCAAGCCGAGTTCCCTCCATTTCGCGCCTGATTCCGAGGTGGTCTTAAAAGTGTTGACTCTCGCGTGCAATCAAATGCGATTTGATCACAACGATGATGTTTAAGAAACAATTAAGTCGAAGAAAATATATTGCGATGACTGCCCTTTTTTTACTGCGTCCGTAATGTCAATTTTTGCACCCATTTAAAATTGTGATCATTCTCTCTTTCCCCCTAAAATAGGAATTTCATTTCTAATCAACGTTGCGAAATATAGAGTAATTTCCGTGTTAGGGACGTGAGATACTGTTGAAATATCTATTATTACGAATTCTCTTGTTCTCAAAAAGGCTAAAAAAATCTCAAAAATTTAAAATAAGGCTTAAATAAGAATAGAATGCAATGTGTGTAGGGTGCACTTATTGAATGTATTACATGTAACAAGAGAAGTAAGAACCACGACTTTACCGCACTTAAAATTTTCATGCCAGGAAACCGCCCGCATTCGCCTGCTTTAATTTCCTGATTTGTGAATGTATTTTGATGAAAAAACAATGACGAATTGGTCAAATAAGAATTTCATATTTTTGACCAATTTAACTATAGTGGCAGTAGTATTATTATTATTTTATTGGATGTAAAAATGTGACACAAATAATTTGAGTGGCAATGATAACTTTTGTTTGGACATTTTTGGCTAATTTAATACTGTAGTTTACGGGATTTAGAAAAGTTGGAACTTAAATAAGTGAATAATGAATGGTTTTATTAGCTTGATTAATCAATTTGATTAAATTTCAAGGAAATACATTTTTTTAGTGATAACCGAGGTTAACCAGTGTCTGTTTTTCTATTACTGACATCCTAAACGCTTCTTCCTTAACATATTCCTAGTTTTACAGTGGCGTGGCAGCCCAATAGATAGAGCGGTCGACTTCCGACTGAAGGGTGGGTGCATGTCAGTAGTAAGTCTTGACACGACCCCATCTAAATACATCCTTTTCTGATTACTGAAACTTCGTGGTAAGTCAATTTGTGACTCAAGGAGAAGAACGGCCCCCAAACCTAACGTGTGAATTTCACACCCTTAATGGCTAAGTTTGGATCTTATTATTAACTTATCAAAACCAACCTTCGAAGTGATTAATTTACGCTTACTATACGGTAACGTACAAGTTGTAATATACTTATCCTCCACTCTTCTGTATTCCCTTCGTTTAAAAGAAAATAAAATATTCGGCTGTTACACACTTCAAGTTCTGAGTTTACATAGTTTACACCAAGTTCTGAGTTTACATAGTTTACACCCATAGAACAACAGCTGTCTGCTAATCTAGATGGATTTTGTATTTGCTTTGTATCTAGGGCTAGTGGTTATTTTATAACTTACGCTTTCTTATAGGAAGGACCCAATTTTTTCTGCTATTATTTCAACGAAGTTTTAGAAATAACATAATTTTTAACGCTATCCTTTGTTAGATTACTGATTCCCATTTAACCTGTTTTCATATCTCGGGACACGAGATAATAGATTTCACCCTCCCAATCGGCAATCTATGCTTGAGCTTGCCACTACATAGGTAACAACTTATAAAATGGCTATTTTTTTGGACAAGTTCTATCGTGCCCGTGCTAATACATATGTACACCTTTATCGCACTTTATGCTTTGTCAATAGGTATTTTACGGAAACACATCTTAATTAATAAAAAATTAGCGGAGTTAATGTATGATTATCGAGCAATGACAGCCTTGGGTCGCAAATAATTCATCCTCTATATTTAGACAGGAAATGCGTTGGCCGCAACCCATTTTTATTGCCTGTCAAAATCGCCCTTCGATTTACGTTTCTTTTATAACGCTTTTAAGGACCATAAAAAGAATCGATTCTCCCCGCTCTGAGTGCGTTATAAACCCGTGCAGAAGGCCTAAACAGATTTTTTAATCCACCTCTCACTGAACCGTCAAGCTATTTTATTTTTCTTCAATAATTTACTTTAGGTTTCTACTGTATTGGTTTTCCCTTGCTCGACCTTCTGCTGAAGGGAAAATTAGAGTTGACATACCTTTGAATACACGACCAAAAACAAAGTGAGTGAGGGTAAGGGGAAATTTATTTTATAATTATTATAAAAATAAAAGTGAATTTTTATCAGTGTGTATTATCCATAATAGTGGCTCGTTTCTCTCAACACATCCATAGCAGTATGCTTATACGAACGTCTTTTGTCTTAAAGCAGCGCAAAGTTCATTTGATTGACATTCGTCGTGGGTTGCCTTCAATGTTAATATTATAAGAATATTTCAGAATGTATACGTGATTGATATGTTGAAGGATTTGACCATAAATTGAAACAGAAATATTTAAATATTTACGACTTTCCTCAGCAGAAATATTACCAGCAAATGATACATGTCAAAGAGGATATTTTAACAATGCTAATTTTTCCTTCCTGCATTACTGCTGGTTGAATGTTGGTTGCTTTCTATCTCTTCATTCGAAGTTATTTGTTTTCTGCTATCTATTATGTTTTGGGGCGTTGACGTTTTGACATAATGGACATAATGGAAATAGGAGAAGGATCGTGTTGGTAAAAATGCGCTAAAATAAATTTGTTATTAGAAACTAATAATGATCAGTAAAGATTTTAAAATGTAGCTTAGTGTAATATGGATCAGCTGCTTGAATACTTGAGGAAAGGGGATGAGCCTGGACTGAAAGCCCTTGAGGTGTGGGTATAGAGAGGGATAGAGAAAAAATCTGGAGAGAGAGGCTAACCGACGGAGTGTTGTATGCGATGGGGGGAGAGTGGAAGTTGTTGGGGAAATCCAAAAGAGGCGGAGAATGGATGGAGTAGATGGTGAAAGAGGGTGGGATATTGAAGACTGTGATGGAAGGAAGAATTATGGGGTAGCATTGAAGGTGAAGTAGGACTTCATGAGGGAATTTAATCTGCATGATGTCCGTAAGATCGGTACGGTGTTGGCCAGAAAGTCTTGACGCTCCCTGATTGTCTTTTGAAATACCGCGATGTTTTAAGATTCTCACTGACTACCTAAAACCTACTTCTAATATTTATACTGTATACAATACATATAAAAGTTATCTTTATCGATATATCATCCACATGCGAAGATAACCGATACTTGGAATTCCGCATGATTCGTCGTGTATGTCGAGAACGAAAAGGGGTGGTATGAATGAAGAATGGCGTGGCGTAGGAACTGAACGTCATGAAATTCAGCTCCCATGCTTGTCTTTATATCCTTAAACGTGGGCAGCCCTTGTTACTAGCTGGGGTGTATACCTTGAGGGATAGTGTGTGTGCTGTTCTCGTATTATAAAGAAGAGCGCATCCGTTCCATTTGAATGATAGTAGCCATTGTTAGTCACTCATGAAAACGTTTTCATCATGATCACAATTTATTGTGTCCACAAAGGAGATGGGTGCAGTGTTCACGAGAAATTATCGTTACATCTGCATCATGCACTGAAATTAATTAACAGCTCGATAGTAATTGAGAACATATTTTATGTACTAGAGAATATGTATAAAAAGGAATAGTATGATATGCTCTGCAGAAGTTCCCGGATGTTGCTTTTTCTTTCCATTAAAACTTGCACTCTAAGCTTCTCCTATTTATATCGGACGTATATGCTGAATCATTAAATATTGCAGTTGTGATTATGCTCAAGCGTTGCTGGAAAAATAGGGTTTGGTGTTAAACTGCGGGATTTATTGTATATTAACCTCTAAAACTCCTTAGTAAATAATTAGCTGTAGGTGAATTCTTTAGAGTTTGACAATACTAAAGTTTCATTGCAAATGATGACGTTATTTTCACCCATAATAGATCTTGTGCCCTGGGTAAATTGATGTTGTCGACGCTATTGACTGTAAGTTGCCATAAAAGACACGATAGAAATGATTATAGTTTTTAGTGGAGATAAGTTCATCAAATTGTGTGAGATTTACTTGTCTGAAGTATTTTTAATAACAATTGACATCTATACCATCATACATGTCCCAATGCTCGTGAGTTGTCTTAATTTTAGAGCATTGATTTTATAAAATACTTAATATGGAGAATGCTGCATTTAAATATTTATTTGTTTGAATCGAATTTTGAGTTTAAATACTTGCCTTTGATATTAAATACTTATTTTTGAACGATTGACTTTTTTCATATGTTTTCATGCACCAATTAGATCTATTGTTTGATTTTATAAAATGCTAATGGAAGAAAGCTTTGATCATATTGCGCCGTGAATTGAACAAATGCGTCTAGATTTCAGAGCATCCCTAACGGATGCAGAATTGGAGCTAGAGGCCATATGCTAAGTTGTTGGAACTCTGCATCTCCTAATGTAATTGGGATATACCCGTGTTGACTTAATTTCGACAAGAATATTGTATCTTTTTTTGAAAAATGCTTTCTTCCAAAACACCTTTGCAGGGAAATTTTATAAGTTCTTATCGATTTCCTCCCATTCGGCCGCATGCAACTACGACTAAAAACCCCCGAAGTCCCAACACATTATCGGCCGTCAGGAGGTGTTTGAACATCTATTAAAAAGCTCTAACGCAGTGCTTTACTATCGTTGTGGCTCTGAACTGTGCATCACTATTATTTGTTGCCAATAGTCGATTCCAATTAACTCCTGTATTTAATTAGTGGAACCAAAATCTCATTTTATTTTATTTTCTTTAATAGAATTATTCGCCCAATCGAGAGCCTTTTTCTGGCATTTATGTCATCCACAATTTACTCTTTCTCCTACTAATCCCCTTTTTTAGGCGTTTTTAGTATAACTACTGATGAGCACTGGCATTGTTCCATAATTTTTTCATAAAAATATTTCCCAACTATTCGATTATCACCTTTCTTACCCGCTGGTCTGCGGATATTTTGACTTTTTTGTCCGATGTTACGGTGGCACCCAAGTATTTAACTCTCAGTCAACTTCTACGCCTCAATGTCCTAATTAATTGCGAGAGTGATGAGTAATCTCAATAATTCTCATCTTCAATCTTTCAGGTCATTAAATTTTAGGGTTGAAGGTAATGTGAGGATATGGTAGGTTTTGAACGGCTAAATTGCGTGAAAAGATGACCTTTGACGCGCGAGCTTCACCGTATTGATTGTGGGTCATTCGTGAGGTTTGATGGGAAATCTTCGAGAAGCTCAAGATAAATGCCCGCGTGTACGACGGCGGGTCGCAGGCCGTTTAAAAGAAAGGATGAGCGGAATGGTCGAGATGTATCTTGCGAGTGTCATTCTCCAGTCGTGATATACCCCGTAATGTTGGCCGTGTTCCCCGAGAGAGTGCGGCCTCGAGATTCGCCTTATCCCCTATGGGTCGTCTGGCTCCTCTTTCGTCGCCGCCAGCGCCATTTCTGGGGAGAAAGTCCGCTTCCCGATGCCGACCAAACGCTGGACTGGGGAGTGTATTTTGTTTTGATCCTCCTTATCTTTTTCTCTCATCTGGTGGATTTAGTCGACATATTTCTTCTTTCAGCCGCCTTGCTCCAATCAGATAAAATTCGATTCTTGGGATCGTTGTGCCTTTAGGGTATAGTTAGGCGAACTAGATTCATGATACTCGCGAATTGATTTTCATCCCTCGAAAATTTACATGTAAATACCCTCAGAGAATCCCGCAAAGGGTTTTTTATAGCGTAAAAAAAGTTGAGTTTGAGGGCTAACTATTGTGTTCAAAACATTTAAAAAAGTTCTAAATGGTCATGGTAAAGTTAATGTCTTATGTATAAATTGTAATCGTATTTTGTCGTAATTACTATTCGTGAAATCAAATTCTATTAAAAACAGTAACGCTAATATTCCATGGAAAATTATTTCATAGCTTAGTTTTCATTTTTTTAGTAGTTGAAACTTTCTGTTTGGAGAATTTCATTATGGAATTCATATGTGCTTTTTTCTGGTAGTGGAAAATGACATTGATTGATAACTTACTCCTTCTACCGTACCTAATTGGATGTGAAGGGCATGAAGCTAAAAAAATTGAAAATATTTTTATGCATAAGCGATTCCAGTGGCATTAGTTTGATATCGCAACAGTACATTTATTTGAAAATAGTGTCTGTATCATTTGCGTTTTCAATGGATTTAGAAAAAAATCGATAGTGAATAAATCACCAAAATTGCATAAGTTCACGAAATTATGCGTAAAGTTTTCCGTTCCATATTGAATTGACTGATGGAAGTATTTGTTGGGGTGACTTTAACGTCTAGCTAAAATGCTTAATTTTATTTATTATTTTAAAAGTTTTGGTACGCCTTCATTGATGTAAGTGTCACTTGGAATGGTCTGTGTGCATGAATAATTTTTTGGCCCATTATCTTTCTCATGTCTCTCCTCCACCTCCATTCGATAGAAACTATGAAGGAAAATAGAAAAGGCATAGGTTTGAGGTTATGTAACATACTCTCAAACTCGAAAGTAGAATACTGTATTATTTAATTCTAAATTAGTATTGCGCAGTACTAGTTTCACCACAAAACTAATGTTCTTCGTCATCTGATGTTACCTGAAAAATGTCTCCAGGAATTCCCGGGTTTTATAGCGAAACATTCTATTTTTTTCCGTTCTGCCTTTAACATTTATCCGTCGTTCGTCGAGAGACCTCAGAATATGGTAGATTACCAATGTCATTTCTTGTTCGAAAAGGAGACCTAGGCTGTGGGAGGGAGGAGACTCTTTATTTACGTAATCTCAGGCCCTTCATCCAGGGATCGATCGCTTTCTTCTCCCTCCCTCCTGTATCTCGCGCTCTGGACGAGATTGAAGAGGAGACGACCTCGACGAGGAGCATAGTGAAAGCGTACTTCCGTGTGTGTGTGTGTGCCGCTCCCCGAGCTGAGGCCACAATGGCGCTCGTGGGGTCTTCCCGTGGGGAAAGAATGTGGCCGGGTGTTCCGTCCCGCGATGCCACGGTGGGTAGTGTCATCAGTGCGCGTCACTCATCTTCGTTCGCCCGCTCGTCCACGGAGTCACATCATTTCTTTTCGCCCGGCTGCATCTGGCAGGGGAAGGGAGGCGAAGGGTACCAGACTCCCGGTCCAGAGCCGCCTTCTATTTCAAATTCCCCTCGCTCTCAGTCTCGCACGTGTCTCTCCGAGTGGCGAGAGGTCCTCGAATTATGAAAACAGGAAAGATTCTTGAAAATCAGTGGGGAGAAAACTTGGATCGGATGGGAAAACTTGGGAATCCCAAATGTTTAGTCAAGCAAAAACGTGAGGGGAAAGTTGGCGGAAAAAAAAATGTCGTATTATTGATCGGAAAAATTTTTATTGGCAGGGGAAAAACTGTTTGTTTATCTTTATATATATATATATATATATATATATATATTCGAAATAGAAGGCTCTTTGGTGACGCAAAAATATATAAAAACACTGATATAGGTTTTTTAAAACATAGAAATAAAGAAAGGACACTCAAATATGTAGTTATGATGTTGCAACGGTACGGCCGTCATCATCAGAATGCCGTTCTCTGGGGATGAGCGGAGAGGATATGTGTGGGGGAAGGGAGAGGGGAGGAGAGATTCCTCCCCTCACCCTCTAGTTTACCTCCTTGGTGTTCGGTTGCTACTGGTGAACATAGTTCCTGTTGGATCCCGATAAGCCTTCTCCCGACAGTAGGTTTCCCAGGGAACAGACCACCTGAGCTTACACGATGGGGAGGGGGACCCAAGGCGACACCTGAATGCACGACCTTTGGGTTGTGAGTCGGGATCGGTCTCCACCCCCCTTCCCAACCCTCGCCCCTCAATTCCCCCTCCCTCCAAACCATACTAACCCTGACGGACTTGCTATTGTTATTAAACGTTTGCGCAATCCTTTGGGTTTTTCAGTACATTTTACCCGCGAATAAGGACTTTTTAAAGCAAAGAGTATTTATTTTAAACATATTATGTGTTATCTCGTGAATACATTTTTATTTTGTATTATTTTTTACGTATCACGTCACCTTCGAATATAAATGAATGATGACATTTATTGTAAAAATCATATGATTAAAATTACCGGTGTGAAAGTAAAATAAATAAGGGGAAATAAAACAAGTGTTTTACGTTTGCTCTATTCCAATCGAATTCTATGAAGCATTCTCTGCTCGCATCGATCGCTTAGATATCCCATGATCTGTTGCGGTCGCATTAAGTGGAGCCTACTAAACCTCTGCGAGTTTTTTGCGTTCCTTGAAGCTTTCACACCAGCCTGCGGGCAGATATCTGGCCTTGTCGATAAGCGGCAAGGCATTTTTTTGGTATCATATGGAAGACCCTCTGAGCGAGGGGATAATGTTAGGGGCGGGATGTGGGCGTTCGGTGTGTGAGACGTCACTTTGGGCTCTCTCTCTCCCTCACCATTCTAGTCGTGAATATCTATGGGTGATGAGCGCCCTCTGCTTTGTATGCCCTCTTAACCATGGTGAGGCAACATCATCCCACTCCCTTGGAGATAAATCCCCCTAATGCATGTTTTACTTAGTTTGGGAGAGGTGTTTTTTGCCGTCGATCCACTACGGTTTCGATGAGCTTAGAGTTTTTATTCCGTGATGGGTGTTTCGTACACCCCGTATCCCTTATTTCGAATCTTTTGGTGTTAAGTGTTTCGTCCCCCAAAGGTTTAGGAGAGGATTAAGGGAGATAATTCCGAAATTCACATAAATGTGACTTTATGAGCACTGACCCTGGTTTGTTTTTGGTATTGATGCCATTTGTAGTATTTAGACGTATGTTTGCGTGTGTGAATATATTTGAATGCATGAATGTATTTATTTATTTAAATCCATGTGCAGGGAATCAATATACTCCCTACCTCTGCTGTAAAAGTGTAATAAATGGCTACGTTCCACAGCCCAGACATGACGCGCACTAAAATCATAGATTAACACAATAAAATAAATCGTTGTCTTGTTTTTTTAATGACCACCATCATTGTTCGAGGAAAAATTCGAATTTAAATAAGATTTGCACTATTTCCATTCCCTAACAACCAAAGTTGATTGAATTTTTATGTTTCCTTAATTAATCATTTTAACGGAATACTCTTATGTTGTGTGTCCCCTGAAATAGTTTATTCATGAAATTTAATCCGCACTGGTAAACTTAATCTTCCCTGCATCCTCTCTCTCGACTGTGCAATCTCCTGATGGTCGAGTCGATTCCGTCGCCCCGTTATTTTGTCGACCGCGACGGCAGGTGTGCCCGCTACCCCGCCCAACTCCCCCGTGGTCCTCGATATTGGCGTATCCCACACCCCTCCCCACCTCTTTTGCCTCGTACAAAGCTCTATTAAGCATTCACGCTGACCTTCCCTCTCTCGCCGGTGTCCCCTTCATCACTCTTTCCCGTCTCCCCTTCTTTCTTTCTCCAATGCCCCGACGTCCCGCTAGACCCGGCTTTTAATTAAGGGCCACCACTACGGTCTTACTCAACCCGCTTGACCAGCTCGATGTATTCGTTCCTGTATATGAGGGCGGCCACTTCAGACCCATGAACCAATTCTCTGCCCGTTAATCCCGTATGCCTCCCTTCCCACACACTCCTACTAACGTTCTTGTTGAACCGTTCCAGGGTTTTTCAGATCATGGTTTCATTTTTGCCGCCATCTTCCCTCGCTCCCTACATCGCTTGGCTTTCCAGTCCTGTATCTGATATTTCTGCGAATCAAGAGAATTTGATATCATGGTCGAAAACCATTCGACATTTATTCGATCATCCCTGATAGTTGAGATAAAGGACTGCAAGGTTTACGGTTATTATTCCGATAACATCTACACCGTCAAAACCTTCTGCTTTCAGTGACTTAGATTGCTGTGTAGGTAATTAATTCGTAGTAGTAGTTTTTAGGGGAGGCGACCGACAGCTAAGGTCATTTGCGCCATAGGGGATGGACAGGAAAGGATGAAGGGTGGAGAGAAACCCGGCGTCGGCATTAGCCTACTCTTTACGAAAGGCGCCAAGGGGTCCGCAGTTTAACGTCCCATCCGACGGACGGCGTACTCACTCAAAGTGCCCTCCACAAAGCACCTCAAGTAGGGATCGAGATACCTCTGAGGTGAGAAGCCAATACGTTAGCCGCCGCACCATCTCGATCCCCCAATTAATTCGTATTGTGTTAATCATGTTAATTGCAATATACCATGATACCTTATTAGTGTCTTCTCTCTTTTGGTTCAATCTTCTGTCCGTGAGTTACCTAAGTGTCAGCTACTAGATTGGTGTGTGCTACGTTGTATTCAATGTAAGCAATCGAATTTAATAGTTGTTTGCGATTCGATAAGTATCTTACTATATTGCTATATATCGTATATAGTATCTTACTATATTGCTTGCTATCTTACTATATTTGAAATATCTTACTATGCCTGACTATATAAAATAATTTGCTGAATTTATTGCCTCAGTGTACTCAGTGTTATCACACAGTAAATAATTAGGGAGTCATACTATGAATGCTCTCTTCTGGGCTTCATCCGACACCATTATTACACCGACAGCCATTATCAAACTCGCAAATTGCCGCTCAGTTTACAACGACACTATGTTTTCAGTGTCTTGTAAATACGGAAACAAGACCCCTTGTTATGATGAATATTTCTTGGCCTCCAGAGTTTGCATCATTAACGATGGGTTAATTTGGTCTTAGTACGGGGTCGTTAAGTTACAATCTCCGGCATGACGAAGGACGTCGCCCGTCTGTACAGATTGCGCTGACGACTTTCAATTTTCAGACGACGAGCTTCACGTAGCAACTTTTAAAGTCGACCCTTATTGTATTATTCATGCGTCTAATTCGAAAAAAAAATCGCCTCACTCCGGGTTGATATAAAATGCAGACGTTATTCTTTTTTTTCTATTTCCCTCCGCTGCCGTCACACCACCTCACCTACTCCTCCGCATTCTCCTGCAATTTCCGACTACGGCATCCATCTTGTTCCCCCGTCATCCCTGCCCGACAAGTACGGAACGTGTTTTTAATCGCAGTCACCCTTCCATCCGACGACGGGACCCGAGCCCTGACGCCCTTCTAGAGAGGGTCGGACCCTCCCCGCTTCTGTTGTGACTCCAGGGATGGGGAAGATGAGGGGAGCGGCTTGTCTTGATGGAGGGGGGAGAGGGATTTTTGTGATCCGCCCAAAAAAAGGGGTGCCTCCTCAAGGAGCCGGAGACGAGAAAGACTTTTACCTCGCGTAAGTGCGAAACTTTAAGAAGGCCGGGGTGTAATGGTGGTTAGGAATGGGATTGGAACCAAAATGAGGGTGGGCTTGTAGGGGCTCGAGTAACTGGAGAGGATTAAAAGGCCGTGTCGTTGGTAGTGGCTTCCAAATCCCTTCTCTTTCGTACTATTCTCTCTCTTCCTAATTTTCCCTGCAGAACTGCACTCGAATATGTCAACTGGGTGAAGATAAAAGTAATTTTACCTCTAAGTGTATAGTAGTACATAAATGCTGTCCTGACTGCTTGCCTTTACTAGAACCATTCTAAAAACTGAAATAGTTTTCCAAAATAAAAGTATCTCTTTAGTTCCAAATGTAACTTAAAGTAAAACCATATATGTTGGTGGATTTGTCAAAACATTTTACTTATTATTTAATAGAATTACTTACTTTTTGTTAATATATATATATATATATATATATATATATATATATATATATATATATAACAAACTTTGACAGCAACAAACAATATAAGAAGACTTAAAAAGATCACTCGTACTTTATTTCTTTATCATTTCGACGGAATTCAGCTCCGTCTTCATCGGAAGAAATAGAAGACTTCTATTTCTTCCGATGAAGACGGAGCTGAATTCCGTCGAAATGATAAAGAAATAACGTGTGAGTGATCTTTTTACGCATTCTTATATTGTTTGTTGCTATCAAAGTTTGTTATTCATCACTTCCGTGTTACTTCGACGAAATCATCTATATATATCATCTATATATCGGGTATTAGTGTGCCTGGTTTAAACGGGGCGATTCAAAAGCCTTTCGAAGCAAATTACGAGCTATGGACTAACTCGCGGTTTCTCGCCTCATTGCTGTCTGCTATTTTAAGGAGGATTTCTATTATTGCTACGGTGAAGCAGATACCAAAGGATTTATCGTGGGGAGCGGTATGTATTCGAACGTTTGAAATAAACGGAGGGGAAAGTTGGAAGGATGGAAATGGATTCATTGTTTTTTATCATGGGATAAATTTCCTATAGGATATTTCGAATTTCGCGATGGCAAAGGTGGTGATGAGATTGGGGAAATGAGGAAATAAAATAGAAAACATCTCCAGTGTGCTTCAAAGGGTCGATTTAGATTGAAAACTGGAATCAGATATTATCGTGATAGATGGAAGTTCCTTGACCACAAACTAGATTGCACATAACTTTGACCACATCGATTGTGGTAAATTTTCATGAAATGTCATTAGGAGAGCCTGTAGGTGGGAACCGGAAAGTTGAGGGGGTTGGTGAGGAAAATAAATCGGGATTTTCTGAAGGAAAGGAAATTTACCAAGGATGTAATGAATTGACAATTTTTACGTGCCCTGAAGCCAATTCATGTAGAGCGGAGGATCAGTGTATAATTTATAAAAAATGAATGATTGCAGTTTAATACATAACCTCGGACAGTGAACTTGTCAATTTCTAGGAAAAACACAACATTCATATAATCACATAGTTATTTATATTGTATCAACATGGAGTCGAAGTTAAAATGGTTGTCAATTGTAATTTTAAATAACAAATATCCAAGATAAATAATTATAACTTAATAATCATAATAATTCGGTGCTGAGAAAAGTATGTACATGTACATATATTTAAATATATTTTTGTTTGTGCGTTTGTATGTGTGTGTGTTTGTATATATATGTATACATGTACATATAATTATATGTATACATGCATATAATTACATATATATATATTAATTTAATGATTTTACTACTTTATCTGGTCTTAGTAAACAAGTCACCAGGAAAAGGAAAACCAAGTCGAGTTCTTCCTTTTTTCATCTTTTGATGTTCCTTGAAACGGTTGGCCATTGATTTTCCTCCTTTTTGTTCCTTTAATTGGGTTGCGATGAATCAAAAATCTGGAAGAAATCACTAGCATTGCGTAAATGCATCCTCGGTAGACAATTTAATTAATATTTTAAATAATTATAGTGTTTGATTATTCAAATTTATTTCAGTTTAAGATTTCGCTTCAGATATTAAAATATTTGAGTCCATTTTTGGAAAACAGCACCAAAAGAAAATGCTTACTGAGTATGCATCGTAATCGATAGATCACTCTGTGCTTGGCTTTTTGGGCTTGGGTGATTGGAGTTGATTTTTTGGTATTCCGGTTACACGTTACAAACAATGTTTACGTTAGCGTAATATATACCTAACTAACAGGTAAATCGCGCTGAATGGTTTCGCGTGAAGTAGGCCAATCACTTTACGAAGAGAAGTCAAAATAGCATATTGAGTTGTTGTTTTATTTGAACGCAATGGACCTGTAATGTCGTCACGTTTACTTCAACGATGTTATTATGATTTATGCAGCAGAATACTTTGAGGTGGACATTGTCAGTATTATTTATTTCGTTTCGGTTTATATTAAATGAAATCCTGCCTCTGTTTCATTTCAACTTATTTTTATGCCTACCACATTTTTTAATGTTAAACCTAAAATGAAAAGGTTATGTTTTTTAGTGCTCGCTGCATCGTTCTTTAATTTTTTAAAGAAGTATTGGCTTTTTTAACTCTTCTTTATACTTGTCATTATCTCAATTTGGCATGCTCTTTTGAGGCATTCGAGGCTGAGGATTCGAAATAACGGGGGATTTAAATGCTATTAGTAATGATAAAATGTGTTTTTGCTTTACTGGCCCAACAACGGTCATTAACAAATTTTACACTTGGCATATGAATTCATTTGAGCCACCATTATGTTCTTGACCCACGTCCGGGAGCATTTCTATTCTCAGAACGACGTTTATATCCTTGTTATTGGGTGCGCGAATTCGAAGCCTGGCCATGGGAGGTGTGAGACGAGTAGATGGGAGCACAAATCTCCGTTACCGCGGAAATAGTTTTTGTCCCCGATGGAGGAGATGGTTGAAGATCAATCCGGATATCGGACCCGTGTATCGTGCGGGGAGGGGAGAGGGGGGTTTGGTAGGGATTGGGCGAGTGGGGCGGGTGAAGCGTGGAGGTGGGGAAAGGGGGTGGAGAGTGGAGTCGTGAACTGGTGAGTAGAAATAAACCAATTCACGGTGACACCGCCGCCTGGGCCGTTAAAAGGTCAGAGGTTACGCGTTATATGTGTGTCGGCCCCCGGGCAAAATGCATGGGTTCTCTCATCCTCCTCTTCACAGCACGGAGACGGGACGGACCACCTCCCACCCCCATCTCCCGACTCCGCCCACTTTTTCCCTCGCATCCTCCCCGCTCTTCCGCGTCGGCGGCAATGCCGTCCGTTTCTCTTCCTCCCTTTCGCCGGCATGCGTGTGAAATAGGGGGGAGGGAAAGAGGGGGGGGGGTGAGAGAATGGAGCTAGGGGGCAAGGGTCCGTTCCCAGAAAGAAATGGGCTGTTGACGCCCATAAACGCCGGTGTTTGCTTCGAATTCGACAGCGGTGTGAATGTCATCCGTTAATTTCCCGTGATGATTCCTTTCAACATATGTACTTCGCAGCAGTCATCTCCTTTTCATAGAGCCTCGTGACAAATTACTATGAATGGATGGATGGAAAGGCCGTATGAATGGATGATTCGATCTGCGTTTGCTAGTTTACTAATTATTCCTAAGCAGTGCGGGAGGGAAGTCATATATCGGCGCGCGCACACGCATATAAAGGACATATACATGGGTATACACTCACACACACGCATATATATATATATATATATATATATACTTATACATATACATATATATAATTTGGACTGCACGATAGAACACAAAAATGAAATAGATAACTCGTAAAAGGACATTCACATTTCAGAAAGTTAAAGATTTCGGCCTTCTCTCAGGTATTCTTGAGGTCAGACTCATATACTATATACGAGACTTGTATTTGTAGGTGACATGGTAGTCCAAAAGGTAGAGCGTTGGTCTACTGACCAGGGGGCCTTGGGTCGATTCCTGTGGACGATTCTGTTAGCCCTCAGCTTCAACCAAGCCGTGCGGTTTTTCGGGTACCAGATCTTCCTGGGAAACCACGAGCGTCGCAAGGAGAGGAACTGGCCCCTCTACCTTTATGTATGAATTTTACATGTCGTTGGCCGTAGAATTGGGTTAGCTTGACCCTCACCTATCAAACCAACCTTAGGGTGGAAAACCGTGGAGGTGAAGTTATGTGCATGTGTGTGTGTGTGTATATATATATATATATATATATATATATATATATATATATATATATATACACACACACACATTCAAACACGAAATCCCTCCAAACGGCGAACAAAGACTCATTTATATAGAAACAGATATTCGGAAAAGGGATAGGAACACACATAAAGGACGAACACAGGAGAGGTGGGGAAGGCGGAATCAAGTAGATCAAGAATGCAAAAATATTTCCTAGACCGGGATTCGTCCTTTATATGTGTTCCTATCCCGTTTCCTTATATCTGTTTCTTTCTAAATGAGTATATGTATATATATATATATATATATTAATATATATATATATATATATATACATATATATATATATATATATATATATACACACACACACACACACACACACACACATATACACACACACGCATATACATACATGCACATACATACCAAAACGATTCTATACAGGAATTTAAGGAAATCAGTAATGGAACGCAAGTGTAATAAATGAAAAATAACTATAATTTCGCCTGGAATCGACCCAATGAACCAGCTGGTATGTTTGTACATATTTCTTTGCGCATACTATACTTATGTGTACGTGCACAAAATAAACCACGGAGAAGCTTTTTGTTTTTTTTATAAGAACGAAAGGATTGAATAAACATAAAAAAAAGCCTTACAGTTTTCTAGGTAAAAGGCTTGCTTTAGTGACTTATTTTTTCAATAGACATTTAATAGCAGACCTCAGTTTTGCGTCTGTCTAGTACTCATTTCTACCATTCCGTGACTTGATGAATTATATTGTGTTAATTTTAGTTTTTTTCTGTCCCTAAATACCAAATGCTGAAATAGGGCAACGATAAATGATGATTATATGATATCAACCGTCATTGTGCGTGAGTCAAGTAATTTTCCAGTAATTGGCGGCTTTCCTTAAGTTCCGTCAAAAAATAACCTCAAAGAGAATTATTACAGCTAATATATTGTAATTGAAGAGCGCTCTTGGTGTTAGGTTAGTATTGCCTATAAGCAATTACTTATTTACCTTCTTTTATCTATTCCGCGTGATAAATGTATTCAGGTGATTGATGATTAAGGTTCTTTGTGTGAAGAAACACGAGCCCTTCAGTCATGCTGGCTGAGAAGTGAAGAATACTTTTTGCAGCTTAACATGGCACCGTACATATGAATTGAAATTAGTGTTGTGGACAACCTCCTTCGCATGGATTCATATCTGTAGCTCGCCTGCATTTATTATTTCTACGCATTTGATCGGGTATTTGTCCTCTTGTTTTTTCTATCCTATTCAAAATTATCTTCATTTTACATTATATGACTACTTCCTTGATTTGTATGTCCTTATTCCATTCATTATTTGTCGCTTGTGTGCCTCTGTGTGTCCGCTGCATGGCAAAAATTCATACGGTTGCGTGTTTTTCTCTGGAAGGTTGGCAGCGTGGGCGGTCTCGATATACGTCCATTTGCATTATGGACCATATAGTTTTGCTCTAATATTCAATTCATTCTATGTATCAAATGGTGGAAAGTGATACCGACGCCCTACTTGCTCATTGAAGTGCTAATGGGATCTGAGAAGTTTCAGTGGGTGTTTACATTTTGAGAAACATGCGGATGGCGGATTTTAAGTACGATTTAGCTTAGTCATTGTGCGGTGATTTTTGAGTATTAGCTAATTATTAGTTTATCTGAATTCGAATAGGAAAATATTCAGCGTAAGTTTTACGGTGGTGTAAATATGTAAAAATATTGGCAACATTTTCTGATAATGCTATATATTCATATTGTTTTTACCGTAAGAAAAAATGTCATATTTTTGTCAAAATTCATCGTAACAAAAGCCAGAATACCTCTCCATGTAAATACATTTGGTGAATAATTTGTAATGTTAGTCTTTTTAAATGTGGATTGATCACAACATGACGCATAATTCCAAAAATGTATGCTCTTTAGTGTCATATGAAAATAAATACTTATTCTGTATTATGAAAACTGTGATTGGAGTCTAAACATATCCGCGTTAGTATACCACGCGTGGCTTAATGTACTTTGCAATGATCATGCACGTGTATTTTTGTCTATTTTATGTGGACACTCTTTTAAACCAGATATTTTTTTCCTTTCAGGTGAGTTTGGCTGACATGAGTCCAAGATGATGGTAATGAGCCGTGAGTATATTCAGACGAGAAACAGGTTAAAAGACTTTTCAACTAGTTATTTAGTTATTAATTCCAGAGTTTTGGGTTGTACCAACTTTGGCATGAATTCAAATCAGTTGCCTCCGGCCTTAAAACCATGAAATTTAGTGGACAAAATCAGGAAAAGTTGAATTTTAATCTGATCTTCTTCTATACTCGACTTTTAAGTCTCATATTTTATGACCGTGAGTGACTCCTTAGTTGTTTAAAATGAATGAGAAATTGTGGTGAATATGTCAGCTAAAAAATTGATGCAATGGGATCGGCGCGAGTTTTAGTGTGAGATTCCGAGTGCCCTTCGTGTGGTGGGCTGCTCGCGCTCGCCTCCTCCTTGGGGGAAGAAGACCTTTCTTCCCCGGAGTTCGGCCTCCGCATTCTCACCGCCTGCTCCTGCTTCTTCCCACTTTTTCATGGTTGCACCCTCGACGAGTTAAGCAGTTGAATGAGGAATAAATAATGGATCTTGGTCATGGAAGATACTGAAAAAAGTAAAGGTCGAAGGGGGGTCTAATTGCGCCGTAGATTGTGTTAGGGTCTTGTGTGTAAATGATCTGTGTGTGGATGGCCATGTGTATTACGGGTTTTTAAATGGCCACTGGACGTTTCCGGAGACTGGTGGTAATTAATTATCTTCATCGTTTTTATACCAATTTGATTTTTTCTTATATTTGATCTTATCACTGAAATGATTATTATACATCTACATAGTACCCCACAAGCCGCCGCAAGGGCGTGTGGCGGAGGATGTTAGGTCAACACCCGTAAAAGGAAACAGAACCACATGCAAAGTGAACACATACATGCAAACCTATACCCACAGTGGCGTATACTTTCATGCAAAAATCCTTTCATTTTACACGCATGCAAATACAGACTATTGTACAGACATTATAACGACCGTAGACTACCGTCCATATTTAGCCATTATCCAAACGTCATTTTATAAGTTTTACAGTATGACTTGGATGTTGTTATCTTGGTGGATTATAAAGGAATAATCGGCTGATAAATAAACCAAAGTGTCCTACTTTTTACTTGCGATTTGTATTTGGTGGCAAACCATCGATGCTACACCGGAAGATTAGCCAAGCATAGACCATTTTTCTGTATCTAATTTGCCCTTGTAGTAATTTTAAAAATAAACTCAAAGCACTCTACACTAATTAAAAAGCTTTTTTCCTAAATACGGCGTACACTCGCCCGCGAATCGCAGAGTTCAATGTAGATGGAAAAGTTCGCAGTGATGAAGATGAATGCATGCTTACCTACTTCTCTTTCACAAATTACATCCGATGAAACTCTTTTGCGATAAAACTGGTTATGCATAGAAATCCAAGAGTCAGTCCTCTCTGATACACCAAATAATAGTTAATATTTGTGAATGTTGTTGATTTTACCTTCGTATTAGACTTTTTTTAGTGTTAAACTGCATTTTAAAAAGAGAAATTTGGATTTTTATCGTATCTTGGAGCCTTATTGATTGGTTCTCAAGCTTACTCTGAAATATATACTTTCTGCGAGAAATGAAGAATTAAGGAAAAGTTATCCAAGTCGAGATGCCTTTAAGAAAGAAGAGAAAGAAGCGTGTAAAACTGGAAAAGTAAACGAATTCGGAGCATATTTGACCGCTATTTAATTTCTCCTGACGATATCGTTTGTTTGGAAAAGTAGAGTCCTTGACACCCAATCAAAGTTACAGGTTTAATGTATAGGTTTTTGATTCTAGTCCATCTAGAAAACTATTCTTTCAGCTATTTGTCCATACAACGCGGTGTTTATCTCTGTCAACCGCATTCGTTTAGTCGGATGGTCGTACAACAGTTTTTTTCACCTGTATTAAATTATGGTTCGACCTACCTCCTACGCCGTTAAAATGTAATCCACAGGGCATTACTTTTTGATCCTCCAAGAGTGGAAATTTACGTTTGACATTGACGGCTCTTAATTTTCCCTCGACCAATGAAAGGATTTTATAAAAATTGACGGCATATGTAATTTTAAGGGAATAAGGTGTATTTATGGTGGTATTAGTCGACTCGATTCCTGCCAATACCAAAAGTCGGAGAAACTTTGATGAACTGATTACCTCTGAAATATTTGTAATTTTTTGTGTAAATATGAAAACTTGAAAGTAAGCCAAGGACAATGCCATGTGACTTATAATTTTCGGTTGTTTTTTAAGTTGGGAAAAATCCATATAGATTTTTATGGGGAATATTTTTCGTTTTAAGCTTAAAAGTAACACTTTTGTATGAAGTATAAAACCCTGCCCTCCGTAAATTCACCGAGTCTGGATGAGGTTGGATTTATCTTCGAATACGTGTGGGAATCTGAATAACGAAATGTCGAGTGTAAGATAACCATTTCAGTATATGCATGGGAACTTAAAAATTCATGAATTTCATGCGGTA
This sequence comes from Hetaerina americana, assembly GCF_022747635.1. Taxonomy (NCBI): domain Eukaryota; kingdom Metazoa; phylum Arthropoda; class Insecta; order Odonata; family Calopterygidae; genus Hetaerina; species Hetaerina americana. The sequence goes on along the minus strand of NW_027287538.1, from coordinate 64,881,977 downwards.
ACAGTGATGAAAAGAACAGGGAAAAAGAGCACTGTAGTTAATTTGAGGTTGATACGATATTCGAATTTATACGGTTATGCTTTTATTAGTTTATTAATTAGTAATCAACAAGATGTTCAGGAAAAATTCCTTGCCTTTGAGTTTACTTTTTACATAAGGGGATGGAATCCTACATCGGCAGAGTATTTTTAGATAATATCATCTAAGATAATAAGAGAAATATACGCTCGCCCTGATACATTCTCATATTTTAGTCTGGCCTCTTCTGTTCCTGCGATTCGTGATCTCAATGAAAACAGCTTTAAATTCTTCATAGTTTTTTTTTCTTGGTCTCTGTGGTAGCCGGTCGTTTTGCATTCATTTCGTAAAAAAAATTCATAACTCCCTACATTAAAATGATTAAAGGCATATATCCCGACCGCCTACCACAAGTTCATGGGGCGTATTAAAAGGTATGATTTATATATTTATCGTTATAATCTCCCTCGGAAACCAGTCGGGAAAATCGATGTTCTGAATATCTAATATATTTGGAAAATACGTTCGGCTGGGTTGATTATTTCTGCGGACGGTACCACACGGAAGAAATATCTGAACCGGAATCATGAATCATTTGTTTAGATTCCAATCTCGACCGAATTGAATTAATTTTCACGCATAATGGTAGAATTGATATTTATTAGAATTAGAAAAGCTATAGGCTTCTTGTTCTTGATCGTAAATTTTCATTCTAATGCCGCAGGCGTGAATTTTATCCATGCTCAAAAAGCTGCATCAAGCTGACTCTAAATTGAACATCCAGGCACTGGTGAAGAGTTTGAATAGATGATGGATATTAGACTATCTACAGTTTTCTCGGTGGCATGCAAGGTTTCAGTCATATTCACTTGATCCCGTTCTCACTTTGCAGATGGCTTATTGTGCTTGTTGGAAAGGACATTTTTATTTCAGGTATCCATTCCTAAATTTATAATTGTGCGCATCATATTCATAGTCCTCAGAATAACCGACTGAGATAATCTTCACCTGAAGAAATTGTGTTCGCACAAAAGGCAGTTACCATTGTGTGATGCTCTTTAAACAGCTGTACAGAGTAAGGATTCCCTAAGTGAGCTGATTTGAAACGGTCGTGAATGAACGCGCCGAGACTTTGAAATACTATATGATGCGAGGCAGGAATTCGACATATCCGCTCTTTCTATCTTGGCTTATCCCCAGGCGCTTAACTTTTGGCCATACTCCAAACCACATGTTTTGGGGGATATTGCTGGAATCCGAACGACAATATCCATATATTTTGAAACCGAATTTCTTCTTCATTTCCTAAGTTGTCCAATACACGAAGTGAGAAAATCGTTGGCCAGATATTGTCCTTAGTCCAGACATTGCACCCAGCGATCTGTGCACTCCATCTATCGCATTTAGAAGGGGATTTGGTGAGACCTCTCACGTCCAACGCCACTGTTTCTCCTCTCTTCCTGATTTATTCAAAGTTTCCGCGTCGTCACTTCCTGCCACCGATTCCTTTCCGAGCCCCGCCGGCGGGATCCCGTCGTCATCTGCTCGGCGTTTTCGTGATTCATTCGCGCCGATATTGGTCGTAACTAATAAATCCCCTCGGAATCGGCCAAACCTTGAAGGGGAATTCGCACCGCCTCCTCCCCCATCCACTCCCTGCCCGCCCGCTCCCCGTTTTCCACTTCACCCCGTCGGTGCAACCCATCACTCCGCCCTAAGCCACGCCCACGCTCTTCCCCCTCCCCCTACCCTTCTCCCGCGACAACACCCCGGAGGAAGACCTTTCCCACGCCTTCTTGGTCGTCATAGCAACGACATATCCACAGAGGATCAATTGAACTTGTCTACTCGGGCGGCCGGCGTGGCGTTCCTGTCCTTTTCCTACACTCCATCCTTGTTTTTTGCCTCCCCCCCTCGTGGCCTCCTGTTCAGGTGGCGGAAGGGACTAGCTCTGCTTCAATGTCACCTCAGACAAATTATTATTATTAACCGACTACCTCTCGAGTCACTGAGGATTATCCTCGGTAACATTTCCCTGTCCATGCGTGTGTGTCCCTTTCCTCTCGGTAGACTCATCAGGGACCTTTCAGTGCACCTTTCTGAATGTCATATATCAACAATTGAAATCGTTTTAGATACGTTGAACAGTATCGCGCTCACAAGTAATTTACCGCTTATATGTCAACATAATTCAAGGATGGTCGCGGGGAAAAATTGCATTCACCCGGCCGATGATAAGGTGCTGTACCATTACGCAGTAATTCCTCTTCACACAAGAGGGAAGTAGTATTAGCTGAAGTGATTTAAAGTCAAAAAGCGTGGCTGATTTGCCGTAGTCACACATATGTCATTTAGAGTAAGCGTCCCAGAGATGGGATTCTTCTGAGAAAAGATTTATTCGTGTCATTAGGGTTCAGTTCGTGTTTAGAGGAAAGCAGCTCGAGTCATTTAAATGGCGAAGGTCCACACACTGTATCAGCAAGATAGATCATTCAATTACTGTAAAAGATAATAAATGATTTTGAAAAGTGTTCTTCTTTCGAAAATTAGCTATCACAACAAAACTAAAGCTCTGTGATCCAACATAGTTTCAGGAAGAACTTCAGTCATCATGTGCCGTTCCTCTTAGGATGGCTATATGATTCGACGCATATAAAAAAATGTATAGGTTTGTGTTCTAATACCGCCTACCACACGTTCATTTCTCGACCAAAATGGTGTGATGTCGATGTAGATGACCTCTTGATGTGTTGCAAGATACGTAGCTCTCAGTCAGTTCTGAATGACTTTACTCTCTTTCTCTTTTGAAATCTTAATACGATATATTTCATCTTTTAATGGTTGATATTGCCAGTATCCCATAGGATTCCGTCATCCCGGAATATGTTCTTCGGAAATACTAAATGGAAAAGTCTCCTACCGGATGAATAAACGTGTGTTTCTACATTTGGCGGGATGGCACTCGCCGATTCACACGCCCTGTAGCTCAGTAGTTTTTGATTTTATTGTAAAATTGTATAAAGGATTTGATGATGGGAAATAATTGAAAACCTATAGCCATCCAAAACCGCCTAGATAAAATAATATAAATGGCCTATAAAACTGCTAGGTGTGAATAATGTGTTCCTCCTCGCACGATTCGCTATTTTTACCATACCAAGGTTAAGCCACCTAGCATATTGCTGTTTTTAGCACTATTGATGCTCAATATTTTTTAGCACTACCTTAGAATGTCTTTTCGAAACGAATTCTTTAGAAAATATTATGTCATTAGCCTTATTAGGTTGCCAATGGTTGATGGCTTACGCCCAACTTACGTACACCTGCCCTGCCAGTCGGCGCTTGTCGGTTGTAGGGACGGCTGACGGCCGGCGCTTGTAGGGATTGTCGCTTGGATAAAGTTGCTATACGATTCCTCGTGGAATTCTATCTCAATCCATTCCGAAGGGAGAAGAGCATTTTAGTTCAGTTCCGATCTCTCTTACGTTTGTCGTGTGAAGATCATTTAAAATCCCTTAGACTATCTATTCGGGTGGGCCTCATATGCTCGATGTCTATGGTGCCTCTTGTCAAGAGTAGTCCGATGCCGGCAATACACCTCTCATAACTCTTCTTCTTCCATCTAATTCCGTCGCGCTGTTAATAGCCTACAAAACATAAATGAAATAGGTGACTTTGAAGCGGCGACTTTTCCACGCTGAATTTTTCTAATTGATGGATCGATAGCTCTCCTATCAAAACCGAGACTCAAGTAAAGGCGAGAATAGTGTGTAGATCAGACATACTATATGGACTCTAATTGGCTAGCTTGATTCTGTTCCTCTGCGAAGCAGACATAATTGCTATTGCCTATGCCTATGATGGCATAGTTGTTAGCGTTGATAATATTCAACCGTGTAGTAGCGACTTTAGCTGAAGCGAAAAATGCATGGAGCCAACGGGTCCGAATACTTTGCAAAATACTTAGCTTACGAAAATACTTAACCGATTCCCAACCGATGTAACATTAAGCTGTACTCTGTGAGGCTTAACGCAACATGTGGCAGGTAGCGTTTAGTTATTTGTCTTATTATGTGAATGCGAATGAATGTGATGTAGTCGTGACAGAAATACCAAATTACAACATGGTTGTTCAATATTAGTAGGGCGGGTATTCATAATCTTGGTTTTTTTATAATCACAAATTGTGTGAGGGAAGAAAGATATTCAATCTGCCGGTGATGATGTTTTATTTCTTTAATTAATTCAATCAGCATGCGGCCTGCATAATGTGAATCTCTAATAATTCTCTCATAATCACAAAACCAGTGTCTCGTTCATTTCCATAAGTCTTAGGTTTTTTTGCTCCTTCGCATTTGGAAGGACTCGCATGCTTGAGTCTCAGTTACCTCTTCGCCCTTCTTTCATTTCCTAACAATTAAAAAAAAATCTAAGTGGTGTCTTTGAGGTTCAACCAATTCGTTAATTTACGATTTCTCTAATTTTTCCCAGATACTTGTCGCACATTCTAAGTTTGTTGTCCCCAAATAAATAGATTTATATACTTGGTCATAGAATTTTTAACAACGCCAAATGTTCGTAAGTCTGTGTGCGCGCCACGAGAAAGGTTGGAGGCTGGAGGACCACGTACTAGGAATACTATATAAGGGCAGTAATAATCGAGAATTTTACTATTTGGTTCCAATATATAGTATATGACCGTATCTACCCAACTGTGTCACACCGAAACTGTTTCTGCTCAGAAAAAAGAAAGTCTTCATTAAATGTCGAGCAAAGAAATTGGTTTTAACTTTTAAGCCCTTACACCTATTGCAGTTTCGGGTGAAAAGTAAGCAATCTGATCGTGTCTTAATCATTTTTAGATGTCTTATTTTGTTTCATGTTGAAAGAGAAAGAGAGACGTAATTGGTTCTGCTCAATTTATCAGTGATTGATCTTGCTAGCTACTGACTCAATCGGCCTCTCGAAGCTGTGGCTGCATGCTTGGCTGTAATTATTGTTTGATAACAACGTTCAACTCCCATGTCTTCTTAAAACATCTTCGTGTTCGGTATGAAAACTGAGGACGAATAAAATTATTCATGTTTCTTGAAATAATATCTACGTCGTATCAAAGACGTCGCGTTTCTAAATTTGTTTTTTAGAATGTGCACAAAGTACGAAGTAGGTATTGATAATAGATCAAATGAATTAATACTATATAAAAGATCGTGGAACGTTATAAAATCACTAACTATGAAGTTAAGAAATGCAGGTGATCAACAACGAACTATTTTGCCTTTGTTTTTTCTCTTCGTCTCATTCTCACGTTTTGCTTATTTTTTGTTTATTTAACGACTTCATTGCGCCGATATTGAGACTTTTAGTCCCTTCCTCTACCTACCCCGTACATATTACATTAAAGGCACTTAAACATACGTAATATTTATGTGCGGTATACTTTGAAAGTGAAAATTATCGTAGTTTCTGTTTACTCGAGTAGATATTGGGTGAACGAACTTAAAAATTGAAATAGGATGAAGTTATCAATTTCAGTTACATTTAATTCATTTAATGGTTTTTGGCGAATCGTTTTTTGGAGGACTCTCATAACTTCGTTTTCCCCTGAGAAATAGGTAGATGGAATTGTATGCTTCGGATTTTCTATTAAATTCAGCCCAATGCAAATGGATTTCTCCATTTGAGTTGGGGATTGGCGGGGACGCTCTCGACTATGCATCCGAGAGTTTGAGTCCCAATTCTTGTGTATTTTTCGGTGACATTTCGATTCCGAGTCGAGATATTTTTAGAGAGCACTTCCAGTGCCGCGTGCAGCTATTTACTTAAGTGTTAGGTTATTCCGTCGCCATCGGGTGAACATCTAACTTATATTCGACGACGCGAATAAGTAACACGACGGCCGTTACTAAGGCATAACTCAAACCCAAGATCTCTGATGTATCTGGTTAGCACTTCAACTGATTTGATTTGTCAAGAATGAAATATTTTATGGCAGTGCAACTCCTTCCATTGGCTTGCATTTTTTGTTCAGCATCACAATAATGAGAATCATTTCCCTCCGTTTTTCCAAAATGTGTCGCAAAGTTGTAAAATAAATCAATACCTCACCTATACTTATGAACTATTTCTATTAGATTAAAATACAACTTACCAAAATTGGTTCTGAGGATATTTCCTTGGTTTCCGCAAAGAATTTGGCACACCAGAGGTTATGGCGTCAATCAATGCTAACATCAGAGAAGTTCGTCGAGGCTCCTTTTTTTATGATAAATTGATGTACGTTTATCTTTAAATTATTTTTAATGTACTCACCTAAACTGGGTGTGGTTGTTTAAAAGAAAATATTTCCACACCGGGGTTCCATGGCAGTAGAAATTTTGGGAACAAAAGAATACTCATTTTTCGTTAAAAACAAAGATATATTCACATGCACGTTGCTGCATCCGAAAAATATCGCTAAAACTGTGTTTCTGGGAGGGGGGCATGAAAGACTCTAGACTGAGCTCTATTCTTTTCACGAAATTATACTCAGCGTCTTCTTTCTTCTTATTCCCTGCAGTGGAGTCTGAAATTTCCAGTGATGGTTGACTTTGCTTCTTTTCTAAACAGAATAATTACTGAAATTCTAGGAATTAAAAACAATAATAGAAGTATTATTTCTTTGTTCCCAAGGGCAAATTTTAAAGGTTTTCGTATTTTGGTGCGTTCATTCAATGAATTGATAATGAATCCATCGATTAAAAATTAACGTTGATTTTCTGTAGGGTTTCTTTTAAAAGGCATCCTACGTGGAACAACTTGACTACTGTTAAATTAGAGATGTATTCATTAACTCGTAGTGCGTAGTCTCCCTTCAGAGAATAAATGAAGACTCCAGAACGCAAAGCGATGAACTTTGAATTTGTTTGAAATATCAGATTTTCGTAGTGAATATAAAAGAGCAGTAATTCCTATTACCGTATAGTGATAAAATTGCTTAAGGAAAATCTTAAAGGCGAATTTGTCTCTCATATAATATAAGCAAGGGCATTGCGATGTGATCATTGCGATGTTGTATGAAAGTTTCTCCTGGCACGTAAACTTTTACCTATTCGAAGGTTTAGTGGGTTTTGAAATCTATATCTTTGATCGGAGTTATTTATTTTCTTTGTACAACTAAACCATGCAAAAAGAATGATGCGTATTTTATAATGACGAAGAGTTAGGCATACATAACTGCATACATTCTTGGTTAGGCTCTAAGAAGTATCTTCCTGTGTTCTTTTGCGTTTTTTGCTATCAATCATTTTCTTCACATAAATGTCAAGACTCATGACATATTATGCAATAATGCAAGGTTACCGTATGCTGCTAATATATGTTGCTATTTTTTACCTTGCTGCTATCGTTTGACTATTTAAAGTTCCATAAAACCTAACCAACCTTTACATTAGCGAAGTAGTTTATTTGAACATTTATACATTTAGCGTCCACCTAAGTATATAACAAATGAAAATAAAGAAAGAGACCTAAGGGTATTAATTTTGCCAGAGTAAAGATGTCAATTTTTCAATGTGATAAATTTTCTGCATAGTCGAGGAAGAACTCGAAAGCACGGGATTTAATTCCAATTGTTTTACAATTTGTTCAAACTTTCGGCACACAATTATTTTATGCTTTATACTCCTCGTATTTTTCTCTTTTATATAATTCTAAAACTGCTCGTTTCCTCTATCCCTAAAACCCAAATTGCTTCTTTCCATCAAATTATTTCAATGTCGCATTCTGTTAATAGATTTTTCGTCTTTCATTAAATTTTGCCAGCAACTTCCTCTCTGAATCTACGATCTCTAACAATTTTTTTCTTGCATTTCTGCTTTCCCGTTTATTAAGTTCGCATCTCAGAACCCTTCGCCATGCACTCATCCCATGTTTTAATACATAGATCCTGTGTCTGTACACTACAGCACCACTGGGAATTTAGAAGCAATAAATCGTGAAAAACATGCGCAACAGCACAGATTCTCTCACAGTCTCTTTAGCAAGTGTTATGTACTCGCAGTACATCAAGTAGGTGTACTTGGTAATTTCAAGTCAAATATGGCATTGTGATTGTTCACAGTGCAAGGCAAGAAGGTGGTGAATTGTGCCCGGAGACCCACAAGTATTCCCGAAACCTTGAATTCCAAGAGATTTGCATACGATAGGCACGAAAACGGGGTAGCAAAAGGAATCGGCAGGATAACAAAGCTTACTATCCTGAGGCGAATATGGAGTAGAATGGACGTCGTTGGGGTGGGTGGAGATTGGAAGGAGATGGCAGAGAGGCAGGGAGGGATGCGGGGGCGGAATGCAGAAGGGGTTGGGGAGGGACTTGGAGGGGAGTTAATGGTGCTTCGTGGCCCCGCGTCGATACGTGGCAGCGCCCAAAGGTTGGACGTGCCGGTCAAATATGCACGCGGACTTTATTGTTCGGAGGTCGGAAAATGCCGGCGTGTTGGAAGAGAAAGTTGGATAGCCAAGCATACATGGAGTGAAGGGAGTGGTCGGACGAATGGAGGAAAGGTCTGGGAAAACGACTCACTTTCCAAATGAGCGACAGAGTTTTAAACAGCGTTTATCGCTGTGCAATGCCGTGACAATGGTGTAGGTAAATGAATGGCTACATCATCCTGCTCCCTCAACCCTCTTGCTTGCGGGGTAAAGGGTAGAATAAAATCTCAGAATCATTATTATTTGGAATCGGGAAAGTAAATAAAGGGGTAGCGGGATGGATAGGAGCTCTTGTAAAGCGTCTATCTAGCCTTAATCTCTTTCTTTCTACGCGGAAAATATCCATCCCGTTTTGCAGATTGATAGAATGTGACTTCTCACTCATGATATTCTACACGATGCGTGGAGAGTCACGAATTTTCTTACTCAACACTTCCTTTTTGTTACAATATCTTTTTATGAGCAAAGCACGAGATACCTTGTAGATACCTCATCCTCGAGAAAGCTATCTTAGCGTGGACTATTCTGTGTGAACTTGATAATTTCTAAGTACATGAAATTAATGTAGATAAAAATAGTATCGCGATGCATTACAGTATTTCAGATTGTTACTTGAAGCGATGTAATGGGATAAATTTTATTGTAACATCGCCATTTATTAGTTTCCACGGCATTTACATTGGCTGTAGCAAAATGATTTGATATTTGAGCGATTATAAAGGTAAATTATCATCCTCCTTCGTAAATCGTTTGCGTTTCCCAAGATAAAGCTTCTAAATATTTTCAGACCAAAACCATGTTCCCATTAAAGACGAGAAATACCGACTGATCAGAGGTAATCTCATCGAAGCAGCAACATATTACTCTTTGAGCCACCAAGAGACCCTGATGGGGGTGTTAAGGAACTAGTCAAAGTCATGACTTATCGTTGCTTAATATAGACTGGGTACTAATTTGTCTGACGGAGTATTTAAGCTCGGACGGAAATAAAAGGTGTACATGAGTAGCGCTTAGAGTAAGCCTGCGCTAATTTGTTAAACTTTGATGTTTATGATCGCATATTATGAGATAAAACCTACCAGTTACTTAATAATTTGATGAAACAACAGCATTGCAATTTCCACAAAGAATTCGCTTTTCGACGACACGGTACCAATGTCGAGGAGAATAAAATTGTTTCTGGAAATTTTAGTGACGTGAATTTCCTAGTGTGATAGATTTCCGTGAAGTTACACCTGAAAAGGTCTCTTATGTAAATTATTATTATTATTTGAATCCCCATGAAGTTTTCTCGGGTCTGCTACCGGGTCAGGGGCTCCATATTGACCGACGTTTCGATGCCCGACTCGTGCATCGTCCTCAGGGTAGAGGGACCAAAACCGTGATTCCATCAAAGACGAGAAATATAAATATCGTAGCAATTAGACAATTGTCTTGGGAGCAACGGTCAAGTCTGGTCAACGGTCACTCTTGCAGTATACATACGTACATACACAAGAAACACATATATGAGACAAAATGCTCTTATATACAATAACACTTAAAGATTACCAACCGGACCTTTAGCATCACACATGCGCTAGGTTCACACCACACGAGTACTCATTACGCACCGTCCATCGCCGCACTCCGTCCATAATCACGCACTCTTCGATTTCAATACCGTTCAAAATCACGCACCGTTAACACATCAATCACTTTTGCAATACAACTTCTCACGCTATCCACATCACGCACAGAAGAATAATAATAAGTAGAATAGTATAATATCCACCGACCAATAAAGTTTATCACCTAGTGACTGCTTTACACTTTTTCTTAAAACTCCTAAAATTGGATGGAAAGGGCTCAAACAAACCTCCAGGCCGCTAGTTCCATTCAACAATAGTTGTGTTTAAAAAAGAGTATTTTTCTTATTTCTCAGTTTGGTAAACGTAGTTAGGTATTATGTATCAGTAATGTAAACTTTGTACCCATTTTACTTTGTTTAGATGTATGTCAAAATAGTTTTCATAATCATTAATGTCTATCAAAATCCAAACGCAGTTCGATTTCCATGAAAAATGACCGCATAATCATATGATCTAAGGAGTTTGAGTCGGTGTATCCCCAACTTGGGCCACGCATATGCGTCTGGTTTTCAGTCTAATCGAAGGAATCCTCATATGCTCATGAGGAAGGCCATACTGCAATGCTTGCTGTCCACGAATCCGATTATGGGAATGGTCCGTTCGTTCTCAAATCATGCTGAGGCACGGCTTTGTTGCGCAACCGATGTTTAACGGCCAGAGAAAGAGCAGCCGTGGAGGATTTGGGATGTTCTGGAGCTAAACCAGATCGCGACGCGCAGACGGCCTAGGAAAGGGGGTCCAAGGAATTGCCCGAGATATATATGGACCACCCATCGGCGCAGCGGAGAAATGGGGCGGGCAATGTCGCCATCGCTCCCTTCCACTATGATCCACACGCGAAGGCCTTCGCAGGGGTTGCGGGGGTGGGGGCGAGGGAGAAGAGGGAATCTTTAGTTACCACCCTGTAAAGCTGGGCTGATCCCTAATCTCAGTTGAGCGTGATTCTTCTCCACAAACGGGCGTCAAACGACATATGGCGTCGCGATGGAACGAACGCTTTGTGCATCTCCCATGAATTTGTCAGACATAAAAGGTATTTTTTTTATTTGAAACTGAGATTTAGGACCGAGACTTAGATTAGATCCAGGAGTGAGAATTGTGTTAGCATAAGATGTCTTCTCAAATAGGAGGGGATCGATGGTGGAGGGACTGAACAAAGACGCAAAACAAACATAAAATAAACCTTAATATGGAGCGCAGCGTTATCTGGCACCTAAAGCAGTGCTTTGGGAAAGAGGTAGAACGTACGAGAATTGGAGGATTTTGAGGAGATTCGGTTTTGTAGAAGAGTGGGGACCTCAAATGGGTATGCAGGATATGATACGATCTGGGAAAAGAGGTAATTACTGGGGGAAATTGGAAGAAGAGAGAAAAAGTGGCTGGAGTTAGGTAGTTGGATTTTGAAGGCTTTCATGTAAGTTAGTATGTTAGAGGAGGGGGAAGAGTTTTATTTTAGTATTGGAATTTAGTCACCCGAGTACATAGCTCATATACCCCATATTAATTCCTTCTACAAAGAAAAATTACTGAACACTTATACAAGTGAATACCTTTGTGAACGTTAATTTAATATTTATGTTGCGATCGTCAATTTCAATGAGACAATGTTTAGCATAAAAAGTATGCGTAAATATGAGTAGATAATGAAGAATGAACAGGGTAATGAGAACAAGATTTTTCACAGTGAATTTATATGAAAAATTCAATTCTTCGATTTTAGTATATTTCGTATTAACTGAAGATGTTTGCAACATTGGGTCAATTTGTCATGGAAAATTCTAATCCTTCAAATTACTCAGAATAATTTTCCTTAATTGGCTCTTTGGTATTGTGTGAATAACTGTTTTCTGGCTTTTAAATAATTATGGATTGCCTTATTTGTTTAGCTGGACCCCGAATTCTTGGTGTACGAGGAAAAGTCTTTTAACGAAGGAAAGCAATTTATAAAGATAGCGGATGATTTCTTTCTAATTAGGGATCCAAGTTATTATGCCTTTAGTAATTGATGTAATTCTTTACGATTAAGATGGCAGCGGAAAAAAATCCTGGAAGGGTCGTTAGAGAAAGGCAGTTAAAAAGAAAATATGACGTAATGGCTCCACAAAATCCTCTCGGGGACGGATTCATAACATATTTGAAATTATTCACGGAGGTGCTTAAGATGTGAGAAAGGATGCCACACTGAAGTTGTGTTGGCTTCACCCACTAGAGAGAAAACATGATGTAACAGAAACATGCCACCTGCGTTAGCAAAGGACAAATGAAGTATCCAGGGAGTGCATAAATGAATATTCCGACTTTGTTGCATAATTGTGCACATGAAAACCACATAGGTGAATGGATTAAAAGTGTTTAGTCGGAAGTTCTCCGAAAATCGATCATGAGTCCTCAGGCTGTGAAGCTGTGTATAAATTCAAACCCAAACACTTTATCCATCTACCAGTAAGTTTTATTCATCAGGACCAGGGTTTCCATATTTATCGACTCATGATTAAGGTGCTTGATCAGCCACCTGATGATGACGTTTCAAGCCGGAGCCAAAGTTGTGAGCCGTAAAAAGTATTAATGTAGTAACCAAGTGTTTCTGTTGCAATTTATTATTATTTTCCCGCTAAGTTCTGCGGAAAAAAATTAATATAGGCGAGACACCTAGACACCTTCGCCACAAGGTTAAAAGAACATCAGAAATATCTCAGACTTGGAAAACCGGAGAAATCCGCCGTAGCTGAACGAAATAACAACATGGACCACACCATCAGCTGGGAACAAACTAAATTACTCTGCCGCTTTGGCCGAGTGTTGGAATATGCTAATAGGCTAACAAAAGAGGCCATTGAGATTCTGTTGAATAATTCCAGTATAGTTTTTCTCTTAGCAAAGCCTGGATAACAGTTTTTAAAAACATGTAGAAATTCAGGGAGAAATCACGGCCAATGAGGCAAGCCGGAATTGCTCGTAAGATTGACCAATCAGGAGTGATATGGCCAAACTAAATTGAATCCCGGAACGAGTGTACATTTTGTGTGTATACGTGTATATATTTGTATATAACACTTAAGTGAAAGTCTCACGGACGGGAATAATAATTTATATAGAGCTAGGGGACAAAGACAAAAACACAGAAACACACAAGAAAAGAAAAGAAACTCACTCGGTTTCGAATTTTCGGTGGTCCAAGCCATCTTTCTCAAGGAAGAGAAGGACAAATTTGAGGGAAATACGGGGCTGGAACGATGGATGGAAGGAGAAGGTGGGGAAAGGTTTGGGAGGGGAACACTACGAAGGGGGATTTTTAGAAGGGTGGGGAAAATATGGAAGGCGATGGGGGTGGAGGGGAATGAAAATTTATGCAGATCAGGGTAATTAATGCCTAATATTAATACCTGGGCAATTCCAGTAATTTAAGAGCCAGATGACGGCTTGCTCTATTGTTTTGAGTTTCAGTGGAGGATCGGAGTGTGGGAGGGATGCTAAGATGGAAACATTATAGTATTTATCAAAGGGAGTGTTGTGTTCAGAGGCGTGTTTGGGGTTGGGGGCATACCAATCAGGGAAGAATTCTTGCATAAGGCCCGGTGGTTATTGATTCTAATATTGAGGGGTGTGGTACACTGTTCAATATAAAAGGCATGGCAAAGTTTGCACTTCAGAAGGCAAACTACATTGCTGGAGGTGCATGAGGAGTAGGGAATTGGTGGGAGAGTCGCTTTATGACGAGTTTTAGTCAGTTATATTAATGTCAGTTGTAAACATTCTACATCTACATCTACATAATACCCCGCAAGCCGCCGCAAGGGCGTGTGGCGGGGGGTGTTAGGTCACCAACCGTAAAAAAGAAAAATACCACATGCAAAAAAACAATACGGAAAATTACACCCACAGCAGCGCACACACTCATGCAAAAATCCCTTCATCCAATACTCATGCAAACACATATACCGCAAAACAACTAAAAAACTGCACCCCATGATGCAGCACGAAAGACATCCTACAACACGGAAGCCAGGACACAACAAGCAAGAAATTGAAACATCACTACCACATGAAAATGCACCACGAAACACTCTACCCCCAAAGAGTCTCTAAATGGCAGGGAATGGGACCCAACGTTGCAGGTAGCAGGAATTTTCCCCCGCGGAGAGGGACGAGGGATTGAAAGGGAAACTTAAAAACAGATGAACAGAACATGAATGAAGTCATTCGGAAAGAATGGGTTATTATAGCAAAACACATAAGTTTAGTGGAAGAGCATGCATTTAAATACAACTAATTATTTTTTAGACGCTGAGGGTGGCAAGTGGAATTTTTGCTATCTATAACCCTGCAGTTGCTATCCCGTATTGTCCGTGGGAAGAAGGAGTCCTTGAGTCGGCTAGTTCTGGCATCTATTTCCCGAATTTTATATGCATGATCCAAGCGACTAATGTATGTAGGAGTACGAATAATTTGCGAGACCTCGGTGCTGAAACATGCGGATCTAAATTTATTTAATAATTTCTATCTTGCATTGAATCGTCTCTCAGCCAATGATTCCCACCCCAAATCCATGAGCATTTCGGTGACGCTTTGCGTTTTATCGTAGGAATTTTTTACAAAACGGGCTGCCCGGCGTTGAACCTTCTCAATTTCCCGAATGAGACCTTTTTCACTCGGATCCCACACGCTGCATGCGTATTCTAAATGAGGCCTTACGAGAGCGTGGTAACAACGTTCCTTGACCTTCGAGTCACTTGCCGACAATGCGTCTAATGAATCCCAATTTTTTATATGCTTGACCGCAGACTTTACGTATGTGAGTCCCCCAAGTTAGGTGTTTGGTGAATGTGACACCTAGGTATTTTACCGTATCAACTACTGCTAGGTCACCTCCAGCTAATTTGTAAGCAAATCCCGTTGATCTTTTAAAGAAATTTACCACTGAACATTTATTATAATTTAGAGTCAATCCCCAGTTAGAACACCATTTAGTAATGCAATCTAAATCCTGCTCTAGAATAAAACGATCCTCATCCCCAGATATCTCCCGATAGATCACCGATTACTACTTCACCGATCACCATTAAATTACTACCAAGTACAATATTAGATATGATTGTTATATTAATTTATGCACCGAACTGCTTATAGGCATTTCCCTGTCTCTAGTAATTCCCATTACCAGCTGGCGGATCTGTAAAACCGAAAAGTAGTGGATCGTGGTAAACTTTTATATCTGGCTCATGATTCAACAGATGGTTGCGGAATCAAATATTAATGTTAACTTGCATTCAATTGATATTGAACTTTTAAATAATTTTTAATATGGTATTACGAAGACTTACACCATTTTTACTAATGGTAAATTATTTTTGTCTGCCTAGAATTATTTTGGTTTAATTTTATTCATTTCTTCGTTTAAAAATCTACTAATAGGCAATAGAAAATGTTTCGATAAACCACATTTGTTCAATTTATTGTATTTTGCTATATCTTAAATCTTGTGATTTTAAGAACATAATTTTTCTCTCGGTTGGTGAAACGGAAAGCGATTGTGTTATCGTACTGCCAAAACATCTACAGATTCGTTGTATGAAATCATATGCCATGAGTTTGAACCAGCTTGAAAATATTTTCGTATTTTGTAATATGTTAATTGATATTGCCTCCTCAAAATGGTTTCATATTAATGAAAGATCTTAGGGGTGCATAGGTCTATTAATGTGATATTAACTGAATTAACGCAAGTAACTAGATTATTTACTAGCAATATATATTCAGTTATTCTTTCACTCTAATGTTTAATTCTCTGAGATCCATGCCTGCCATTCGTTTGAAAAAGAACTTCCAACTTCCCGAAATCCGTTTGCTTCTCTGTGATTGTCTCTCTTTCCTTGAGAATTTCTAAGAATTGAAAGTATCTATTCCGGTTAGAATTGCAGCCCACGCACGTTCGGACACGAGAATTGCTATCAGGAAGAGTATACCTCCTTATAAAGAGGAAATGGATTACATAAAATTTTAAATGAGTATTACAATTAAAATTGACTGCCTTACAAACACCGATTCCAATTCCGGTCAGTTGAGTAAACCCACCACACCTAAACTTGAAGGATGCGTGTGAACTATAGTATTCTCGGTGGGATTATTGTCGAGTAATTAAAAAAAACTATTTAATATGATTCATAAGGGGTGGGGATTTTCGGCTCGTCATGCTCACTCATTCACGCATGGCATGATGGAAAGGCGACGTAATCACGGTGCTTCTATCGGAATTGCCTTCGACCCGACTGCGCATGCCGATTTTCTTTTCCATACACATATTGGTCGTCACGTCCCTATTTTTAAGCCTTCCAAAATGTGGTCGCCCCGGACTGTTGTGTGTTGTCCTATCGACCAGCGAACCCACAATGTTTGCCCGACGCTCTGCTGCCTTGATCCGTGCTAATACTTGTTTTTTTCTTTCCTTTCCAGTCCCTGGAGAGCACCCGGCGTATGCTGTCGCTATGCGAGGAGGTGAGTCTGCTTCCCCCCGGAAGCCCCCCCCCCAGTTTAAGCGAGAGCCTCAAGGGGGCCTGCCCTCAACGGGTGGCCCCCTGGGCACCCGCCGGGGGCCGAACAAAAAACCCTGTTCGCCTCCTCCCACCTACTCTCTCTCTCTTTAAATACCTATATATGCATATATAAATATTTCTATCTCTCTCTCAATCTTCTCCCTCTGTCCTTTTCAGTCTATCTTACCCCATCCCCTAAAGTAAATCTCCCTCAGGATAACGAAAACTTTAAAATACCCGTCTAATCCTCCTTCTTTTATAAGAAAGATAGATTTAAAATTAGATGAAGTATGTGTGTAACAACTTCCCTACTAACTAATGTCACTTCTCGTCATCCCCTGTGGCTGCGAAACGCACGATCTTCCTCTCCGCTCACCCATCGGTATCTCCGGGATCCCGAGTCCCGCTAGCCTCGCTCTTTCTTTCACTGTTTCTCTCTCCTCCCTCTCTTACTCCCCTCATCTGCCACGATCGCGTGTTTTCACTCCGTTCATGTGCTGGACTGCTGCCTCACTCCCCCCTACTCAAGGTTTTTCCCGAGTCCACACGCCTTTCACTAAGGGCTTAAACAAAGTCTCACCTCCGCGAAGATAAATCCAACCTCGGGTCTTCCTTATTTTCACCGAGGATTCCTAGTGGTCAGCGAAGAAATAACCCGGAAGTTGTACACGTGTTGTAAACAGAAATGCGGTTATGCTTTGTGTTCCGGTTGAAGGAATCGATCACCAAGAAAAAAAAAACGTTCCAGATCGTCAGTTGGTCTCCACCACTGGAGCCCAATGGCCCCGGTATGCAATGGGGCGTTTAACCGGCACGCAAAGTTTAAATGCGAATAAATCAGCAATAAATTATTAGTCTACTTTCGCGGTAGTCTTACGACTAGCATAACTCCATTCTTTCTCAGCATCATCCCATGAGATTCGACCACGTGATTCCAAGCCCTTTTTTATATTTTTTCTCGAGTATAAAATGCCATACCGATGAGCTGATTATTATTTCTCTCTTTAAACGTGAGTTATAAAATATTGACTGTTTCACATTGAAAGGCTCTCCCTTACGTTGGACATTCTCCGCGAGCTTTTTTTCCTGTGAAAGTGCTTCGAAGCGCTATTGTTTTTAGTTATCACCGCCGTCTCCCCAAAATCGATACAATTGCCTTTGTGTCCAAGTAATTACATTTATTTTTAATGAATGATGAGATACTCGAAATTATGAATGACTATGTACCTACAATAACGTCAAGCCAATAGTTAACTAAAATGCAGCAATTCGAGGTATCTCTTTGAAACGAGTAAATAACAATCAGTGAACCTTTTGCCGTACAGGTCATTCTAATAAATCTCCTAAATAATTTTTCCCTTTCAACTTAGCTGTCTAATTATGCCAAGTACGTACCGTATAAATCATAATGTTTTACAAGTTAATTATTTATCATTTCTTGTGGACATGTTCATGTTATTTTTAGATTTTGAAACTGAATTTTACCTTCCATAATAGTTGGCAAAAATTTGTTACTGTCTTTAAATTTTTAAACCTGTTTTATGTAGTTTTTTGAGAATTTTTCGATTTCATGCTTACATGGTAGAGGTATCTCATCGTATAGTTTATAAATTTGATGTAATTACCAAAGAGTAAATATTTTTGGGTAGGAATCTTCCTGCATTATGGCCGTAGTGGATCATAGTAGGTCTGTGTCTTTTGGGATGATTCTGAGACTAACAAAGCAGCACTTTTGTATTAATAATTAGACTTTCTTGTTTCATGGTGAAGTGACATTTTTTATCGTTTTAATATTATTAGAAATATTTGTAATTTTCTGATTTCTATCATAAAATAAAAGGCTGTAATGAAGTACCAGTGTGAAAATCAATGGCATTTGGAGAATCATTCAAGGCATATATCGAGTTAACTTATTTCCTGGTGCATGAAAAAACTAGCTGAAAGTGTGCAATTCTATTATCTAATTTTATGGGTAAGATTATATAATTATTTCATGTAAAATAGTTCTTATTAATTTCAATGTAGAGCACTAATAGTGTGGCATGTGGAGCCGTTGTTATTAATATAAAATATTGTATTCATTATCTCGAATGGAGAAAACAATAATTTGGATGGTAGGTTTTATCTGTGAAATTTATAATTTTTTTAGCTTTTGAAATCGATATCATTCAAATTTCTATCATATCAAATGTTGCTTACATATATTCTGATAGTCTCAGATTCTTATTTCATCCTCTCCTGTTTGTAGTCTTTCACCCTGCCATCACCCCTTTCACAATCCGAGAACATTCTTCATCGTCCAGATGTTTTCGATGAGCCAGAACATGTTTTCGCTTCGAGTTCCCTTGTCTTCCCTTCGGAATAGTATCAAGGATTGATTCTTCAAGATACGGGCCACAGCCAACACAAACATATCGCAGACTTGACTAATTCCGTTTTGGACAAGTAGCATCCTCTTGCATCTCTGTCTGCTGCTGCTACGACGTAGATTCTACTGTTATCACACGCATATATGCGTGTGTGTATATATATATATATACACACATATGTATGTATGTGTGTGTGTGTATATAGGTGTATATATATATATATATATATATATATACTATATATATATATATATATATATATATATATATATATATATATATATATATATATATATATATACACACACACATAGATATGTGTATCTATGAACGAAGGGTAATTCCTATCACATGAAAGACGCTCATCCGCATGCCATCTGCGTGGTTACTATGTCAACATTTCTACAGTGACACGTCAGACAGACAGCCCAACATACGCCAAGTGACAGTGAATAGAAAACTCCAACCCCCCTTTTTTGATTTCTAATTGTCTTCTCGTACGCTTTCCATTAGAAACTGGTGACTTGGCGCTATCGGTAAAAGAAAATGCGTCGTAGTTTACAGTCACTTAGGCTAAGTCACTCTTAGGCCAAGGCTTATTTGAGAATCTGACCCTGCCCTAGCCCTGACCTTCGATCATTCAAAAAACATTGATGAAAGCAGTATCTGGGCCAAATTCTGGGTAATTATTAATTTGTCTGTCCAGTGAAAATGTGGGGATTGTATAATTCAGCTGGGGGTTTTATTAAAAAATTATTGACTGTTTATCAGTCAGCAGTTTCATACTCTGTGTGTTGTCAGCAGTAGAGCATATGCGTGAGAAATTGCCTCCTTCCGTTTTAGTATAACTTACGAAATATGGTATTGCTATCTATGCGTTAATCGAAATAGAAATATCGAAGTTGAGTAATTGATTTGGATCCGTTTCATTTGTGCTCTATTTTTGGGAAATTATCAAATTTGATTTTGACTACAGTTGATTATAAGTCCCCCCTCCCGGTGCAAAATAATTCACAACCACTGATCTCTACGAATTTTCCGTGCATCCCCTAGTATTCTTGCCAATCCTGCCTTCCGGGTAGTCATAAAAAATGATTGCAAGAAATCATTTTAACTTAAAGAAATTTTTACAAAAATGTTCATAGTTGAGTTGAAAATTGTATTTTACAGACAAATGAGTGAAAATATAAAAACTGTATTATTTGCAGTTGGTTTCGGATGTCATGCATCGCAAAGTTTACGCCTTTTTTGGAGTGCTTTTTCCAGTTTTATCCTGAGAAAAGAGAGTACAAAAGTGGAAAGACCATTTCCTTAATATGGTCCCTTAACAGATGTCTGCTTATTTGCATTATCATATTATTTTTTTTATTATCAGCCTTCCATGTATTATACATTAATTTTTGAATCCTAGAAGTAACACAATTGATTATTTTTACGATAATTAAATTTTAACTTCATATTTTTTTAAATCATATAAGTACCGATTATATAAATGTCAATCAATTCTATTAATCATTATTTCCCCCAGCTTGCTCTCGGGGTGTGCTCATCTTGTAAATGCCTCCGACTCCTCATTCCCCTCCGACTACGTTTCGCGAGGTCGAGGGTTCCTCGTCCTGGTGGAAGCGGGTGAAACTTGAGCGAGGGGGGAAGAAGTTGAACGCGGGCGGAGCTCCTCCGATTCAGGGCGGCGCAGTTTCCCTTCCCACGCCCCCGCCCTCTCGATTCGCTCACCCCTTCCGCGAGAGGCGCCACGCTCCGAATCAGCCATTGCGAGACCAGCCTCCTGCTTCTCTCTCTCTCATTCCATCCATTCCTTCTCTTGCCCGTACCCTCCCGATGCCACCCATACTTTTTCTAGGTGTATCTCCGAGATCGCGATGACCTCTCCGGTATTTCACGGAATCCCTCTGAATAGAAACGCCTCGTGATTCTGCGTTGCATGGTAGTAATTGACCTTACTTCGCCGTCACACGGCGTGGGTGTCGCACTCCGAAGGCACGGCTCGTGAAAAAATCTTACATTCGTGTCCGAGGAGGGATTCGAATCTCCGGATTAGTTTGCCTTCTCGCGAACACCGGATCCACCGAGTTGGCTCCCCAGTATTGTAATTTACAAGATGGAGATTTTTACTCTTAATAATTGGAATTATCTTTCAAAGCACCCAATCAGAAGATTAGCTGTTTTGAAAGATAATTTAAATTATGAATAGTAAAAAATTAGTACCTAAAGAAAATAACCATTCATAATCGGCATTACCTGTTCATAAACCTACGTTATAGCCCCCATTTTTGCTAAATATAGTAGTAAACTTGACGAATCAGATTATGGATGCGTCCCAACTTACTAATCTTGCGCTGTGGTGACAAACTTCTTGTCTACTCCCCCTGTTATGTTGGTATAGGTAAAGGATCATTACTGATATATCCACCTAGAAAGTGTGACCCATATGGCCTTTTAAAACTTTGTTTGATATTATTTCTCTTGTATATCAATTTTACTCCCATTTTAATATAATAACGAAGTGGTTAATCCAGAAATACAGTTTGCCTATGTGTAAAATGATTCAATCACGTTGCAAAAGTTGTCTTGCTGAAAATTGAGAGAAATAGTTTCTGGAAACCGTTTCGGGAGTAATTAACGGTGTAACAGAAAAATGAATTCTTTTGAGAGGTTTTTGAGAATAGATCGAGTGATTATTTATCTTCTTCCTCCAAATGTTTTCAATTTTTTGTCTGTGCATTAACTGATCAACGAAATTTACACATCTATATTTGGGTGAATTGAAACAAGATGAAAGTTAACGATCGTATTTTGCCAAGGGTGATATTAACATCTTTGTCTTCTCATCGCAAGTCGCAGTCTATAATTCAAGGCCCGTTTTAAGCAAAGTTTCTTTCTATTAATAACTGGGAAATAGTAACTATAATATGCTGTGCTTAGAATGAAATTCCATGGATCAATCGCCTGGACGAAACCAAGTTAGGGAGATGTTCGACAGTTTGCTATTTTACGGTTCTTTAGCGAGAGAGTACGATATTCCCTTTTTGTATATGGGAGCAAATTAAAGATCTCGTCCATTTAGAGGGGTGTGATGTTATTCGCTGTCTTACTCTTACCACACCCCATGCAGAGAGCGTGGTCAGTGTGGAGGATTCCTATTGAGAAATATTTCATTCGTGTCATCAAGAAGTTTCAACGCCCGACAACTCAATCTTTAACAATTGACATTCTGAAATTTATCGTACGACTGGAATTCTCTCAAGCCACTCACGACGTTCATTTTTGGAAATCGTTATTGATTGAAATATAGGTGTCGAAGAAATCTGGATGAGATAGCGTTTTATGCTTAAATTTACATCGAAATACCGCTATTTTTCAGTCTTCCATCTTTATATAGCTTCACAATTCCGGCAGATCTTTACAGGATAATGGAAATGAAGTCAATTATTTCATTACATTTCAATATGTTATGCAAATTCCAAAAAGTTACGTCTGAGACAACAAAAAGGATAATGGAAGGTGTGACCTCGCATTTTGTGAAAATGAGATTTTCTTTACTATTTCTGTCTATACTTGTTGTCAGGTCCACCTGATAATTCTATACGGCAGGGAAACCTAGGTCGTGTCAAATATTTTAAATGTGGAATTACGCAGTATTTTGTTTTGCTCCTTAAAATTAGTTATTGTTGAACATAATGCTTATTCTTTTTTTTACGCTATCGTGACATATTAAGGTGTATGGATTTTGCATGCGTTGATGGTGCGCCGTACAAATAACGCGCGTCACGTGTTGGGAACGAGGCCCCCAGTAATTTGCGTCGCCAGCTTCTCTTTGCTCATCCGTTACCATATTACATCCTGACCACGCGTTTAGTGCAGTGGTGAACAGCAATAGCGTTTGGGGAAGGTTGATTTCCGTATCATTGAAAGGGTCAGGAATGCTTAAATTCAAGAGAGTGTATTTCATCAGACAAAGTAGACGCAATCATGGCGTTCCTTCTCTGTTGCTTTCTTCCTTGATTTACGTTTTCTCCTGCATTTCTCCCAGCAATTTCCTTTCTCGCTTTGTCCACCCACCATTCTCTCTTTTCTTCATCCTTACCCTTTCCCTAATCCGCTCCATCTGCCCGCCCTCCCAATATCCTCCCCCCGTTCTCCCACTCTCCCTCTCTTCCCAATAGGACCTCAACCGCAACTCCATCTACTCCTCGTTTTACGAATTACTCTCGAGAATCAATCCCGTGCAATTCCGAATTCCTGCCGAGCCGTTACCGACTCCCTCTCTTCCATTCCTGCCTCTTATTCCCTCCCCTGTCCCACCTGTTCCTTGTGTGAGCTGTTCTCTCTCGTGAGTAATTTCGACCGCCCTGCCTTTCCCACTCGTCCCTTCCCTCACAACACCACTTCGGACACCAATTGCTAAGTCCTGCGAGTGCAGACGTGAGGGAAACAAGGTTTAGGCTTGGGTGTGGGAAGGATGGTAATGTAAACCTCAGCCTTCGGCCCGGAGTTCGGCTTGATGGGTGAGAGTGGAGCTCAGCAAGTGCCCAAGGCTTAACAGACGCGCGCGCGAAATTCGCGCATTAAAATTATGCGGGGACAGAGCGTTTCCCGGTGCTGCTGTGGTTTCCTGGAAATGGGTTGTGCCAAGAGAAATTTCTCAAGTTTTCCAAAGGGATTTAAATCCAAGACCTTGTAGTCGTTGGCTAAATGTCCTCCCTAACAGACTACCAAGCCGTCTGGGGATCAATTTATTTCAAAAGACGTCGCTACTCCCGAGCTTTATATTTCACGAGAAACGTACATTATCTTTTATGGGGGGATGAACTATTCATATCTGTCTCATTTCACCAAATCAACAGCCTCTACTGGTGGGACGGAATTTAACGAGGAATGTTTTTAGGGTTCAGAAATTACACTGAGAGTAAACATCGTCTCCTATACATTATCAAACTCGTCCGTGTGCAGGACTTAGTACTCGTACATTATAAAGCCAAAATGAGCGGAAGAGGTTCGTTGGTGACGCTCGGATTGAACTGAATTACTTTTGTGCCCATATTTCGTGAAGTCGTATGCGAAAGAACTTCAAATTACGTTTGCTTTCTTGTTCTGAAAGCTTTTTTGGCGGTCGTCTCCGGAGATCTAAGCCTCTATCTACGCATCCCGTGCAACTTCCCTCGTTTACTTCATTTTCCCACGGCTATGCATGTATGTTTCAATCGGCTTGTCATATCAGTTGTTCGATTAGATTTTCAAGGGGGTAGAATAAGGTAACATGCTTCGTATTTCATAAGCATTTAGTGAAATCATGAAAGCAATGCAGATACTCACTTTATTGGTTTATTTACAGTGAATATAGAAATGGTTAATATTTTAATTATTTTGGTTCATTTTTGAAGACTCACTTATTCTAAATTCATGACCGATAGAGCTACTTTTGAATAGAAATAAGTCTGAAACTTGTATGGCGCGTAGCTATGTACGGCGCGGAAACTTGGCCATTGAAGCAGGAGGATAGACGTAGATTAGAGGCTTTTGAAATGTGGGTGTGGAGAAAGATGGAGAAGGTGAAATGGACCGGAAGGAAAAAAAGAAGTACTTGGTATGGTGGGGGAAGAGAGGGGTTTGTTGGGAGAAATCCTATGGAGGCAGGAAACATAGATGAAGGACGTATTGGTCGGTAGTGAGATGTTGAAGGCTGTAATAGAGGGAAGAATGTTAGGCAAACGAAGAAAGGGAAGGAACAGGATAGGGTTGCTGGACGGGATGAAAGGAGGAAGGAAGGACTCAGAAATGAAGAGGGTCCTGATGTAGAGAAGGTTGCTGGATTTTGTGTTTTGTTCGGAGTCACAAAATATTTATTTGGTAGTTGTGTCCATCCAAAAACCTACTTTAACCGGTAGATTACCTTATAATAATAATAGTAAATATATATGTATATATATATATATATATATATATATATATATATATATATATATGTGTATATATATATATATATATATATATATATATATATATATATATATATATATATATATATATATATATATATATAATACAGGTATAATCAGAAACACACAGAAAGAAGACTAACATTTATAGTTTTGTCGTTCGACGGCACGGCCTTCATCATCAGAATCTTGATTTTCTGATGATGACGGCTGTGCTGTCGAAACGTCAAAACTACATATGTGAGGGTTCTTCCTTTGTGTTTCTGTGTTTTAAAAATCTTTAGCAATGTCTTTATATATTTGTGCGTCGCCGAAGAGCGCTCTTTTTCGAAGGTATGTATGTATATGTATATATCGTTCTTCAGCGAAAATCCCTTTTTCAGATATTGAATTTGAAGCTCGGCTTGCGTTCTAAAATCAATAGCACATGGTTTACCGCCAAGCGCAAGTGTACATCATCGGATTGCTGGCGGGTGGAGCATCATCCTCTCCCCGCCGGTGCCTGCGATAGACACGAGACGTACGTACCTGCTGAAGCGTAGTGCGCATCGCTGCCGAGGTGCTCTCCTCCACCTTCTGCATTGCTGGTGTCACACGACGGCTAAAACTTTTGGGCGGCCGATGGAGGACTGGTTGGTAGAGGGAAGGAGGCGACGGGAGAGCCAATGTTTTGCATTATTCATCCGTAACCGTCATGCCCCTTCTTCGGCGAATCTTTGGAGCGCGACCTTGGAATATTTTAGGGACTCCTAGCAATTGAATTCCACCCCCGCCCGTTGCCCGTCGAGCTCGCGACTGGAAACCTCCGTTCCTTTAACACCTCTGCTCACTCCCATGCTTCGTCTCAGCTCACCCCTCCCCCGGCCTTTCCCCCTCCCAGTCTCCGCCACGCCTGTAGCCGTCCCCATGTCTAAGGCACCGCTCCGCCGGGACCCGACTCAACTGTGAGGGTTGATGTGATGCGGACAAGGTGGCGCCTCCAGCCGGTTATCAAAGATACCCACGCGGATACCCCTCCCCCCCCCAATTCCTCCCACTTTTTTCCTTGCTTGAATGGAAGCCTGTCGGTTGGAGACGGTCCGTCTTCGTTCCATCCCTTTTCAGGCGTCAATAAATGTCTTAAATAACTGTTCCGAATTCTGTGAGACTATAAAGACATTAAATTGAAAATATTATATTCAATTTGGGCAAATTTCTGCACACGCCGTAGAATAATGCTTATTGATCTAGAGGAATACAGAACGTAATCAGGATGTTTTTGTTCGCTTCTTCGATTTCGAGAAGGCTTTCTAGAGTTGTGTGGAGAAAGTAAATAAAAGTATTGGGCGGAATTTAGGAGTGGCTTTGAGAGTGAGGGCTTTAATAGAAACTGTTTCATACTCAAACTGCGTAAATACGAGTCGAAATGGAGAATCAGGCTGGATTAACAGCAGGGAGCGTTAAGGAGAGTTTTTGGTTAGTTTTGCCGCGCATATTTACGTTTGCTGAGGAAATGCATAATTTAGATAAATAAGTAAAATTTGGGACTAAGAGTGGGCGTGTCCAAGCCAAAGAGAAGCTCCTTGAGTCTCAAAAATTTGCAAATGATGAATCTTAGCCAGTCAGCCAGGGAATTTCAGATATGGTATAGCGCATCAGCGAATCATTGTGATAAGTGTTTGATAAAGATACATCTAATAAAAGCGAGAGTAATGAAATTATTAGGAAGTAGAAAGGCTAAGGTAAAAAAAATATTTGAAGGGCATATATTAAAGTAGAAGGAACAGTTTTCGCCTTTGGACAATATTTTGGAAGAAAATGCCCATTATTATAATTGCATTAGGGGGAGAAATGAGTTACCAAAAGAGGCATAAATGAAAGATGAAAACAGTGGAAGGAACTCTATGCAAAGACACATGTAAAGCATGTATTAGTTAAGATTTTAATTGAAGTGTAGCCTTTTATAGTTCATAAGCCTGGTCTTTGAAGTAGTAAAGTGAGAATACGCTCGTGTTTTTTTAGAAATGGCATGGATACGGTTGAAGAAAAGAAGATGAACAGAGAGGAAGGCAATCGAGGAAGACGAGTGAATGGAGGAGACATTAAAATGTAATGAGTGTTGAAGACCATGTCAGGAAGGAGAATATTAGAATAAAAGGGAGAACGCAATGCTGTGCTGTAGAAGTCAGAATAAATTCAAAACCCACTTCCATACCGTAAATTAAATATAATAGTGAAAATTAGTTGCCGGTTTTTCGGCTGTGTCATTGGTTTGATTCTGAATGTGTCTGGGCCGAATTCCTGAGGAATCGATGTACAGCGACGACGTGATTGTTTGCCTATTCAATGATGAAAAAAATGTCTCGAAAAACATTTTTCGGCATTTCACTTTGAAATCGTTCGATGAAAATTAACTGGGAGAAATTCCAAGCACCATGAATTTCTATTTTTTTCTTTGACGCCTTCCTTAATCATATAAGAAATTCACGCTCCTCCTCAAGGTACCGATTTTAGAAAAGCATGAGTAATCAGCTAAAATAATCTAAGATATCCGAAAAATGAAATTTTTATAAATGTCTTAGAGAACTTCTTCAATTTAATGCAGTAAGGTATTATTTTTACTTTTCTTTGATAATTTTTTACGCCTCCCCTGACTTGACTTCATTCTTCTTCATGACGTCGCGACGTACAGTTTGAGAACCATTGTTCTCTATGCATTTAGCATTTTAGCTCAGAGAAAAATCTCAATGATTGAACCAACATATGTGCGATGAAACTGCATTCATACGTGTGCACTACATTTGTGTAAAATCTAATCAGTGTGTTCTTTGGGTGTGATATTTGCTTCAGACGAAACACTGCGGGATGTTGGCGAGCGCACTAAGATTTTATCGCTGATTTTTAAAATTAAAATCTAAATTTTTCCATGTATTTGTAAGCCTTTCTTTTTCATAAGAATGTTATCAGACGTATCTTTTCTGGGTTTAATCGCGCGTGAACGTTCCCAAAGAATCTTCCTTGTGACTATAAAAAATGCTTTTCGGAAAAAAAAGCTTTTTGCGTTTTTAAATTAAACCATTGTTCTTGGTGACGGGGAAACTCTCTAAGGGATTCCGAAATGCAGTCCACCATGACGGAAGTATTAACTCTAGACAGTAACTGATGTTTTTCTGTCCATATTTCCATCGTGATTGTGCAGTGGGAGGCAGCCCCCATTGAAGATACCTTTACCGGCTAGTTAATATTTTGAATACCGCATCCAAAAAAAATGTTGAAATTCAATTGATTCCTGATTGAGACTTAATTTAGTCTTGAAGTTCTTGAAGAAAAACAAAGCTGTAACCCTTTTTACATAAATTTCGCTATTGCCATGTTGTTGTGTGTATACCATTAATTATTGATTGTTTTCGTCAATCACTTAGACTTGATAGCGACGCAAATTTCTCGAATGCGTCTCCGGCTTCGAATGACCGTCCCTCATATATGCTCAAATTGCGGGGAGATGAAAGTGACGTCATTAATGCGATAAGAACCCCTACTCAACTCTTCTTGAGATGGGAAACGAAAGAGCCGTTGGATATCCTCTCTCTTCTCTGAAATTATGAATAAAGAAATGCGAGGAAGAACCGGCAACGGCTGTTCCATTCGGTCACACATCACGACTTCCTTTCGAAGATTGCTAATTGAAAAAGAATGTCAATCCGGTTATAGTGCATTGGCAAAGCAGTATCCACCTTGTGGCATTTTTTCGAATGGTGAAATCTAGTCACGAATGCGTAGATTATTTTATATTCCAATTTAAACTTTATTTTTTGGAGTAAATTTGAATTTTTTTAAGGTTGTTTGCAAGCAATCAAATTGTATTTTATTCAATTACCGTGATTGCCTTCCTTTTTGCATATTAAAAACAAGATATTCTGGTACAGTAGGTATAATTTCTAACCATTTTAAAAACATCTTTCCTTCCTTCAAAATGCATGAACAAAATATAATAGGACCTTATGTGTTTTATATCTAAACGTAATGGATTTGTTAATGCAAGATGCTTGCAGAGGAGCGCACAGCGATTTATTTGGAAGGTAAGACTGACGGTTTAAAAAGTAATACTCTATATATGTGTACTTATATTAACATTTTCATTTGAATTAACTTCATGCCGCATCCTGAATCTCTATTCTCACGACGAAAAGGCGACTAGAGTGACTGGTGAAAGGTTGTACCCTTCATGCCGCCCGTTTTTATCATCACAGCTCTTTGGATCTTAACCACGTTATCATAAAAGCTGCCTTTCACTAGGTTCTGGAGTTAAGGTATCTGACACAAAAGTCGCGCAGATCGAAATCAAGGTAATAAAGTGGGTGCAGAGGTAAACAGACTTTTTTTAGTTAGTCAAAAACTCTCGAACAGATGGAACCTTGTGACTTTGATCGCAACTACGCAACAGAGACCGACCCCCAACTCGAAATAGATGCGCCGATGTCCATTGCGTACAGCCTGGACTCTCTGTGTGCAATCCCTGCGCCGCCATGGATAGTGAATTGTCTCAATTCCCCGCGCTGTTTAAGTTTAATTAACGGTTGCAGGGCACCAAGAATTTAACGCCTATGTTTAAACATGAAATGGCGAAAATAGCATGTTGATTTCTTTGAGTGAGTCGACAAAAGTTTGTACTCTCACATAACTACTTCGAATGGTAGGAGTGTGAAGGGAATTTTCAGTGGGTCAAAAGATATCAGTAAATTTCTTCGACTCATTGAAAAAATCAATTCATTTGCTTCATACGTTGACCAAAGCAACTAATTTGTGGCATCTTAAGGTTCAATATGGTGTTGTTGATTGTTTATTCGCAATGTGGTGAAATCAGTCCTACCGCAATAAAGTTTGGCGAAATCTAAGAAGTTTTACTTATTTCTCAAGATGCGATTTCACAAGACTGAATCTCATACCTGTGAATGTAACTAATCATTCACTTCAAAGTTTAAATTTATAAATGATTTTATAATTCTAGAAATACTCAATTAATAAATGTTCTTCTTTGACTCCAAGGTAGCATTGATTTCAAGACGCAGGCTTGAATTAGGATTTGGAATTAAACTTGGTAAACGTCATCTGAAACTAGATATGCGTTTTAAAATGAAAAACTCATCATATCCAAATCGACTGTACCATTATGAGAAATCGATCTTTGTCAATTCCTAATCTTCTTCACGCCATTTGCGTTTAGTGCGTAGATGGTTATTTTGACTTAGTTGGTTAGGTTATGGCGCATTCGTCCCTTCGATTCCTTCTCACGAAGCATATTATGTAACACATAGTTGGGGTAAATCGAGAAAAAAGTACTCTCTCAGCTAATTCAAAACAGAGACTTAAGTGATTGTAAAAACTTTTTTATATCTTAGTAGTGATTATGAATATGATTGTCCCTCTCTTTAAAATTCACTGCGAGAAAAACCCCAAAATAACACTTGTGTTATTAATATGCATATGTACGTCCCAAGGAGGAAGCGTACGTCACTTTATATCTCCTCTTAATATCCATCCTAGAGCTTTATCAAAGAAAGTCGTGTCGGAATTCTAGGATATTTAAAAGCGCATGCTCAGTTGGGGTAAGTGCGTCATTTTTCCCGTACTATCGATGGACTAGATTCTCCCCAGTGCCGCCGGCAGTGGCCCGCGGGCCTAAGGATCGCCCCCTTTGGTCCTTCGGCTTAAAGCACAAAAAGGAAAACAGGCGAGGGCTGCGTGAGCGCGTCGCGGAAACGTCTCGTAACCAGGGGCGTGGGTGGATTCGCACCCGGGAGTGAGGCGGGCGTGGGGAGAGGGTGTGTGGTGCGAGGTTGGGAGTGGTCGTCACTGGAGGGACCAGCCGGGAGGAGGCGGCAGCAATTGCCTACCATCCCCTCTATCCTCCCCCTCCCCTCCGTCCTCTTTCCCCTTCTCTCTCTCTCTCTCTCTCCGTCTTTCCCTCTCCTCTCTTTTAACCAGGACTGGATCTTCCAATATCGACTGGGCCGTGACCCTATCGCCCCCGATAAAACACTTCAAGGGGTATATTTTTGGAATGACTATCCCCCTTTCTGCGTCTCTCTTCCTCCTCGTCCTCCCCCGCGACCCATCCGCCGCGAAACCCTTGGGTATTGCGTGGGCCGCACCCCCCTTGCGAATGGCCTTTATTCAGTAATTAAGTTATCCGAAAATCATCGTCATGCGTGAACATCCTTAGATTGATGCTTTCAATTCTATCTTTGCGCTTTGCCGATCTTATTGTTTTTCCTAATAATGTCCCCACTTGAAAATCCCATTCGTGTAACTACTCGCTATTCGCTGTGTACCTTGCACCATAGTTATACCACTCCACCATGTCTATTACACTTGTAATTAAGTCATGGTGCATCGGGATATACTTCATTGGCTTATTTCTTATCACTGATGTCTTCTGCAGGCATCTCTCTCCTAGTCGCTAAGTCATTCCATTGGATTGCTATTATTGTATTGTAGCACCTCCCTTCCATCCCTTCTTATCTTCTTCTTCCAGTTTGTGAAGGAGTCCCCATTCAAATTAAGTGAAGTGAATAGCAGCCACGATTATGACTACATTAAGCTCCTCGATCAGGGTTTTGTCTAGATGCTGCGATGGTTTCATAGCTGTTTGAGCTTGAAATGCTTTCGTTGATGCTACAGTTGACGTCTTCAAGTCTGTTTCTCAAGTGGAGATGCTTAGATTTCTCTCTTCTTAATGAAAGTTACCCCATTTTGCTCTACAAAGAGGGCATAAAAAGTGACTAGTGTTTATTAGGTGCCTGTTTGAAACTGATTAACCCTAGACCCACTAGGTTAGATCAGGGATGGAGCTAGATATCTGTGCCCCCGGCAAACTTATCTTTGACCCAGGGCTGACTCAAAGTGGGCTAAGTTAACTTTTTTTTGCTTTGATGGTCCCTTCTTAAAGACATGGGTGCTGACTCACTTTGCTCACTACTCCCATCCCCCACTCCCTTCCAAAGTAAGCTTTAGGAAGTGAATTCACAAAACGTCTGAAATATTATTGTCAGTGTTGGCATGCCTTCAATTTTGCTACCTTTCACAGCTCCATAGTTTGCTCATCGAGCCCAGTGTACATTAAAACCTTTGTTGCGGCATATAATTGGTTAGAGAAGAAAAAGCTAGAGGAAGACAATGTCAAAGAAGGAATTTCTCAACATTTAAAAATATAGGAAAGGAAATAGCTAACGACAATAGTTAGGAAACAAAAATATTCCAGGTCCATTGTGGTGAGACCTGCTTAACATTGGGAAAGCCTCCCATATCTTTGGGAAAAGGTTCATCTTCTCAAGTAACAATTCCTGGAGTAAATTATTCATACATATGAGGAACTAGTGTTTTGTGTGATAGCCTTTAATGGGGACCAAATGACATTCTTCTTAATATTCCCTTTGTAATGCTCACAAAATATAATATACTCCAGTTTCTTATCAAATGAAGTATTAACTACATCATATTGCCATGCAATTTGCACCACAAATGTTTTGAATAAAGAACAGATTGCTCTTTTAGCCATTTGCCATTTTCTATCAATGGAAACCATGAAGTTTTCTCTATATCACCAAGTTATATAGTGCATGTGAGGTGGAGATATTCCTTAATGTTCTGGCTGAGGTATAGTCACCTCCCATCAAGTACTATAAAATGGTATATACTGTTGTTATATTGTGTACCACATACCCTAAATTAAAAATTTGAGCATCAATGTAAGAAAAACATTTCATTATAAATGATAAATTTTTCTGTTCTGCAATGGTAAGAATCTGTTGAGCAGGCGAGGTCATTAATGAGCACTCAGTAAACGTATGGGATTCATGAATTTTGAGCCTTGAGTAAATTGAACTGATTATTGCCTCTCAACCATTGAAATATTGTTTATAAAGTACTGTGCATTTAGTTTACAAAATAGAAGAACAACTTTTTCTGAGTGATTCATAGAAAAAAATTTTTTGCTTTACAGTCAATGCATTTTTCAGTTTTCCAAATGCCATTTGCTCATGTACAGATTGAATTTAATTGATTTGAAGATATGGAAAACTGTCTAATAATTATTACACTTGAATACTAATTTGTTTCATTTACATGTTACAGAACTTGATGGCATAGATTTTAATATTTTTTAACATAAAATGACGGCAAAGAATATTGCAAATTCCCTGACCCCAGATGGAGGAAAATCCAGGATTCAAGTTGTGAATCAAGTCCAGAAGCTCTGGATTAGCTGGGAAGGTGCTTACCGCATCACCACTGAGGCTGGCAATAATTCTTTGATCAATGTCATATTGTAAGAATTGTGCCATTAAATGATATGATAACTCTTGATTGAATTATCTTTAGTAGTTATAAAACAATTCTCCATCTTTAAGTAGCTAGCTCAGGTGTGGTCCCATCAAAAGCTCAACCTGATAAATTTTTCATCAGAAATTCACTCATTAGTCAAATGCCTTGAATGGTTCTCTATTAGTCATTTTCATATGTCACAGAATTAACTAAATCCGATAAATATTGTCTACAGTTAATGTTGTATAAACTAATAACATCATTTATTATTAAATCATAATATTGTTATTCTCTTTATAATGTAAATTTTCTCATATGAAGAATTTCAGAAACTGTAAAAAATAATGTGAAATACTATTTTTCCAATGATTATTGTTTTCAAATAAAGGTAAAATATCCCATTTCTGTGTGTACGATAGCCTTGGTCCACTTTATGTCACCTCAGACAGAAAACTGTCCGAGTTTCATAAAGAGTCACAACTTTACTCCTTTGAGTTTCTTTGTTTCAACTGTGGTGTTCATCTTTGTGTATCTGCACACATCATGTGCCTCAACTTTATTTTCAAAGTGAAGAGGTGAAATATTTCTTCTTGATTGCTTAACCCGCTTTTAATATGTGTCTCATTTTTATGAACTTAAAATTTTGTATTGATAGATAAATATTTGTGACATATTTCATTTAAAATGGTTTAGACATTTTAAGTAATGATATTAAGTGCCATGTAATTACAAAATGCTTGTTTATCTCTACCAAAGTTCCACATTTTGATGGCACAGTGCTAATTAAAGATCATCCTTTGGAATTCTATGAAGTTTTAATATGGATAAACTGTTAAAAAAAACATGCTTGCTCTTTTTAATATTCTAATAAATGTGAATTTTTATAATGTCAGCTTTATCATATGATTGCTTTTGTAACTATTACAAAATGTGAATGTGAGCTTAAGCCTTTTTGACCATGAAAAATGAAAAATTTTATGAAAGTCATGGCTTCACTTTTATGAGAGTTGTTCCTATTCTAACATGTCTGTCTCTTTCATGCACTAAGTTAAAGTAATGAAACAGCAGTCCAGCACATATATTTTTTAATTCTTGTGTAAATGGCTCTAAAACATCCATTAAAAATACAAAGTACCTAAATAAGTATTATGGATTTATTTTTGTCAAAATTAAATAGTAGCTTATAATATATTGAAACAATTTCTTTGAAAATTGCAAAATCATTGAACAAGAATTTGATTTATTGTTTTTATTTATTATTTGGTTTCCTACTCTCAAGGCACTGTGTGATGTGCCAGATATTCAGATCTGATATTTGGAATGCTTACCAAAAATGACAGCATGCACCCACTATATCCCAAGATTTAAATACTGGATGTTTTAAGCCTTGCTTGAAATCGTGTTCACCCTATCTATCTGTTTCACCCTCTTGAGCATATCTGTAGTAACTGCCTATGTGCTGTGTGTGTTTTGGCATATTATTATGTATATATACATTGTTTACCGTTTTGTGGTGTTGTATTCCAAATTTCAAATGGCAGATTGCAGTTAAGTTTCTTCTATTTGGTGATTTTTTATGTAAAAAATAATATCTCATATATTAGTTGCCACTTTGGCAAAAGAAAAATTGAATTCAATACCCTCAATATCAGCTATTGACTATTAAGCTCATCAGTTGATCTGATAAGAAAGCTCATGTTCATGGATTTTTAAAAAAATATTGTGTCACAAAATTAACCTGCGTAAATGCTGTTTTTGGTGTGACCATTAATACTGAAAACTGATAGACCCATTATATTGAGTCAATTTCTATGAGTGGACACAAAATGAGCTATTCAATCATCATACCACCGCTAAATGGTGGTTCTAATCATGGAGAAAGTAATATTAGGCAATTCAAGATAAATAAATGGATCTCTCTCTGAATCAGATGCATATGCAGTGGCTTCTACACTTGGTGCTTCGTGATGTGCATTTTGTGGTTGTATACTACCCTTCCTCTCATAATCAATCCCATATTCCTGACTTAATTTTACTGATTGATTCCCTTCCCTTATTTCCTATCTTCCTCATCCCTTTCCATCCTTTCTCTTTTTTACTTTTACTGCTTTCATCCATCCAGAGCCCCCTGAGGGAGTGGTGTACAGCTGCACCTCTGCACCTCAAGTTTGAGCACCATTGGTGGGATTAATTTTAATCTACAGCCACTATTCGATTCTTTTTGCTATTTGATGATGTCTAATTTTTACTAGTATCTATGAAATAATTTAGTAATTTTTATTTCAAATGATCTCCATCTAGTTGGTAGCCGTGGCATATGTCACATGTAGCAATTAAGATAGCATCAATATGATAATAGAGTACTGTTCAAAAATTATTTCTGTATTTGATGCATGTCTCTTAGCACTAAAATCAGTGATGCACTGTAATCACATTTGGAAGAGGCTTTCCTCTGCCAATCTGCCAATAGAGTATCTTTTATTGATATGCTAACGCTCACAAGCATAGGCATTCTGTACTCACTGTAACTATTTCCGTGAATGCATCAAGGACACACTCCTGTCTTTGCTGTGCTCTGTCTCTCTCTTTGTCTGTCCCTCTACTCTTACTTCTCCTCTACTCACAAATGATTTCTCTCTCAGCAACCTTTTCTCTGTGCAGACTGTGAATGATCCTCCTTTGTGATCTGCTCCGTGGTGTTATGTATTTCTGTCAGCTGTTGCCTGTGTGTTCACTCTAATACCTTCAGCCCATGTACTGAAGAGCCTCCTGCTAAGTAAAATTTCCAGTCCTCACTGCCTTTACACCCAAATTTTGCACCTATTTCCACTCCACATCCTCATTACCTGTCAAGGTTTTTTAGAAAAAGATTTCAAATAAGTGAAAATATTCTGCCATGTCTAATGGGTCCCCATTTCATATTTGAAGTAGTAACATATTCTGGTTTCAGTGCATGCTGCTGCTGTATCAGAAATTATGTAGTACTTGTGAAATTAATTCTCTAAGGTTTTGAAATTACAAGATTACAGGAAATAACTTGGTGCTGTTCAAGATTTGTGTGGCTTGGTCATCTCCTCTGCTCTGTAAATATGGTTTCAATGCTTCTTAAGGGCATCATCTGCATTTTTTGGGGCTGCCACTTGCCACTCCTCTGTAAATTATCCTCATTAATTCAGCTGCTTAAAAGACATGAAAAATATGGAAAATAAGAAGTTCCATTGCTTACAAAAGGACCAACATCCCAGCTGTCCTGGCGTTGCTGCTTTTTGTATATATCTCTTTAAAGTAACAATATTTCTCTCTTTCAAGTTGGCTCATGAGCAGAGGCTGAAGCTTAGAGACCTGTTGTAGCATTTTGGTCAACTAATCATACAGCTCTTATTCTGTTCTCATCAGAGGTTCTTGCAGCCTCCCATTGTCACTTTGATCGCCTCTCAAACCTAGCCTCATCCAACTCCTTACATTCCCATCAACTCTCTCTCACAGCCGACCAGAACCCACAGTCATCCACAATTATAGTACACTGTCTAACCCTCATATCTGCAGATTTATTGCCATGACACAATGCGACAGTTTGGTCAGATGGAGAGGACCTGGGGACACGCGAGTGACAGCATTGACCAATCTTCCCCCTTTGTCACCCTCTGGAATACTCCCCTCTCTGAATCCCCCCCTGTCCCTCTCCCCTTGTATTATCCCAGTCAACGAGAATTTTTGTTACCACAAATGCCCCTGTCTTAAAAAAAAAAGAAAAAAGAGATAGCTTGTATGAAAAACCTTGCTGGAGTCGTGAGGCATTGTGGGAATGGGCGATCGGAGGTCACAAGGAGGTAAGATTGTCTGGCAGTTGGTGTTTCCCCCTCCCCCCCCTTATAAATATCCTCCCCGTCATCTATTCCAATCAAACCCATGCAATTTAACCATCACCGCCTTGTGAAAATGCACCCTTGTTCCCTCACCCAGCCCATAGCTGCATTTCATGGGGTTTCCAAATAGATTACTCATCCCTACTGGTTTCTGCCGAGTCTCACCAGACCTCACCACAGTAGATGCCTGCATGCTCCCCCTGGGCAGGAATGATGTGGGAAGGCCAGGGAACTCCAAAAAAAAATGTCTATATATATATTTATATAAATATCAGGAAGCCTCCTTGTAAATCCTTTCAACCTTATTGCTTTATCCTTAACCTCCTCCACCTTCCTTCCAAAAAACCAAACCAGTCTGCAGTGTGGGGCTATAATGGAATGCCTCTCTATATCTGTCTTTCTGTATCCAACGAAGGATGGCGATTACTCTCTGCTTTGGTATTCTATCTCTTTCTCTATCTTTCTCTATCTATGTGCCCGTGTGCTTTTGTACCCTCCATGTTGAATAAGTGTGTCAAACTTTTTTCTTTCATTTTTTTTTAAATTTTGTTTTCATCTTATTTTTTTTGTGTAGGTGTTTCAGGAATATAAACCTCCTGTTCCCCACTCCCAATTACCCTGCTGACATACTTTTAATAGTGGCTGTGTTTCTTTTTGTGATTTTTGTGCGTGGAGCTGTCGTATGCGTGTGGTGTTTCTCAATGTTGATAAGTGTTGATAATGCATGTCTCTGTTTGAATCTCCTTTATATTTAAAAAAAATTACCTCTCCCCAAATTTTTATGTATTTTTTTTTCAACCCTGATCTCTCATCCACTGACCAAAAAGAAAACGATCCCAAACAAACCCATCTTAACCACGTAACACTTTCTCTAAATAAGGAAACCATGCTTATATATATCTATATATATATATATATACAGAAGACTAAAATCGTGTGGCTCTTTCTTTTCGTGCTGCTCAGAGCAAGGAAGCTGGAATCCGCACACTGGTTGCACTCGACGACCAGGGAGGTGAGTTCCCTCCTGTCACCTTTGTCTTTTTCTCTCTCTCTTATTTTTCTTTATTTCCCATCTTTCTCTTCTCCTTATTCCTCCTTAACTCCTTCTCCCTAACTCATTACCGTCCAAAACCAGCTCTTGCAGAGGCAGGCAAAAAAAGCCTGAGAAAGATGTTGCCATTTCTCATCTCTTCTGCAAGTTCTATCCTTTTTGCCACCTTATTCAAATTTTCTCTCTCTGTCTCTATCTCTCTCTCTCTCTCTCTGTCCTCTGACCTCCCATTCTTTCCTTCCAGTTTTTTTTCCAAGATACCTCATATTTGTACCTCCTGTTTCCAGTTTGAATCACATGCTACATTATTGCAAACGATGACAGGGACACAGTGCCGGAAAAATGGCCAATCATAGTGTACACCTTTACAAGACCACTAATATCGAACAAAGAGCGAGAATACCATCAGAAAAATATATTTATGTAAATATATATTTGATATATATTACTTGATACTTTTCACATGGACCTTCCTTCTTGGGAAGTATTTTTTTGTGTGACTGTTTGTGGATGTGTGTGATTTTTAATGTGTCTCACTAGAGGACATACCTTCGCATTATAAAACGAATACTCACATAGTGTGCATTATGTGTTATGTTTAACTATTCACACTGTTACCACATTATAACACTAAAAAATAAATTATATCTTTCTTCAGGAAAATTAACTGCTAGGAAAAATAAACTAATATACGGGACATCTTTATATGCATGCAAGTCACATTTATATTTAACTTATTTAGTCTGTCGAATAAGCTCATAATAAATAGATTTAATTCCAATAAGTAAACTTAACAGCCTAAACACAGCATGACCCCATAATGATTAACTGCTTAAATTACCAAATGTTTCAAAAAGTAAATTTTTGTGTCTTTAAAGTGGTAATAAGTACTCTTAATTGATTAAAAGTAATGTATAACTTTTGGAACCATTGATTTATCACAAAGATGTCTCTCGGTTTGGAAAAAATTGTCAGTTCATTAAAGCTTGAGAAAATACTCAAAATGCTGGGTCAAGCCGTTTTTAAGCATCTATCCACTCATCTCTACTTTCAGTTTCACACCAGAACCCCACCATGCATTTATTGCAAACGGGTTGAGCCATCATTTTGAAAACTATTCATTTAAGCAGGGAATTTACCATTTTAATATGAAATAATATTTTAATTAATGCCTATAATAATTATAATAATATTACAGCTCTCCCCATTTATACATAAGAGAGGTTAACTGTATTAAATAAAACTACTCTAGAAGCTCATGCATGGGTGGTGTATGCTTCAAAAATAAAATAAATGACACTAACATGTTTAACAATCATTAATCCCTAATAGAATCCTCACTATATTTTCATCATGATGGAATATTTTCATTTTGTATCTTCGTTGATCCCTTGTTCCACATTTCCCATATCTACGTATGGCTTGTGTTCCATTAGCTCCCTGATGTGTTCTTCACCCTCCCTGAGCCATTTATTTTCTAGACGTGAACGCTTCTGGCCATTTCAAAGGGAGGTGCCTTATAGTTTGTCTAGTGTGCACTGTAATGTTCATTCTATAAGACCTCTTAAATCATTGCTTTATTTTCCGTTTCATATCTTTTTCTGGCCTGCTCTTGGTCAATGTTTCCTGCCTCTTAACCTTTATTTCCAAGATTGCCTCAACTGATTCCTGCTGTGTTCCATAAACAAATTCCCATGCCCTATAGCCCACGACAGCAGCTGCTCATAGCCACAATCTGATGCGCCAAAACAACGCATCCCAACCATGCTCTCTGTCGCTGCTGCAGCTCTGTGTGGGATCAATATCAGTGATGCCTATTCATTTTAGTTATTTATTTTACTTTTTTTTATTAATATAGAACTTGTAGCCTTCACTTTGGGTAATTTATGATCTGTTTCCTGTTTCTGTATCTCATATCTTTCAAAATTGCTTTATGCAGCTCTGTCTGCTTAGGCCATTTCCCTTAGTCTTAGGCACATTAGCAGGAAAAGCCCTGTGGTGCCAGAAGGCCCCAGTAAGCCTCCCATTTTCCCACCATGTACCTGTCTGATAAGCCCTTTCCTGAAAACCCCATGCTACCAGGGAAGTAAAAAAATCAACCTAATAAAAATATCTTTTGGGACCCTACCCTGACATTTATCGCTAGAAGGAGGGGTTTTTTTCAATTGACATTCAATTTTTATTATCCTTAGCAAGCTTTGTATGAAGTTATCTTGCAATATTTAATGCAAACTTTGAGTTTTGTTTGAAGTAATGACAATGCCATCTTAGGATATATGTTCATTAGAATTGTTTTGTTATATGGTTTAATTTTTTTAGTTTAATTGAAATGGTTTATTGCTAAGTTGCCTACTGCTTATTTGTTGAAAGTACTTTGTTTCTTTTTAGCAAATGATATTTCCAGGAGATTCCCCTTGCTTTTTGTGAGAGACTCTTATTGATTTAAAAGATAGGACACTCTTACCAGTTAAAAATACTATAATTTCCATGTACATGTATAACTTCAACTCATTTCTAAATTAGTTGTGTTGAAATCCATTTTGGAATTGATGAGTCTCTCTTAGATAAAAGATTTTTGGTCACGTTTTTCATTTGTCTCTGAGTAAGTTTGTCTTAAACTCTTCCATGTTGGATTCCTGTATTTTTACTTCATATTCTCTTAATCCTTGAGTGTATACATAAACTTTTGAAAAAATTTCGGAAAAATTGACCAATAGAAACCATTAAATTTTCCATTAAATAAAATGTTTGCTTGAACTCTCTTTGAATTGGTGACATTTTTTGTGTCATTAAACTCCATAAATATCCATTATTATTTTCAACATTATTTATGAAGGAAAAACAAAAGATAATTATTTCACATATGTATGGTTAACCTTCATCCAATGATGATTTGATGAATGCACTAAAGAGTTTATGAAGTGGAATTTCAAAGTGAAACAAGGGAAATCTCCTCAACTTTTTTAAATTTTTAATTTCTTTATCACATTTTTATTTTGTGTTATTTTTTTCTGTTTTTCTTGCTGTTATTTTGCTATTATTTATATTAGAGTTTGCTTTTTGTTTTGTAGAGTGAAGAAGTTGGTGCTCGCACTTTGGGGGCATTGGACCATCAAGGGGGTAAGACATATTATGCTAACAGATCATATATTTAAAAAAATCAATAAAAGAAAACTTTCAAGAATATCCACACCCAAATTCCAAAGCCTTACGTTATTCATACTTGGACTCTCCCCTTACATCATCAGACTTGATCCTCTCAACCAATCTCCATCATCTTCCTTTCATCACTAACAGTCTGTTAACTCATTCTAGGCGATGGTTGAAAAGGGTGCCTTTTTTTCCTCATAACTTCAAGCCTCTGCATGTCATCTCTGTGGGCTACGGAAGGCCGTGCACAACCAATTCTACTGTGTGTATGCCCAGTCTGTTAGTGTTTCGCTCCTCATTCCAACCCCCGTCCTAGTCCCCCCATGCCAATGGACCCCATTTCCCATGGTGTCACAGTGAAGAGCACTTGGCACTCTCCTTCCCTCTTGTTTGCGAGGTGCAAGCTTGCTCTGGTTGGTAGTTCTGAAAAGTAAATAAGAAGTATCCATTACTCCAACTATGGGATAATGGGAAACCCTCAAGTGGGTATTGCTGCCTTAATGGTCGGCTCTTTGCCTATGAAACTGGTTACAGTTGCCGGCCACAGCATATGTCAACCTTTGTCCTGACCCATCTGTCCATCTTTACTTGCATACTCACAATAACCTTTCCTGTTTTGATGAGTGAATGGATGAGTGAAGGTTTTTGTATCCCTGTGTTTGTCCGTTAGGTAGCAAAAAAATCACCATCATGTGTGTGAATCTGTTTGAGAGTGTGTGTAGATGAGATATTCCCACTAACAGAATGTACCCTCTTGCATATTTTACGGAGCCGTTGCAGTCCCTTCTAAGATCAAAGCGCCGATGCCCTGCTGTAGACTAGTGTGTTATGTAGCTACGGTGTTGTGGTGGGTGATGGCCAGTGATTGGTGTTCGGCAGTGATGGTGGCAGCTATATAGTTCTCCGATGCCAGTCGTAGTGTGATAGTTGCCCTATGAGGCATAGAAGGCTAGATGGCCAATTGCCCACCAATTTGTTTCAATCAGAAATAGAGAATCATGGACGTTCTATGATACATATATATCCATATTCTTGTGTATGTATTTATATTTCCTTTGATCTTTTTTTACTGCTATCATTATTCCCAGTTTGCTTTCATGGCCCAATTTTTTTATATATTGATTTTATTAAACTCTTGCATTCCTTTTGATGCAGTTAATCTGTTATTTAGTTATTCTTATAGAATTTTATCTTTTGTTGTTCAACCTTATAGAGTTTTTCTATATATGCATGTTTCTTTTTGTCATTCTCTATGAGTCCTCTTATTTATCCATAATTTTCCACCCATATGATCTTCCCCTTCTTCCCATATAAGAGCCCTTTGTTGCTTTGGTTCCTTTGGCTCCCTCCCCTTTGCCCCTACGGGACCCAGACGCTGCCGTGCGCGAACAACGCACTCTGCTGTCCATCCCACATTTGTTGATGATGCTCTCCTCCTGTTGTTACTGTTTTTGTAGAGCCACGAAGTCGGAATGAAAACGCTAGTGATGTTGGATGAGCAAGGGGGTAAGACAATACATTATGTTGATAGCTGTTGTGTGCTGCCTACCATTCGTTTTTCATTGCGACCTTGTGCAGTTGTGCACCTAAATTAGTTTTGGAAAAAATTTCTGACAATCCTACAATTTTCAAAGTAAACTTTCTTCATATCATGCCATTTCTTCAAGGTTCTTAAGTATTCCTTTGAAAAAGGGCTCTTGAAAAATATCTTCTAATGAAAAAGAGAGAATTTTAAAGAAATGAAATTCAGAATTTAGAGAACTCTTTCTATCCCTTTGAGTAATTTTGAAAATTTCACTAATTTTCTCTTTGTGTATTTTTTAGGCTAGTTACCTATAGAAATTTCCAGACAGATATTCCTTAATGTTTTAAAAATTGGCATGTTATTTGGTATACCTTTTTAACTTTATAGATAATCATTATTCAAATTGTTGGAATTGTAGACAATCACTAAAGTGAAACTTATTTTGATTGTTTAAAATGGTTAATGAGTTAAAACAGGTTATAGTCGATGGACTTTTTGGTACATGGTATAATTCGCAAGTGTAGACTTCTTTTGCTGTGTGCCTGAGTAGAATTTCCGTTTTAGAGCCTTGAGCATTCGTGGCTTTACATCCTTAGTAAACACAGCTGCTTTGCTAGACTAATGCCAAACTTGTAAAAGTTAAAACACACACAAACCACCTGTACCAAGATAGGGTAGTTAGATGTTTGGAAAGTGGAAAAAATTTCATGTAGCACCTTCTGCATCACTGAACCAACACCACTAGAGATAATAGTTCCTCTTTATCTTCTATATTTCTAAACAGATATACTCTCCAAGTTTTCTTTTTATTTATTTTTCAAAAATTTCGCGAGGCAAGTATATAATATAAGAAAGCTCCAATCACAGTGACAACTGAAAGGAACTCATGTTTCTTTTGAGGGCTGTTATGGAATTTCTTTGGTTATAGTTTTACATTGATTATTTTGTGTGCTTTTTATTTTGGTGTTTTTATGATAAACCT
The DNA here is from genome assembly GCF_022747635.1 of Hetaerina americana. Lineage (NCBI taxonomy): Eukaryota > Metazoa > Arthropoda > Insecta > Odonata > Calopterygidae > Hetaerina > Hetaerina americana. Next base: position 64,838,125 of record NW_027287538.1, on the reverse strand, counting down.
AATTACATCCCTCTACCTCTCATTGTCCAACACTAGCTATCACTTGTTGTCGCTAATTATGGATAGATAATAAATAGGCATTGAAGGAGGAAATAGTGATGTGTTCATCATAATGGAACAAACATTAGTTTATCAATAGTTTGTATGGCATGTAATCTTTAATGAGGTAAGTTTTTGAATGAAGAGTTTGACTAATTTGCTTACAGAGATACTAAAGTTATTATTCGTGAAATGTGGTAACAGAAAAAATGCTAAATCCTCAAAAGAAAATATTAGTTTTAAATACCAAAGCCATTAAAAGTTGTAGTAATGTGAAATTTTTATTTTTGTGGTCAAATGCGTCCATTTATCATAGTTATTTCAAAAATGAGCACACTGGCACACTATTTGTGTAGGAAGACTCCTCATTAAAGTATTATAATTTTAGGAATAATCGCCCGGTCTTTAAATCATTCATTCTCAAAGAAACATTGAAAAGTTAGTTGAGAATTAATTCAGTTTTTATTCATTAATTTGGCACACTCACTTATAGCACACAGACATGAAATATGTTATGTTTATTCATTTGTGGTAAGTAAAACTTCTGTATATAACACACTTCTAAGTAAGGCCATATAGGAACTGGAATACATCCTTGTTTGCAAAAATTTGCTGAGAGCTTTTTATGTGCTCATTGTGTTAATATATTTAAGAGTATTAAATGAGTGTCCAAAAAATTTGAATACAGATTGCATGATCTCATTTGTGTACAATGGTCTTTCATTGCGTTATTTTGGCTGGCAACATTCAGGTTAGAAACATTAGACAAGTTGTTCCACTTCCTGTAATGCCTCAGTTAATTAAGTTTTTCTGCTTAAAAATGAGCAATTAATGTAATATACTTTCTCTGATCATTGAATCTTTTGCTTTATTATTCTTTATAGCGCAAAGTACTAGTCATTCACTTGTTGTGGTCATTGAATGGGCCGAGCTATTTTGCTTAATCGATGTGCATTCATTGAAACATAAAAAGCTTTAAAAAAAAATTCAAGACTTGAAAATAAATGTAAAGCAGTAAAATTAGCTGTTTTATTGATCAGTCAAATTGCTCTTGTTAAAACTTTTTTCTGATGTGATGAGTATTGACCCTTTATGACCCTCAAATTTTTTCCTTTCCCCTTCTTCCCCCTCTGTCCTGCTTCCTTTGTATCTCTTTTTACTTCTCTCTCTCTCTCTCTCTCTCTGTCACCCAAATTTCCTCTTCATTTTATTCTCTTCTCCACATGTTCATTTGCCTCAATCATTTTTAATGGAAAAACTTCATTCTTTCCTTTCTCCCTTAATACCATCTCTTTGAATCACGTCACCTCACTGTGTTTCTTTCCATTTTCTTTTTTTTTCTCAATCTTTCCTTTGCACATCCTTTTTTCCTCACTCACTTTCACCACATACCCACATTCGTTCTTTCTCTATCCCTTGGCCCTCTTCCTTCCTGCATACTTGACACCCCTCCCCTCCAAATCCATGAAATATCTCCAAAAAAACTGATGCGCCCTGATCATCTGCCGTGGCGCCACAACACCAGAACAACTGGATCGCATCGAGGAGGGAATGGACCAGATCAATGCCGACATGCGAGAGGCAGAGAAGAACCTCACAGGCATGGAGAAGTGCTGTGGTCTTTGTGTGCTTCCATGCAACAAGTGAGGCAATTTTATCTTAACTAAATGAAATACAATATATTGTGGCATCTATGCCGAGCTCTTGATGCACTAAATATTCTCTAAAAGTTCCAGGCTCAACTTATAAATGAGGAAAAATAATGAAGCTATTGAAATTTAGTCGAATTATTTAAATAGGGATTTTTCCCTGGTATTTGAATGCCAACTTGAACCAGTTGGTTTCTGATTAAATGGAAACTCATTAAGATTAATCCTCCGGAGCTGCTATTGCCATTTAAATAATATGTTGAAATCATTATGTTATGGCATCCCAGTTCACCACATGTTTGCAGGAATTATAATATTTTAGCAAGCTAAATTGGTTATAAGCTGAGAAAATAACTTTTCCTGTTGTTGATATGTTGACCTTCAAAATGCCATTAGGTTGGCTACTTTTGTTGGAATCCTTTACATTTTATGCATTTACAATTCTGAAGTTCAGACTGAGATTATCTGTGTACATTGTTTCTAAATATTTGGATTCTGCCATAGTCAAATTAAATGAAAATGGTAAAAATTATCTGTGCTAAGCAATTAAGAAGCACAATAATTCCTTACTTGCAAGTTTCAATCATTGAATGAATAATTAGATTTCATACTTTTTGGATACTAGAAAGAATTGGGCTATTAAGTTGTGAATCATTGATTTAACATGAATTCTTCATATCAAAATATGCCACTGACATATATGCCTCAATATACAGTATAGTGCTTAATTAGCTTCAATGCTTACATACTTCTATGCAAATCTGTTTACACTAGTTGTACTGAAGAAAAGAGGGAAAATGTCCGTTAATCATGTATTTTTCAGTGCCTCAGGGACAGGGTACCATGAATTATTTTCTAGTATCAAAAGCAATGTGAATTCTAATTGTAGTCATTTTTCAACTATTTTCTTTACCCCCTTATTCCCAAGAAATGTGTATTGCTTTTCTACTCATGCAGGAAGTGCAATGAATAATATGTCATTTTACACCTGTTCACAGCATTTTTGAAGCAATTATAGTGCAATAGTTAAGATTCACTCTAAGGCAATCTGCAGTATTTATCACATAAAAAATATGTAAATAGTACCATTACTCCCATTCTTGAAGTATTAGTATAAAGCCACAATTAATTATAAACTGCCTAATGAGGGGAAAAATATGTTTCTAAATAATTTTATTCTAATGGGAAGGCTTATAAAGGTGTAAGGTTGAATAAATAATGATTCAATGTTAATATACATTAATGCAATAAACAATTATCACCACGTTGATAATAGTGTCTCAGTCTCTGACTAATGGCCTTTGTAATTCTCTTCACAAAGTTTTCTCTTTTTATAGTAATCTCGGGAAAATCAGTGCAGTATCTGTGCATGTACATTTTCTTTTAATAATGAAATATGCCTCTTGTGATGCGTAGTCTTGTACTTATTTCCTATATTACTAATGCCCTTTACTCAAGCCATATCTGAATGTATGAATGCCCATTACATACTCCTTTCTACGAGTAGATGTCATTGAATGAAGAACATAATGTATATTTCCACTGTTCTTGGAAATATATACATTGTGGTCTTCATTTAATGAACATGAACTTCCAGAAAGTTGAGCCGGGAACAATTGAGTACAGCAGATGTCATATTCAATGGTGTGCAAATTTCTTAGGATCCAATTTCTGTTATTTAAATTATGCCCTTCTTCTGTTACCATCAGAGAATGGATGAATGAGTGTCACCTTACAATAATCAAACGTTAACAGGCTCATTAAATGTAAATTTATGAGTTTTCGCATTAATGTTTTTGTCTTTTTGTTTCCATGAAATGCCAATCATATGAACAGGAGCAGATATCTTTCATTAGTAAGATGAATAAAACATGAACTGCCATTGGACCATAAAATTGGTGTTTACACATTTAAGCAAATCTTCCTGTGTTGCTAAGAAAAAGTTTAAAAAATTTTTGAATAATCATGAGACTATATTGATGAATAAATTATTAGGAACTTATTTTAACTTTTTCTATTTACCAAAAATAGGAAATGTTTTCATTTGTGAAAATAGATTTTTAATTTACCTATTTTTATGGTTTGAAGACCTCATATTGCATTTAGACCACATTGATTACATTTTTGGGCTAATGTTACTGGGTATATAATGCTCAACTAAAAAAATGCGACTCAGTATATGTGAATGATTTCGATTTGAATTAATTTAATGCCTCTCAAATAATGGACAACCTTTGAAGATGGAAGTTGATTCTTCCATTCACTTGTTTCCTGTTCCCTAATAAGTCCCTTTTTATTAACCAAAGGAATATTTATTTTCAATTTTTGTAATAGTAAACTCGCAATATAAACTGTCTTTTATTGAAATCTGTGAGAAAATTTATGACAAATAAAGTTTTGCTACAAATTTTGGTTCTAGACACAAAATTAGGCAATGATGAGGTTTGAGGTGAATTATTAAAGAAGTTTTAATCAGAAAAATTCTTATAATTCTTGTTACTGGTCTTACATGGAGATTGATTTTTTAATTCATGCATAAACATGTTGATTTAGATGTTTTCTTAGCATTAACACCCGGATACTCAAACTGAATTACACTTGTGCAAAACAATAATAAAACAATACTCTAAGTGAGTGGAAAAAATGAAATTGGACTGAAGAGGTTTTTATATTGGAAATTGTTCTTATATTTTATCAAGAGCTGAATTGTTGAAATGAGTCTATTTATTTTAAAATTTTGCATTCCGTTTTTATATATGTTTGTACTCATATTTTCTTCCTCATGAACGGATGAGGTTAAGTGGTTGTTATAGATTACTTCCAAGAAAGGTCCCCAAAGTTTCGGAGTGTAAGAGGACACCTCGATAGCTTAACTGGCTAAAGCACTTGGCCAGACATCGAGGGATCCAGGTTCGAATCCCAGTCAAGGCGAATGATTTTTACACTCTAAAATTGTTGCATTTTTATAGATTACCTTTGTTTTATGTATTTTGGATGATATTCATTTGTTTACTTCCTACTTTTTCCCTTCAGATCAGCTTCTTTCAAGGAGGATGAAGGTACCTGGAAAGGAAATGATGATGGCAAAGTCGTGAACAACCAACCTCAGAGGGTTATGGATGACCGCAATGGGCTTGGTCCACAAGGTGGATATATCGCAAAGTGGGTATTAGTGAAATGTGTTCATGTGTGATTCCTAACAGAAGAAATATATACATATTACTACTGGTATGCATTATTTCATGACACTGCATTTTGGAATTCTCATTCTCATTCTCATTCGCTCTCATCAGAGCAATGAATTTCTTTAATTTCTCCAATTTGTGTCAAGAATTTGGCTCTCTCAACGGAGGCCACTCAGTTGTATGTTATAAGTGTTTTGTTGTAGTTTAACCATAGAAAATGAATGTCAGATATTTCTTTCAATGGCCAAATAAAGACCTAATTTACAAAACTAACGCAATTTAAAATTACCAAAAGTGAAGTATGACCACAATACACCATAATGGTTACTATATTTCAGGGCTACTCATAATATGGAAAAAACGTAATTTAGGAAATTAGCCAGATGTGAAAAAAAATGGAACTGGCCTAAGTTAATATAAGCTTTTGAGTATATTATTTGCAACCCTTATGCCAGAAGTTAGGCTTCTTGATCATCAGATTAATTTGGTGGAAATTGCAGTAATTATTGTCTTAATCTGTCTGCACTGCAAATCTGCACTGTCACCAGTGCAAATTTGCATCAGTGTTTCATTCTAAAATTGAAGTTTAATCTCTCTTGCCATCATTTTATATACATCTATTGTAATGAAGCACTGTAAATCATTCTTAAAAAAGGTTGAAGTACCTAGAATATGCTTAAAAATATGTTGTTTTTCCAGGATTACAAATGATGCTCGTGAAGATGAAATGGAAGATAACATGGGGCAGGTGAACACAATGATTGGTAACCTTCGCAACATGGCCATTGATATGGGATCAGAACTTGAGAATCAGAATAGGCAGGTTGATAGGATCAACCGCAAGGTAAGCAATTCAGACAGTGTTTCTGGAAGATTTTCAGTGAACGTGAGCTGAATTAAAAAGAAATTTTTGTTCATTCAGTAGCTAGTAAATCCCTTGATGCCAGAAGGATCTCGGGTTGAACAAAATTGTTTCTGATGCCAAAACTCCTGGCATATGTGCACCGTTCCTCAATATTGACCCTTCTGAAGTCATGTTATTACTATCACATTTTGATGCGACCTCAGAATTAAATTTTCACATGTATATGCTCAATTTTAAAGTTCATTAAATTCATTTGAATTTTTGCAGAGAGAAACCTATATAAATGCATTATATGAATATTATACATGGCCAAATTGGTTAGTTTTTTAGAAACTTACAGGGCTATAGATGAAACTAATCCTGGTGATGCACCTTTTTTCTTATAATATACACATTGAGGGGGGATATGATTGCCAAGTGGGTAGAGCACTTGGCTAATAACTGGAAGGCAGTTCAATTCCCGTGGATGCCTCTGAGCACCCTCAGATTCACCTAGGCTGTGATTTTAATGGGGCCAGATCTTCCAGGGGTACTATGAGCAACACAGGGAAAGGAACTGCCCCCCCCCCCCCCCCGTGAATTTAACTCTATCGAGCTTGATATTGGGTGAACTCCACCCTCGTCTATCAAATTGACCTTCAGTTTGATAGCAGTAATTTTGATATACATTGATGGTACATTTGAGCATATATGCCAAGGTTCCTCAAAATCTATACACATTTAGAAATCAATCCAGTCACCTTAAATCCTTTGAAGTTTGGTTGAGCATAGTATCACAGTATTTGTTAGAACTGTATTATTCAGGAATGATTGTTTATTATCTTTTAGGTTGTTCAATAATTAATGAGACAAGGCTGTTATGTTTTATTCTATAGTATTATTCAGCCTATAAAGAAACAATAAATCCTAATATCGAAGATGTTTTTAATAGGGTAAATAATCAAAAAATTATGATTTAAGGAGAATAAAAAAAATCCATTTGGTATGCTTTAGAAGTGATTCCAGTGGAACTAGGAATAGCATGTTCATTTTTAATGGAAGTCATTTCTTGAAATGAACTCTTAACTTGCCTTAATTGACCTTATATATAGGATATAACATTCGACAAAAATTCTTATGTAGGAAATTTAGTTTGGTCTATGAATATATGTAATAGATCCTGCCAAAACTAGCTTAGAAAAGTTGCTGTGCGCAACATTTATCATGTGTCATACCTAGCAAATGAGGAAGTGCTAGGTCTGGTGGGTGAGGAGAGGGGATTGTTGGGAGTAATCATTAGGAGGCAAAAAATGGATGAAAACCATATTGATCAGCAGTGGAATGCAATAAGAGGAGAGAATGTTAGGCAAAGAAGAAGGGCAGGAATAGGATAGGGATGTTGGACGGGATGAAGGGAGGAAGGAAGTACACAGAGATGAAGAGGGGCTAGTTATAGAGTAGGTTGCTGGGTTTCATTTTGTTAGGAGAAACCTTTTTTGGTAGTTGTGTCCATTCAAAACCTACTTCAACCGGTAGATTACCTAATAATAATAATTGAAAGGAAATGGTTTCGAATAGATGAAGTAGTTGCATGACTCAGTACCACAGGTCTTTATCATTCCTTCATCACTCAGTATGTTAATACCATGGCTAGACTCTTTAAACTTCCTTTGTGGTGGTTGCCAATGCCTTTATGTCAACCAAGGGAGTGGACCTTTAACTTTAAACATAAATTGACTTTATAATTTTAAGTTGTTTTTTAAAAATTAAGGTAATGCTGTCATGTTGTTTTTTTACAAAACTTCAATAAGATTTGGTGGTATATGCAGATGATACATTATCAGCTGTATTTGTGCCATCCCCTTAATAAGAAATGTTGGGCACATTATATAATGCTTTAAAACTATGAAACCCTTGGTGGAAGTAACCCTGCAAACACCCAGGGACCTTTTTGGTCCAGCTACCATTTATTCCTGTAACCTCTCCTTGAAAAGCAAGGGACCTGCAAGCATTACACCTGAAAACTTTGAAGTTATCTTTCTTTTCATCTAACATTCGAAGGTCTTTAATTTTCCATCACACAAATATATTTTGCCCCCAAGCCTACACTCATAGCAACTTTGGTTTAATTCCATAATCTTATATTTTTATAAGCATTGCAATATGTAACCTATACCATTGAACCTACCATATGTAAAACTTCATAAATTTTATGTTTGTTTTCTGTGGAGTTTATCCATCATAAAACCTTAAGTCTAACCTATGGAGCAGTGGCTTTGGCACATGGAGATCATTGCCCTCCCAACCTCCAAAGTCCAATCCTAGATATATCTCTGAGAATTGCTGACTTTCAACATTAATTTCTGGGGAAGGTAGAATTATTGGATCAGTCAGTGTGTCAAAGATGACTACACTATCTCTTATCTTCCCTATTTTGCTCGGAACACAAAGGCTTTAGTGAGAAAATTTAGGAATGGGAGAGCTTTACACTGAAATTTTCTTCCCAATCCACAATGCTCAATGTCTTTTTCTCCAGTCATACACTCCTCTGACCCCTCTGCCATATTCCTGTTCACAGTCAGTAATTGTGTCATCTGCTGTGCCCTCCTTTCACTCACCATCTGATCTGCTCCCCTCCCTCCATCACAAGTTAATACATACAACTATGCCATACAGTCACTCTCAAAATAGCATGGTTTTTTAATGCCAACTGAATGTGTTGGCTTTCATGCTGAACTAGTCCTTTCTCCAAGGAGTTTGGCTTACAGCTCATACATGGGGTACAAAAATGCTAGCCAATACTACCCCATGCGATTTGATATTATAATTAATATATATTTATAATAATAAATAAATAAGAATTAATAAAATATAATAAATAAAATATAAAGATATTATAATAAATAAATAAGAATTAATAATATACTGGTGAAACTGACCTTTTAGTCATTTTTTATGCATTCTAATAAATAATGGGCATCTAAAAATACCTAAGCATGTAAAAACTCAGTATGCTTATTTGTAAAAAAATGAAAATCAGAAAATATTAATTGCACCTTATAAACACAAAATGCAATAGACGTGAATCAGAAGCATGTAATCGTTGCATTTAGTGAAGGTATTCCCAGAACTTTTAAATTTTCCTCACTGAACGATGGAATTTGCTCTAAATTAATTTTAGAGGCACTTAAGAGCAGTACTTTCAAAACTCTTTTGAGAGCTAGGTTGACATTCACTGACAGTCTTTCATAATGGTGGCAACCATATGATAAAAATGTTAATTTCAAATTAGGGTACAGTGGATTAACTATGTGATGAATTAATGCAAAATAGGAAACTAATACAGTTAGCAATAATAATAATGATTTTTGTTGGTTCCATGACGTGTGGTTTATATGTATTGAACAGTTCATATGAAAACAGAAAAAAACTATATAAGGAGTCAAATGATGCATAGAAGTGATAAAATGAGTATTTTGAAAGATTTGAAATGGGCCCAACTGCTATTTTATCCTGGGATATTACTCAGAATCCTGAATACCCATTTTTTGAAGCCCAAGGAGCCTATGAAATGGTGTGAATTAGCCCCCAAACCATAATTCCATATTTCAACAGACTATGTCTGTATGAAAAATAGACATTCATGCCAGGGTCTACTATGTCACTTTTTGCAGTTTTGCCATTCTGGGACACACCCACTTGTGGCAATTCTTTGTATTCTATGAGTCTCATAGAAATTTGTAGTTGAGTACTAAAAATTATGTAGATGTATGGGATCTTACGTTTGAAGTGGTTAAGTGGAATTTCATAAATTTTTTCAAAGGGTTTTTTTGGAGAAGAAGAGCAGAGGTAGGTCCCATGAAAAAATCATTTGTTACATTTTATTGATATTTTTAAAGATAAAAAAAAATCATTCAAAAATTTCAAAGTAATCTGTTGGAAAATAACAATAGTCATGAAAAAATCATGAAGAGGGAAAAGAGCTGAGTGCTATTGAGGAAAAATGAGTTAACGGGACATTATGGAGGAAATATGGTTGGCGGGAAAGTGGGCGGGGAATTCGTAAAATCAGTTAGGTTTGCTGATGACCAAGCTTTACTTTGTCAGTCAGCCAAGGGGTTGCAAGCATTGCTGAGTGAATTGGAAATTCAGTGCGATATATATGGGATGAGAATCAGTATTAATAAAACAAAGGTTATGCGATTTTCTAGAAAGAAAAAGGCTAAGCTAAACATTAAAATAAGAGGGCAAAAACTAGAGCAGGTGAAGCAGTTTACATATTTTAGAAGTGTTTTGAACCAAAATGGTAAAATAGTAGGTACGTAAGGAGAGTTGCACTAGGGAAAGAGGCTTTCACAAGGAGGAGGGAGTTAATGAAAGGGATGTTGAGTAAGGATTTTAAGAAAAGGCTCATGAAACCTTTGATATGGCACATAGTTATGTACGGCATGGAAACATGGTCACTGAAGCAGGATGATGAGCATAAATAGGAGGCTCTTGAAATGTTGATGTGGAGAAGGATAGAGAAAGTTAAATGGACCTAAAGGAAAACAAACAAGGGAATGCTAGGTCTGGTGGGTGAGGAGAGGGAATTGTTGGGAGAAATCCTATGGAGGCAGGAAAAGTGGATGAAGGGGGTATTGACCGGCAGTGGGATGTTGAAGACTGTAATAGAGGGGAGAATGATAAGCAAATGAAGAAAGGGCAGGAATAGGATGGGGATGTTGGACGGGATGAAGGGAGGAAGGATACACAAAGAGATGGAGAAGGACTTTTTGTAGACTAGTATGCTGTATTGTGTTTTTTAGGAGATATTTATTTGGTAGTTGTGTCCATCCAAAACCTGCCTTAACCGGTAGATTACCTAAAAATAAATAATAGTCATGTGTTTGGTGGGTTACATAGCATCATTTGCTTGTGATTCCCTCTGAATCTGTCACCCTGCGTCTACCACTGCTCTGAAATTGAGCGTCTACTCTTTTATTTCTGACTTGTAGTTTTCCTCAAGTAATTTTATTTAAAAACTTAGGTATGGCTCAAGTGATAATGATATTTGAAAACAGTAAGGCTTCATCAATATTTTACTTGAGAGAGTATAATTCATGAATGCAATATAATGTGGGATCTTAATGAATGAATATCATGATAATCACCATGTCTTTGTTGTAGTTGTGCCATCTTGATTTTCACTTGCACCAATATTTGCCTCTTTGAAACAATTTGTTCTAGCACAATTATTATATTTTGTTGTGCTGGTGTCACATAGAATTTTTTTAAATTCATCATTACTTCAAAAAACATTAATGCAAAGAATAAGTTTTAAAAACGAAATATTGTGCTGCAACATTTTCTGAAATAATGTGGGACAGCGCTGATTGGGAGCAATAAAGTTTGGAGTCTCTGTCTGTAAAATCCATGCCTTAGACGTGTGGTAAATATATATTGTGTTGTCTTCCTTATCAACTGTATATAAAGTTATAGCACATTATGCTGTCAGATATATTGTTTACATCTTTATAGCCTGGCTAATGAAGGAGCCGGATTGTGAGCCCTCGACATTCAGAAGTTGAAATCTTGACAGTACCCATTTGTTATTGAATACTATAATTCATTGAAGTCGTCATGTAATACTACAAATCTCAGGTGTAAGAATGTTTTGGAAAACATTTAAAAAAACTTTTATTCTGCAGTTTTAAGCCTGCATCCAATGAGATATTATAATCATTCAGACGTTTGTTGTTGTGAAGTGTTTCATTCATTATTGAACAGAAAATTGAACATCTAATTTCATTGGTGGAAGAAAATGTGCGCCATGTTATAATTTTGTTAATCATATAATTATTTTGTTTTGTGTCTTTGCACATGCTTCTTTGGTCCCAGGTTTTTTGATACTCTACTGTTTCTTTGTTTACTCTCCTCTGCCTTCTTCCTCCAACCCACATCCATGCTGCCTCTCTTCTCTTTCTCTCTCCAGGCGGATTCTAATGTCCTCCAAGTGACCTCAGTCACTCAGCGAACTGGTAAACTTCTCCAATCTTAAAAACAAAGGATAAACCTCTCCTCTTGGATATTATTGTGTATTATCCCTGTCCGTCCTATCTTTGCATTCTTCTGTAAAACAATGCCCTTTTTATTTCTACAGCCTTGCCAGAAAATCGACATATGCCTGTGTGGGTTTCTTTAGGTAGTGTGCAAGAGTGGATGCCTGTATATCTATGATTATTTTTCTAAGGTTATCCCTATTTTAGTGTAATTGGTACGTTTAAATAGTTAAACAGAGTGAAGGTAGTGGTCCTTTTTAACTAGATCTTGTAAATCATCACTCATCTTAGAATATTTTTTTTATATCTAAACGATAAATATCCATTCAGGACATATCTACCTCCATTAAAAATTGAAATGTATCATAATGAAATATTTTTGCATAACAGTATTCAAATTGATTAGGAAATCATGCCCTCATCCTAGGTTCCTTCGGAGTATCCTCAGCTTGCTAATTTTTATCTCTGCGTTTTTACCAGTTTATGAGCATAATATATTTTTTGAATCATCAGCTCTTTCACTTCATATTTAAATAATTTACCTAAGCTAGAATGGTGGTGTAGTTACATTCATAAGTATAGCACTTGCCTATGAGTTATCACTGTTAATTCAGTCTTATCTTATTCCATCTTATCAAATTTCCTAGTGAACACAGTAAACTCTGCAGTATTAACATTAATTTAATTTATTTCATAGAGCTTGAAGCATTTATAATTTGGTCAGGCATTTCAAGCATAGCATTTGATTTACGCTTGAAGTTGGCCTGCTATATCCATATGGTTCTTGACCACAATGGATACAGACTGAGCTAGCAGTTGATGTTATTAAGAGCTGTTATTAAACCTGATGCAATGCTAAAATAAGCTTTACTCATTGTTTATTTTTCTCATTTCCCAAACCACTATTTGTTGGTGCCTTCCCTTATCCTTTGTATTTTCCCATTTCCCTTTGAAAATCATGACACCTTTGTTATCCATGACCCTGTCAAACCTTCAATACTACCCACTTGGCCAACTTGCATCGACCATTTAGGGAGAATCAAACGAGACACGGATAGCGGTGGCCAACCAGAGGGCCAACAAGCTCCTCAAATCATAAGGAGGAGGAGAAGCATGATGGGCCAGGGTGCTGCTACACTGAAAACGGCAACATCACGAAGGATCCATGACACCCGCAAGGCCTGATCAATGGATGCAAAGGGCAATGCAACATTAGACTCCTACGCTCTCATTCACCCTCCAGCCTGTCATCATGGGACTGTATTAGATGTAGTCTGTTTCTTATCAGTTGTGAATTAACTCATCATTTTTTATCTTGTAAGTGTCATCCTCTTTTTAAAACCTGTGTGTACCAAAATGTCAAAAAAAATTGGTAGTTGTTTTCATTAATTTGATGCTGGCTGGCCCAAGTCTTTCATATTCCTTATGGGTCCCTTAAACTGGCATCACTGTAAACCTAAATACTTGGAGACCATGCTGTATGGCTATAAGAATGGGAGGTCAGTAGTTTCTGATGTTTCCTGTCTTCAGAATGAGTGTTGGAGGTACTTAAAATGAATACTAATTTAATTCTGCTTATAATAACTTGTGTCGCACATAACTCTTAATTATTACTAATTAAGTAAGAACAATTGTAGCCAAACTCATGGCATTGTTCTAACATCATTATTAAGCATAACTACATTGAGCAATAACCTATCATGTTGCCGTTGATGTAGTTTCTTCTTGTCTGGTTGGTAACATTGTACAAAATATGGAAATATTTTTTTTCTAGAAAATTTTGGCCAAATGAATCATTCAATCTTATATCTGTTATAATGTGAGTAGAGTGTATTAAATACATAAATACAACTGTGTACATTTTGTATATATCATTGGGGGTGTTATGATTCTAATCAAACTTACCTATATGTACATAAATTTAATTACTTTGGCAATGTTCCTCAGAAAATATTATTATAGTGTCTTCTTTGAGTCATGTGTTATCTATAATTATTCATGTAATTAGAATATTTTGGATGTTCAAGTTTTAGAAGAATTTCTAATAAAGCAAAAATAAATCTACACATATGGCACCCATCTTAACAAGCTAAAAAAATGGGATGTACCTGAATTAGAGATGCAGAAAAAAAGGAAAACAAAATTGAGAAATGAGTAATGAATTTTCACTTTCATTTCAAGACTACCTAAATTAATGGACAGTTTGTCACCCCCTTTAAGCAAATGGTAACTTTGAAACATAGGTTAATAGAGAACATGCTATGCAATGCTCCAAAATTAATAGATATATTATTATTCTTGAAATGTTGGTTATGTGTGGTATTTCAAGGAATTAATGAACATTATCTTGAATTTTTGTGTCTACACTTCCTTTAGGATTATTTTATGATAGTGCTTTAAATGTCTTTTTTATGAAAATGTAATAAACTGTTTTCCTGTAAAGATTTTTCATGGTACTGAAATAGAGTAGATATCCCTGACTTAGGCTTCAGTAACCATTATTTTGTGTTACTTAAGTTCATATTAGGATGCACTCAAAGATTCTCTCAGTATGAATTATCTGAAATGTTACGAGGATTTCTTTTTACTTTTGTGTATAACTAAGAAGAGGATGTTGAGTAAATGTACGTACTTTTATTACTAACATTCCATGGGTTTATGTACTTAATGTAATTGAGGCTGATGGACCAATAGATATGCCAAAACTGTTTACATGGGCATTGATTTAAACAACTAAGTATATGGTAAATACCATTATTATTTGGAAGTGCACAAGCATTATAACAGTTTCTTAAATGACTGGTTATGAATGCATTTTAGATATGGTATGTTTAAAGCATATGTTTGCAAAAGTAAATTTTCATGGCATGATTCTTACTTTTTACTAATACTTGTACTTCAAAACTAAAAAGAAATAGTTTTTATTTATGTTCAAATAACATTTGCCCTTTAGAGTACTTACTGACATATACTGAGAGTCATATGATTTCTAACAATTGTTCACTTTTACTGAATTGTTAATTTAATTTATATTTTCTACCTTGTATTATTTCATGTTTCCTTTTGTTTTGTATAATTTTATTAATTTTATGATATTTTTCTGTAATTTTAATTCTTCTTTCACACATTGTTTTGATATGCAACCCACTTGCTGCATTAAAACCTGATTACAATGCTTGTGAAATCTATTTTCTTCTCTGATTACATCAAATATGTATTATGTTTTTGAGTATTTTTTTTGAAAACAGCAAAGCCATTTATTTTATAATGAAGTCCTGTGAGCCAAATGTCAAAATAAACTATAATTACCACTTTGGAATATTTCTAATAAACCTATCAAGCCGGTAACAAGATACATTTTATAGTATACTTTCTGTAGTTTTATATATACATCTGTAGAAATTACTTTGGATGACTATTTTTTAATGGTCATATCAAGCTTTTTCATTCCCAAGTTTTGATTACCCCCAGTATAAAGTTAACAGCTGCTAGTGACTAATATTGTACATGCCTTCAGAAAATATATATCCCCTATATAAAGAATTTTATCTAATATTTAAATTTTTATGCCCTGAATACCCAAATTTGATATTTTAAATATATTAAATAAAGATTTTGTATTCATTCTTTTTGTGTGCATGGGAAGAGATCTGTGGTAGATGACAGGTGAACTAAACATAAAATTACAATGTGAAGTCTTTGAACATTTTGTCAATTATACTTACATGATATGTCACCTGTTTTATGGTATAAAATGAATGAAAGTATTACACAACTAATTTTTAAATATGTTAAGAAGAGTCACAAGTTTAGTGTCCGCAATTGGCATGAGATTTTGAAGTGTAATATTACATTTAACATCCACCAACTTTTGATTTCACTATGAAAACAAAAAACTGCATCAAACATATGGCAGTGATGCAATTTTTCGGTTTTGACTTTCTTATGTACTTTTGCACATTCAATTTTGATGGCATTACGTTCCCACAGTTGGATTTAGTACCTCTACCGGCTTGAAGGCAATATGCTTCCTCTAAATGAATTTGCATTTTTTTGCTTAAAAGTAGGTAGATTAGTCCCTTGCCCGAGTACTGTAGACTGATTAGATGATTTATAGAATCTAGACTATGTACTTATGTTAATTTCAATTTTTATTACCATTTGATTTAATTTGACTTCAGTTTTTTATCTAACCATTTTTATTTTTGCAATGAAATTTTTTTAATTTGTTTAATCATATTCTCACTTCTACCATTCAAATGAAATCCTTTAGAAATATTTCATTTTTATACACATTTTCTCTAAGTTCTCTGTTTTTTAGCAAATAAAATAGTGTATGGAAACCTATAGCCTGCAGGTCAGTGGGTTTATCACATTGACATTTTTTCTGGTGGTTCAATTTTTGGTATATTTGTGACAAAATTCCAACTAAGCCATTATGCATGGCCATATTCCATCCAAAATTTGCCAACACAAATGGGGGTGGCCAATATTCATTGGTGAACATAAAAAAGAAAGTTTGCTGGTTACTTGTCAAAATTAATGCATCTTCATCATCAATGAACTTGTTACTGGTGCTTCCAGCAAAGCTAAAATTTTATACTGTTGATGTTAAAGAGGGATAAAAAAGTAGATTTCTGAAGTAGCATAATAAGCAGACATTAGCATAGGATATTGGAAAGAATTTCATTTTGTCCTTGGCAGTCTCTGCATTTAAATGAAGGGATGGCTAGGGTCAATTCAAGACTTCTAATGAGGATAACATGTTAACATGCTTGATGCCAAATTAAATTTTCACATACTTTTGCTGAGACAAAGAGAGAGCAAGCCTTGAATATCATTTTATTATGTTGTTGACAAATCTTCTCCCTCCAAATAATTTCTCACAAAAATAGATCATGCCTTTAAGGGAATTATGTGATGGATTTGTTTAAGATGATCAGATATTCCGTTGTTAAACATGATGCCCTCAATGTTTTTTAATAAAATACAATTAGTTGCATATTTATTTGTATAGTTTCTTTTACACCACAGAGAAAATGTTGCATTATTAAAAAATGAATATTCATCAGAAATTAATCTTCTTAACTAAATTAAATTTGTATGAAAACATCAAAGATTATAAATTGAGTAGCTTCAGGCGTGATGTGGTGGAAGTCGAACATAATGAATAACTGATTGAAGCACTTTTCCACTGGATAAAATTTTTTTATTTTACGACTGGGTTTCAATGTATTACATCATCATTGGACCTGATGATGATGTAATACATCGAAACCCGGTCGTAAAATAAAAAATTTTATCATGCGGAAAAGTGCTTCAATCAGTTATTCATCAAAGATTATGGTGCATATTTCATATCTTCTTTTTATGAATCAAATTAGGTAAACATTCAGCAACATCCAGGCATGGGATGCTGTTCAGCCTTAAACTTTCACTGTGATAACATGACTTCACCACACAAGGATACCCATTGATCATTCCTTTCTCAGATTTGCTTGTGTTGGTGACCATAGCTGCAAACCCTTAGAATTCTTAAGTATGCACTCATTTCAGTGCTAGCATATATATATATATATATATCGATGATGTAGAAACACTCACACGAGTAGTGTAATATTTGGATGGCACATAAGAACACAAATAAAATAGATAACTCTTAAAAGGACACTCACATTGTAGATTGATTGAGCTTTCGGCCTTCTTCAAGTAAGACCCTTTTAAGTGTTCTCTATATTATTTGTGTTCTAATGTGCCGTCCAAATAATATATATATATATATATATAGTCAAATTATTAAAGTATTATGTAACTTCAGTGGTCCCTACTGCTTCATGTTTACATGTATGAATGGCAGATTGGTTGTTTATATTCAGACTATTTGCCTATTTGATAAACTAGTACATATATATTGGTTCAGATTGATGATGAAACACCATCATGTGTCTATGTATTTAAAAGTTTCAGATCAGTGATTAATAAGTTCAATTTACTGAGGCCTAGTTAACATTAGGTTTGGAGTCAAAGTTAAGACTAATGATTATAATTTGATGGGAGGGATAAGAAGGAATAACTAAATGTAAACTTTGAGGTATATTTTTATCCTCTATACACAAGAGTCATCATTAAGTTAACTGAATTTTCTTACATTGCTCATATTTATTGTTGAGGACTTTTCAGACACTTGAAACTCGGCAATCACACGTAGCATCTATGAAAATGAATTTGTGCTCGTTTGTTGAATTAATTCATACTTATTTAATTATTTCATCCATAAAGAATTGCAATTTCATAGCAATACTCTTGTTTTGAAAAGTGCAGTAAGTAAGCTTATATATTGCCATGAGGGAAAAGTTTTTAAGCTCGCATTTACTTTATTGGATATTTACCAACAGATAAAATCCTTAGGAAATAAGATGAATCAACTTTCATCATGCTTTGCTGAACAGGTTATAAGAGATGATAAGCTCCATTATTGAAATTGACTTTAAAGTAGAGTAGCTATATTATAACATATAAACAAAAGGGGCTGCGGGGGTGAACCAGAGGTAGCGTGTCTACCTTTAAACTACCCTGAACCCATGGTGAAAGGCAGCAGTTTCACCATTAGGCCCGGATGGTGCAGACTGAGTGGATCGGCCCAGCATCAGCCGCCACAGCTGTGGGTGAGAGTGAAATTCATGATATCAGCCGCAGTACTGCGATGTGGAAGGCAACAGGAACCCCTAAAATTATTCTCCCTAGAATACGCAGCCTTGCATTCAAATAGAGTAGAATGTAGTAGCTGCAGTAAACCAATCCTAGGATTGAAATACTGATGATGAAACTTTTTTCTGATGAAAGTTGATAATATATACTTATGACAAAGTCTTGCCATGAGTATGTTTATAAAATTTTTCAAAAATTTCTAATTACTAATATTTTAAATATCATTAATATGGTATCTTCTGGTGATATGAACTCACAAAGATGAATGGAAATACATAAAGTGAACAAATGGCTAGTGGGATGGCATCACCATGAGTTTGAGAATCATTATGAAAATATATGATGCATATCTATTAAAAAATTGTCATCAACCAAAAGAAAAATATCTTGAGTAAATGTAAAAATTTACTATTAAGGCATAGGGGCACATCTATGAGTTCCAAAACAGCTGGTGTGGTGCGGAGATTACATCATTGAATGGATAATCTAATGAGGTAGGTGCTAATACTAGTACTTACATACTACTTTTCACCTGTTGTCAACTAATTTCATTACAGGGAAACATGTTCTGGATAACCCTTAATTACATATTAATCTTGAAAAGAAACACAATTTAGAAATATGGAAGAGTGAGAGATGCTTTCAGGAAGGTAGATGCACAGTTTAAGGGTTTGTGTGCATGGAAATTAAAAAGACAAAATCAGTAAGCAGTAAAGACTTAATAATGATGGAAGGAGGATGATATTAGGAGGTCATGTGCACTCTGTGAAAAGTGGTATAAGAAATAATATAGGTCAGCCCTCAGAAGATATGTGGCTACCCCCAGTTAAATTCAAACTGCATGAATTTCTAGGTACCAGGACTTTCTGGGAAACCATAGGTGACAGGAACGATCACGCAACCCTGAATAAATAATGTTCACATGCTGCCTCTGTGAGGTTTAGAATAATACTAAACGGCAGTAATTGCTTTTGTTCTAAGTAAATAATGATTCATGGTTATTTAGGCTTGAAATGTGCTTCACCATTCCAAAGCAGGTTAATAGATTGCAATCTTAATCAGCAACATTTAGCTGTGGCCATGAAACATTCTCCCTTGCTTGTGCCAAGCAGGCAAGTAAAGAAATCAGATAGCCCCTGGCAGGCAGAAACAGGACATAATCCCCTTTTTTTTCACTGGTCATTCTTTCTTACCTCAATCTCTATGAGGAAATTTACAGCATTACTTCTATGCTCGGTACTTCTGGCCACAGTGCTTGCAAAAGTTAGCCTCAGGCTTATTAATAATAAAAACAGGAAGTAATTATGCTTTATTTTTCACACATTTGCTTCATATGATGTGCTAAGCAGACAAGGCACAAAAGTCCACCATTAGAATTAGGAGAGTATTAGTTGAGACTTTTCCAAAAGCTTAATTTTAACTTTCTTTAGAAATATATCTTCTATGGAGTTATGAGAGAGTAATGTACTAGTGAAAAAAAAAATGTTTGTCTTCTTAGAAACATTCACACATTTTAATACCCTGATGAGATATGTTTTTCTGATAATTAGGTGTTGATTGGAAATTCAGGGCCCAATTAAATTAATAGGTTAATCCTATTAATCTTATCATCAAAGGTTTTTGATTTTTTAAATTAAGAGTAGAAGCACTGACTGCATTTGAGTAAAAGTTGGTAAAACTCATATAAAGGTGCTTTTATTATTTAATATGTTTCCTTGAATGAAACAAATTTTCTTAAAACATTGGATTTAAAAATTCTGGCTCAATATTTTTCTACAAATTTTGAATTGAATTTTTGATGAGCCCATTATATTAATTTCTTTTTTCATAAAATTTATTAACCTTAAGGTCATGGATTCTTTTGAGTGGGTGTACTTTTCTTGAATATAAAATTATCAACAGCTTTTGTTTAAGGAAATTTTTTTTCAAACCTCTCTTTTCAATGATAGTACCCAAGCAGCTTCCTGATACTCGATCTTCTTAATATCATTTTTGCATCATTACATAATATTAGTTAAAATGGTATTGGCTGGTAGCCAACGGAGGCTGGCATAAATCTGATATTTACAGGAGACGTTAGATGGAAATTTGGCATCAAACAGATATCTTTTTTGACAAGGCAATCGCATAAATTTGTTTTAATAAAAATTTAAGTGAAATGATATGACTCATATGCTTGAACTAAATTATAAAAAGCAAAAAATCAGAGTAATAAATTCATAGAAATATATTTGATGTTCTTGGAATGGAACAAGTGGCCTTTAGACTGATAGGCAGTTTGACCACTTGGCTATCTCAATTATTCTCTAAGACTAGAAGTGAGATAAGGTGTATCAGATTTTTCAAGTAGTATGTAAATGGTGCTTTCAGTACTCTATGCCACATCAGCTGAAAGCTATTGAGTAATGTGATAAGAGATTTTACTCAATATGGCAGCATATTCCCTGGATGATATTCTTAGTGCATAATTATTATAGTCTGTTCTGCTGATGACATGTTTATATCAAAGAAAGATTTTTAATTGGCATCACTTTTAGACAGGTACATAAATACTGGGGATAGATACTCAATTGACGTTTTATACTCGAGATGGATACCAAATTGACATCACTTTTAGACAGCTAAATTGATATCACTTTAACACTGAAGAAAAATGTCTATTTGACAATAGTTTTTCCATAGCAATATCACCTAATAATAAAATTAAATTTGCAATATGTCTTATATATAACTTATATATGATGGGTCCTTTCAAATATTAATTCATCATGTGAAAAATATTTGAAATTTCACAAATTATGATTAAGAGATTAAAATTAGATTAGAAGATGATTAAAATTTTAAGATTTGTGTTCAATTTTCTTCACATAGAAACTTACCTAATTATATTATTTTAGCTAGTATATAAGAATTGTAACATAGAGGTAGATGTACAAGTTTATTGCATTTAATTGCATTTAACATGCTGGAGTAAATATAATGTAAGAATGATAGTAAAAGAAACTGCAGCTACTCATGCAAGCACATCAGCATGGTGATGGGCAGGGCAGCACTCTTAGTCTTTTGCAGTTGCCCAGTATTGCGGTTATAAAACCCAAATATCATAAAGATGAAAATCATGGTGGGGAATGATACCAAACTCAGAGACCATTCCAAGAAGCACAAACTATAATAGTGCCCATGGGTGATGAGAATTTTAGCACATTAGCTATTTTGAGGAGCATGACAGTTCTTATTATAAAAAGGGTATCAAACTTATTGAACATCCCTGGAAAAAGTGTAGAGCTGAAAGGAAATTATGCTGAAAAATAATTATATTTTTTTTCCAAAATTTTTGTTTTCTTTGTTGGGGCCAGTACTTCTGGGATCAACCTCATAGCTCCTCCCACTAGTGGCACTAGTTGCCTGAGACCCAATGAGCTGTCTGTGCTTAGCGAATTGTCATGCTGTGCATATGGTGCCAGTTGCGTTAGTTTCTATTCTCCTTGTTTTTACTGTTTGTCAAAAATGGAAATTGATGACATCATGGAGCAACAAATTAACATAAAGTTTTTGGGTGAAATGCAGCAAAAGTTATCAAGAAATTACTGAAATGTTGACAGCTGTTTATGATGATAATGCTTTAAAGAACACATCCGTTTTCAAGAGCAATAAATCAATAAAAAGCCGATTGAAAATCATAGTCACGCTCCTGGTTTTCTTTGATGTCAAAGGTGTTGTTTATCATGAATTTCTTCCTGAAGGACAAACATTAAATGCTTAATTCTACCTTACAGTTCTCAAGCATTTGAGAGATCATGTGTGTTGTGTGTGGCTAAATTTAACACACAGCGATGGATGGATCCTTCACCATGACAATGCACCGGTACATTCAGCATTGATTGTTTGCCAGTTTCTGGCAAAAAATTCAGTCACTATCCTTGGCCATCCTCCTTATTTGCCAGATCTCACCCCCTGCCACTTTTTCATATTCCCAAAATGCAAAAATGTGATGAAGGGACTTCACTGGCACGATGTGGACACAATAAAGGAAGAAATGACGAAAAAACTAAAAAGCGAATGGAGAGTACTTTGTAGGGGACAAAATCGATGTAGACTAAATTTTGCAAAATAAAGTTTTTATGGCCTCAGTTCGCATACTGATTAGATAGACCTCATATAGTTAAAAGATATAACTTGGTGAAAGCAATAATTAAACTGGAAAATATTTTATATTCTCCTTTGGGCATCAATATTGTGTTTAGAGCATCCAGAAAACTTTTTTAAATTTTATGCTCTGGTATTAAGTCAAAAGATAATTTATTATGATAATCATTTTTATAAAAATAGATCTACATCACAATGTGAGTAGAATGTTTCCTATGAGCTCCCTATCCCAGGCTATTTTCATGTGACTATGATACTTTGCTGGACCAAAAAAATGTCCAGGGATTATATTGCAGAACATGTAAATATTTCAGGCAATTCGACTACAGTAATCAACCTGAAGGTTGGTTTGATAGGTGAGGGTAGAGCTCATCCAGTACTAAGCCTGATGACCTGTGAAATTCACGCATCTGGTAAGGTGGTCAGTTTTTTCCCTGCACCACCTATAGTTCCCAAAGGCTTGCAGGAATCATGTGGTTGTATATTAGCAAGAGAGCAAATAGCTCTCTTATGCAATTGTAAGATTTGTTTAACATGTGGGGAATGAGTCCATAACTATGCATCATAGTTCAACTGACATTGGAAGAAGGTATGGTAAAGTTTTAAACGATACTCATTTGAAATGAGAAAGTTGAGCTTTCTTAAAATATAAACAGCTTTACTCAGTTTATTACAGATCTGAATGATGTGGATCTCCCAGTTAAGTTTTGTATCGATATAAATTCCTAGTATTTTAGCAGTTTCATTATTTGTTATTCGAGACTGCATACCAAATGCTGGCTTTTTTCAGCTTTTAAATGTAAATGATTAATATCAAACCATTCCTTAGCTTGGTTTTTGGCAGAGCTAGATCGTGCTTTTGCATCTTCTAGATGTTGATATTTTTGTACCAAAGTGGAGTCATCAGCATAAAAACAGATTTAGATTTCATATTACAGGACAAATTATTAATCATGATGTTGAACAGCACTGGGCCAAGCAGAAAGTCTTGTAAGACTCCAAATATTACTTTAAGAGCTGCAGATTGATAGCCATCAAGTTAAACTAATTGGTGGCAATCATCCAAATATTACTGCATTAGCTTCGGGGCTACTCCCTTCAAACCATAATACTCTAGCTTCGGTAGTAACAATGAATGAACACAGTTGAAAGCCTTACTAAGATCACAAATTGTCACAGAGACTGATTCCCTCTCTTCAATTGCATAAATGACATAATCAAATATAAACTCTACAGCCATAATTGTAGGTTTGCCAGATCAAAAGCCATACTGTGATTTGAAAAACAGATTATTTGGCTCAAAAAAATCATACATTTGATCTTTCATGATGACTTTAAAAATTTTACCCAGAAGAGGGACTATGGAAATGGAGTGATAGTTTGTTAAATCTTCTTCATAACCTTTCTTATGGACAGGTACTGTTTTGGAATCTTTAGAGCTGTTGGATGATCTCCTGTCTCAAAACATAAGTTGAGTAACATAGATAATGGTTCTTTAATGAACACTATAATGTTCTTTATTAGGGAATTAGATAGACCATAAATATACTTACTGTTGAATATTTAAAATGTTTTTGCAGTCATTATTATATCAAATGGGGAAGCAAAATTCCATTATAAATTTTAGTTATTCAGAGGAGATTTTGCAGCATATTGCCAATATTGACAGCATCAACTTTTTCAAAGAAATTATTGTCTTCAGCACCTTTTCAGAAAAAAATTATTAACAGTATCTGGGGTGAAAGGAAAATTTTCTTTTACATTTCCATGACCAACAACATGCGACTTTTTGTTTATTTTTTGCAGTGCAAATAAAAGCCTTATATGCTTTATTTTTTGCTCACCTATGAGTTCGTCAATCCGAGCCATGGCGCATTAGTGCACAAGCCTGGGTTACGTTTCCAAAAATGCATGTTAATACTTCGTAGTTTATTGCTTGCTCGATTACCTCTTAACTTCCAAAATTCCGCGTGCTTTGATCATTTGTGGAATCACTGCAATACGGGTAAATAATTATATGGGTACAGTATACCACAGTGCAAATGCTCGCTAATGTAAATGGGGCGATTAGGTTTATAAAAAAGAGAGAGAGAACAAAATATTAACTCAAACACGGAAAGTGAAGTAATATGAATACCACAACAATACCATTGATTCAATATTCAAAAAGTTGGTCCCATGTATCGCATGGCCACACATTATTCTAGGAACAAACGTGAATGTCATGTAAATAATTCTTGTTTCATGTGAATCAAGGTCTTTCCCCGATAGATTTGCACATTCTTTGATAGTTTTTCAACAAATATTTTTCACTTCTCCCTTCCTCTGCCTTATTGTCCCTTATATCACACACCCTTCCCACCTGTTGCTTGCACCCCCTGCCGCAAAACTTTCTGGTGGATTGCAGGGTATTTATGTCGATTCAAAATGTGAGTAACAGATTAAACTCTTGAAGTGCCTTCATGTTATGATTTTTGACGTGCCTTTCGAAACCATTCATGCAGCAGCAATCAACCCGAAAGAAGGTTTGGTAGGTTGTATTAGATTTTCACATATTAATACTATAAAACCCTATTTATGGCATATCACATAACAAAATCCAATGTCAGTCAATAAGACAGGTGCTGTGTCTTATATACACGTAAATTACAGATTATATTTTGAAATGGCGGCCTTTAAACTAATTGGATGCACTTAATATTAACTAAATATCGCGTTTATGAAATAAATTAAATGCTTTATGAACCATACCAAACCAAACCGAATCCTGCTGGTGGATCATAATGCGTTGTCAGAGTGACTTGAGTAAAAACGGTTCTAAAAATTCTTCAAGCACTATTTCATCGCCAGTGCTAGATGATTAGGAAGAGTTATCCTCTGAGAGAGAGTTAGGTGATTTGCCTGAAGAGATAAAAAATGCACCTAATTCATTTAAGTGTGATTCATGGGACGAATGTCGTTGATTGCAGTAATCAACCTATCCTGTAATATATTTATACATAAGTGTACTTCATACAACGTACTCTACGTATTCGTGAAGTACTATGTATTGGAACAAAGAAGTACTATGTATCAGAACAAAAAATACTACGTATTAGAATTAATGAGGTATTGAAAATATATTTCTTTTATTTATCATGGATTCATGAGGTGAAATAACTTTAACAGTGGCAGATCTGTGTAAAATAGAATGCAATTTAAACGGCATGCTCGCACTCGCAATTTATTTTTGCGAGACTCTTCGTTAAAATTATTGTGTACATAAGTATGTTATCGTATTGATATTTTCAATGTTCATTTAACATAACGCGCAGCGTCTATTCTTTCGATAATTTGAACATTTTCGTTATAGATAACGCGCGCTTTATCGAAGGGAAAATACAGTTTTTGTGCAGATATTTTCTATCATTTACTTAAAATAAATAACCGCGATACCTTTGGAACGATTCCCTATGTTGTCGCACTCATCAAATTAAAGGTATTTAGTTGTCTTTGGCTGAAAAAGACGATATAATAGCAATTACCACCAAGCGACCGACGTCATGACGGCATCGACGAGGTAGCTACCTGTCGACTCTATGGGTTGATCACGATTCTGGTTTAGGAGATTTTGTGAAGTACTTTGTTTTTTTTTCCGTGTGAGATGACGACCCTGGTTACGTTATTGGGCCCTGGTTACTAAACTAGGCCATGAGCATGCGGTGAGCGAAAGACTGCCGAAAGTGTATGTGGTGCCTAGTGTGTATTGTAAAATTTAGAGAAAAAAATGTTCTGGTTTAGGAGATATTGTGAAGTACTTTGTGTTTTTTCGTGTGAGATAACGACCCTGGTGACGTTATTGGGCCCTGGTTACTAAACTAGGGTATGAGCATGGAGTAAGCGAAAGGCAGCAAACAGAGTGTAGTGATTTTAATATTTTTGCCAAATTTTTGGAAAAAAATTGTTTTAGTTCAGGAGATATCGTGAAGTACTTTGTTTTTTTTTCGTGTGAAAGGAAGACGCTGGTGACTACAGTGGGCCCTGGGTCATAAACTAGGCCATGAGCCTGGAGTAAGCGAAAGGCTGAATATAGAGGAAAGAGGGTTGATTTTTTGCCATTTTTTAGAAAAAAATGTTCTAGTTTAGGAGATATTGTTAAGTACTTTCTCATTTTTGTGTGAAAGGGCGACTCTGGTGACTGCACTGAGCCCTGGATGCTAAATTAGGCTATGGATGTGGGTTTTATGCCTACGTCATGATAGAGTAGGGAGTGCCGAGTGTTTTTGGTGATTTTCAAGAAAATTACTTTTCTTGTTGAGAAGATATTGTCGAAAACGTTTTCGTGATGACCTCTTAGTTTTCGCAATAAAAGACGACCTCCCGTTTGGGCTAACTTCAGTTAGACGTCTTTCTAGGGCCGTATATCATATTATACATAACTCATCCTGGTCTTACAATTGCAAGTGATTACAGGGGGTATCACTGAGTATAATATGTCCGCTGTAGTGAGATTACTGTTATGGTTTAGGGATTTACTTAGTTACCTCGTGAAAAAATATTTACGTTGGTATGACTGAAAAATCCAGAGCACCAACGGCCGGTAGATAGTCGTGGGCCAAGTTCAGTTAACTGTTAAGCCCCCCAACTAAAGTGGTAGTTAAATAATATTTTTTAATATAATGATATATACTTTTCAATGAAATTAAATTTTCTTGGTCAATTCGGATCGTAGTTATGTGTTATTACAGTTGTTGATTTGTATCCTCTTTTGTGCCTATGACAAACGCACTGATAAATATTAATTTAGCTCTGCAATTTTGTTAGAAATCTTAATAAATGGTCACCTAAAAGTGTTCTACGCATTTATTTGTGCATAAGCATACTCAATATTAAAACATTATGCATAGACATCGACATGTGCATATTTTAGGTAAAATGCATAAAGAAATGTACTCAACTTTAGTAGTACATGCGAATTTAACACACTTTCGAACAGGTGACTGTTAACCGGCTATCGAATGATCGTTGTCGATTCTAGCTTCGACTTTCCAAATACGAAATTCCCACTCGAAATTCTTTCGAGTTGTTTTATGTACCTTAGTCATAATCTTATGACCAATGGTAAAATATATTTGAAATATTTATCCGAGCTGTGCCTAGTGGTGGTAATTATTATGTTGTTTCGCAGCAATGGTTAGCATTGCGAGAGGTGTCAGCGTCTCTTCTGGTGTTAGTGGTTTTATATTAATAACTTCATTTATTATGGTATTACTTCTTTTATTGAGTTTGTAATCAAATGGTTCTGTTGAATTATGAATCTAGGGAGGGGTATTCCTATCCTCTGACACCCCGGAAGAAGGTGACGATAATGACTGTATCCTGTCATCAAGAGATCGTGAGGACTTCGATAGCTTTAGTCCACTCAACACAGGACACATTGTATTGCTTCAGTTAATGATTGCTGTAAGCTCTGTCACTGAAGTGTTTATAACGAATATGTTCCATTTCCCTAAGTTTACGGAATTTTATGTAGTATAAGTAGTGTTTGGATTGCTTATTTTCTTTTATTTTTCCATGCATTTTGTGTCGTAGGTTGGTGTTGAACTGACAGCTGTACTATTATATTTTTTGTGGCCTCCTTCACTAGGCAGATGTGAACCATTTTATATTATCATTTATACGCATGCAGTTTTCTGGTTGATCGCGTTGGTAAGTATTTTCATGAATCAATCAAAAGGTGGTAAACTATTCATGCCCCTTTACATTATGCAAATATAAATACTTTTTGCAGATCATCCACAATTTCCTGAGGCTAAAACATCATGTGCTTAGGCTAAGGGGTTATGTGGACTTCCATAAAGTAATTGCTACTTCTGGCAAAATAACATTTTATATAGTGTCTGCAAGTGAGTACAAGTGCTGAATATTATAGTACTTTGTGTATTATACACTCGGTGATCATGCAATTATCATTGTAATGGTTAGTAATATTCGCATTCTAATCTTTCAGCCAACACCTTAATGCTTGTAATAGTTACTATTTTATACCAAAACTATGGTGACCTGCAGAAAAAATGTGATAGTGCATCATTTTTGAAGCCATATGAATATCTCCTCGGTATTATTACCATTGAGAATATGTTCTTTATCCCATATTGCTTATCATACATTGGTGAGTTCGTAAGAAAATGATTGTCGTTTATTGAAAAATGGAAATATATTGATAAAAATGAGTCTGTTTCAGCGAAAGTGCGTAACTACAACAAAGAAAGGCCTTCCCCTGACTTCATGAAAAATGATTGGGGGCCTCAAACTATAGGGGAAAGCAGCCGCGCCTCGGGTGAAATTGGATTATGGTAAGGGTACTGCAAAAATATTTGAATGGATGTTTACAAGACAGGACGACTACTAATCTTAGAAAAAGAATGCGAGGCTATGGTAAAAGGATATCCATTGAACATGTTTGACTAATAAAAATACTGTAAATTGAAAAAATGCTATATTCTGTGGAAAATTAGGCCATCATTGTGCCCACTAAGAATTATTTTCATGGAATAAAACATTTGATGAATTATACATATGTACTAAAAATATTTTGTGTATTTTGTCGTTATCATAGGTTGCAATCTAATATTGTTATTCTAAAGGTTATGTGTTTAGACTCCCTTGACATTAGTCGTGAACTTGGATATATTTATTAAGTGTTAAAACATCTGCCCTGCATTTTTATCCTAGCTATGTCATCTAAATTCATTTTTGTTCCTCTTCTGCCCTTTCTCAACCATCTCCCCTTTGTCACAGATATGAGCATCTCAGTGTCAATATCTTTTGCATTCCCCACAAGTGTACAATTACAATTGTACACAGCTAATCTCCTCATTGAAGTCTCACTAATCTATTGCATTTCATTCAGGGACCTTGTCATCAATTCCTTCCATTTTTAAGTGACTCTTTTGTTACCATTAAAATATATGGTTATGTCCGCATTACTATGCCATTTTGGTCTAATTTACTATTGAAATCCTTACACGTGTATTACAACCTATGGCATGGTGGAATGGCTAGAATACTCCAGTGATCCCTAGAACTGTACTGGAATAACCAATGATAACTCCTTATTTAGGTACTTGATATTTGGTTGGCTTAGATTAATTAGTTCATCTCTAGAAGTGTCTAAACGTACCAATCATAAGGCTTAGATGAGGAGTATTCTGTAGACGTGTGTCAAGCACAACGAGGAGCGAAAATGTCGGTGACTGCTGGTGTCTGCCAGCAAATTAAAAAAAACATAGATACTCATGGAATTTAAAAATATAATTAACTTATGGTTTTGTGTGACCTCAGAGACCGTAGTGGATATAGTAGAAAACACCTGTAGTGATAAAAGTTGCATAATTACAGTATAAGGGGAAGAAATGTTTCAGTGTAATCCCGTGTCTGCAGTGGCAGTCAGCTATTAAATAGCTGTAGATGCTTCCTGACTCAGCCCTCCTAAGATAATGTCTAAATGACAAGAGCGCCTTCAAAATATTTTGATATTAAATTAGAGGTTTTCCATTATGTGCTGGTAAAAAAAAGGTGTAAGTTTAATGATATGTAATTTATTATTAAATTATTTTTAATATTTTTATCATCATTGGCAATATTGATTAGTTGGATCTCTTCACTCTTCTTTTATCTGCTAACCATATACTGCTTACACATTTCTCTTTGAAAGCTAATTTTATTTGTTCCTTGTATCTAATTTTGGGTGTTCCTTAGTCATCATTTCTTTGAAATATTCCCTTTCAGCTGCTATCTTCATTTGATTTATAACTGTCTCAACATGAGCCAGATTGGGTTGATACTTCATCAAAGTTTTCATTCTATTCCTTCTCCTACTCTCTGTAAAACTCTGTTAGTGTATCTTATTATAATATTGCAAAAGTTAACTTTAATTTTCTATATTGTTTGTAAAAGCATTTTGATCTCTCTGTGCAACTTTATTTTGTATTAATCACATCACCATTGAATTAATGGAAAGCTGAAATAGTTCTTATAATCGGAACCTACTTTTCAATTCAATTTCTCAACAAGATTCATTTTGTGATGATTATTTTCTTGGTTTTCCAATCAGATAGTTGTGTGCCTTTTTTTTCTACAGTTTTAGTACCTTAACTAGGTTTTGCTAATATGTAGTCACTTTTTTTGATAATATCACTTTGATGTTGCTAAAACTTTCATTAAAATTACTAGTCACAAAGGTAGAAATGGGTGTGTTTTGTTGAAATACCATTACCACATATCTTCAGAGATTATAAATATCTTTTCGTTTATCTTTTAGGAATGCAAATGAACAGTGTCAGAAATTACTAGAAAAACAAGCAGGCATTATTCGGTGCTTACGTGACAGAAATGATGCTCTTTGTGCACTAATAATTCAATGGGAAGCTTCTTTCAGGCTGCCTTGAAAAATGATTGTAAGTATTCAAGGTCTTGTAATGCGCATGAAAGGTTGAATTAGAATAGATTAAAATAATGATGTACATGAAGGTGAGCATTGGGATCTTGTGGGTCTTGTTCTAAATACATATTATACATGTATGTCCAATGCTTGGATTCTGATTTGTGGTAGTATAATTAAAGGGTTTGAGAAGTTTCTAGATTTTTATGGAAAAAAATGCCAAAAAATTCTCATGTTTAGTTGGCCTCTACACCATCCTGGTCCTCTGTATTACTGTCATACTGCCAATTATTTCCACCATTGTTCAAAGAAGCTATCAATGACAACTTAAAAATAGCAAAATGAATGCAGGTCTGAGCTTATATGGTACTTAATTAAGCAACAAGGCATGTGAAATTCATTTATTCAGGTTAATGAAGTTAGTTCCCTTTCCTATGCCATCTTTGAATGCCAAGAAGTTATGATATTCAGGGAATTTTGCACGAAGGGTGGGTTTAGCTGGGGTATAGAAAAGTATCATCTTGATTTGAGCCTAAGGCAGTGAAATCATAATAATAAGTAAATCACATCAATATTTCAAGTGACACTACTGATTCATTGTCTGTGTTGAACTCTTCCGTGGTTGAATGGGTGTCTCATATGTTGTTTCAATGGTACTTTTTGAGGATTGGGATGGTGCAGTGGCTAATATACTGGCTTCCCTCCTAGAGGGCCTGGGTTCGAATCCTGGAGACAAGATTTTTTTCAGTGGTATCCCGATCTGTACACGAGGTACTTTGAGGAGAACACTAAAAGTGAGTATGCTTTCTGTTGGATGGGATGTTAGCCATACCCATTGGCACCTTTTTTTTAAGAGTAGGCTAATGCCAATTCTGGGTTTCTCTCCACCCTTTCTCATTTCCCATCCATCCCTAATGGTTCAAGTGACCTTTGCTGTTGGTCGCCTCCCCTGAAGCTACTACCACTATGTTGCCGGTTTCAGTTTACTGGTGACTTTTTGAAGACTGGCTAATGAAGGAGGCAGGTCTTGACTAGGAGAAAGGCTTCGAAATTTGACAAAAAGTTGGACATTATCCAGGCATGTGAATCGGTGTACTTGAATTAAACAGCCATTATGGTTTTGTTGTTGTAGTCTCTGTTCAACATTATAAAGATCAAAGAAAAAGATGTAGGTCTGATTTCAAACATCTATTGTGAGAGATGCAAGCCACAATTTCTACCCAGATGCACGATTTGATTGAGTATTCAGGGAAATGGGGATCATAATCCTTGTGATGTTCACAGTTTCAGACCTCCGTTACTCACTGGCCACATGGTGACATGAAAATTTCCAATGGTCAAAGGTTTAGATGCTTTCTATTTGAAGTTTCATAACTGACTAAACGAAGGGTAAATGTGGTTTGAAACCTTCGTAGAATAGCCACTCAAGACAAACAAGTCATCCTGGTTCTATGATGCTCTTCTTTCATATTTGAATACTATATGTAACTTTAAGAATGTATTATGGATAAGTATAGACATGATTATATGTTCTTGTTGTCAAAGTTTGTCATTTTGTTTCAGGGACACTGTATTTGAGGGATCACCATAAAGTTCTAGCCAGATGTTCTAAGATCATTACTGTCAACTAATAATAGTCACATCCTAAGAGAAAATTTTAAATTCAGTGATGGCATTTGTAATTTTCAGCTGTCTTCTAAAATATACCTGTGATAATATAGATTCCACTCATGCCATTTATGACCCTCATAAAGGCATCATTCCCAGGAATGAAAAAAATATTTTTGTTTTAATTGTTGTACAGCCATCAAAGTGTGGTGTAGAGTCAAGAGATTTTTTTTGTATTTTTGTATAATACATGTGCTCCACTTCATTGATTTTTTAAATAAAATGTAAAACTATATGGTGTACTAACCCAAAGCACGTTGTACCTTTATATTTTTGTAATGTTTTTCTTCAACCACTGCTTATATTAATTGATGTTAGGTATACACTTCATTCTTAAAAATTCTTTGCAGATGGCATATTATTTTGTTTCACCAGTGGCTTGGGTACCGCAACTTTTGAAATGTATGGGTTTATACCATTGCTGCGAATATACAACAGTCAGATGAGAAAGGTGGCAATAGCATACATATGAGGGTAAGGTGAAAATTTCTCGGTTTAACACAGAGATGCCATTCCAGTCAGTGAAAATTGATGATTCCTGCCTGGGTGCAGACAAGTAAGTCGTAAGACAAGTTTCAAATTGTTCTCTCGATTAGTTTGTTTACACGTATTGTTGCAGTAGGCATCTTGAGTGATTTTCGTTAAAATAGAAAAACTTGAATTTTGTGCGGTCATAAAAGTCTTTGTTTTTGATGGATAGACCCCTAAGGAAAATCTTCCGAAGTTGACAAAAGTGTATGGGGACTCTGCTCCTTCAATATCAACCATTAAAAAGTGGGCAGCTGACTTCAAACATGGTCGCACATCCCTCAAAGATGACCCACCTGAAGGATGGCCAAAGACCACAACCACACCAGAAACCATTGCAAAGTTACACGTTAGCATGTTGGACAACAGGCCAGTGACAGTGAGTGAGATAGGTAAGGCCATAGGGATATTGGAAAAAGGGTGCGAAACATCTTGCATAAAGAATTAGGGATGCAAAAGCTGTGCAAGGTAGGTGCCACATTTGCTGAATGCCGATCAAAAGAACATGTGCAACCAATTTTGCATCCATGTTTGGACCGATTCAAGAGGGAACCGATTGATCTTGAGTGGTGATTTGTACCCATGGATGAGACGTGGGCCCACCACTACACATCAGAAACATAACAGCAGCCCAAGCAGTGGGTGGAAGTCGGTGGTTTAGTGCCAAAGAAAGCAAATTCTATTGCATCCGCCGGAAAGTTCATGGCCAGTGTGTTTTGGGATGGGAAAGGGCTCCTGTTAATTGATTACCTTGAAAAGGCAGAGTAATTACAGGCGAATATTACTCCAACCTTCTTGACCAGCTGGATGCCAAAATTCGGGAGAAGAGGCCTGGCTTGAAGAAGAAAAAAATCATCTTTCACCGGGACAACCTGTTGTCACCTGCTCACAAAGGTGCATCGGCGATGAGAAAATTACTTATTATTATAATAAGTTATGATTTGGGGAACAATTTGCTCAGCCATCCCTCCAATTCTCCTGATTTAGCACCCTCAGAAGTCCATCTGTACCCAAACTTGAAGAATATTGTTTCTGGGAAGCACTTTGTGTTCAATGAAGGAGTTGAGAGGGCCATAGATGGATATTTTCACAGGCTTCTAGACGCTCATTTTTGGGAAGGAATACTGATGTTGGAAAAATGCTGGACCAAGTGTGTTGAAGTTGAGGGAGGTTATGTAGAAAAATAAAATAATATTTGGCTGAAAATTGCAGTCTTTCATTGTCAGTCCAAGGACCTTTCACCGTACCTTCATGATTGTTGAATTTGCTAATGATGAAGGCTTAGTTTTGGTTAAAATTGTGAATGGCATCCAATGTTTACAATGAGGAATATTGAGTAATATTATGAATTGGGATGGAAATTTAACAATAGATTGTATATTTTTTAAGGATATCTATCATATGTTTCATTATGGTATGAGTACTGAATATAAATGATACATAAAGTGCCATGATATCAATAACTATCCTGAATCATGTACAAATGATAGTCACACTGCTATTTCTACTGTGATGTCGTGGATTATACTGGAGAAATTTTTTTGCAGCACTATAAACGAATGGTTGAGATTAATTATCGTATAAAACTTAATGAATAACTTTCATAGCATCCAATTTTTACAGAAATAATCCTCTAGGGTCTAATCACATCTAGCTGATTAGTTGCATTTATGATCACCAAATTGTAGTGTTTTTTCTAGATTTCTAAAGTCATTGGTGTAAACGTTTCTGATTTTGAAATCTGGAAGTATTTTGAATATCATTAGACTAATGATAGTTTTTTTTATTAAAATGTTATTAAATAAAAAATTAAAGCCATAATGTAAAAAGCATTATGTCATATAAAATTTTTGGAAAGGGCCTTCTACTTGAATTTTTTCAAATATTTTGGCACAGTATGCTTAATTTTTCCCATTCAATTAGTAGACCTGTGTGCATTACAATGCAACAATTTCAGAGTGTAACAATCTATTCGTTCAAGGTGAATGATTTTTAGTCTGCAATCGTTGCATTGTAATGCGCATATTGTGGATGACTCCATTAAAAGTTACTGTAGTGGCTTTGCCTACAGTTTCTTGTAATAGATCCATTCGGTTTTATAGGTCATACAATTGGTGATGTAACTCTAAGTTCCCAGCTGACCCCTAAGTATTGAATAATATATTTAATAGATTGCTTCTATCAGAAAATGTTTGCTCAATCATGTGGTCTTATCGCCATAGTTGCTTGAAGAAACAAACTTTTGTTCATTTAGAAAAAATGGGAAAAGTGAGTCTCATAGGGTGACTAAACACTTCCATTAAAAGGCTGAACACAGCAGGAAATCAAAGCCGAGTTGGACGAAGTTCATGGTGCATCTGTTCTTGAGTTTTCAATTGTTTACAATTGGTTAAATGAGTTTAAATGTTGCCATGTGTCTACAAATGATGAACATCCTTCAGAACATCCTATACAAGGGACTTCCTCCTAAATGATAGACTAAATCCAAGATATGGTTTTTAGTGATCGAAGAATCAAAGTTCACACAATAGACGAGGCCACAGCCAAATCACAAGGTACTGTTTTCACAAGCAATTAACATGGCTAGAAGCAAACCTTTTCTGATAATATGAATTTTCTAAGGAGTGGTCTACTTTCACCCAAGAGCCATGTTAGGTATTCTTAGCCCTGGGCACTCTTGTATTTGACTCCCTGCCTTGGTGTAATGGAAATTAGGGATATCAGGTGATACTGCTTTCCAGTCCCTGACACTTCTTTCTTCTGTAACTATCTGCTCAATATTATATAACAAGTGCCAATATATTAATGGAGAATGTGGTGGTTGATAAGGATCTTTAGTCTTCAGTAATGTCTGTTTGTGTAAAACATGCAAACATCTGTATGTAGTGATGAGTAAGTCTGATTTCAGACATCATGTTTATGTTAAAGTTCCAAGTACGTTGAAGTTTAGCAACCTCTGCATTTGGAACTGCTGCCTGATTCAAAATGATAAAATCGTGTATTTCGAAAGTGTGTTACCTTGTCCCACTTGTTGTTGAGAAAACTATTGTAAAAATACACATACTTTTATAGAAAATTTTTTAAATTATGCGAGAGGAAATGGTATAAAAATTTTCAAAATTAGAATTTTGGATTTGTTTTGGATCTAGTATGTCATTCCAAAAACAGTGTCCTTCCAGTGAGGCTAGGAATTTGGGAGGATCCGACTGTAGCTGACAGAGCTCTGATTCACGATGGCAGTTATCATATTGGTTTCATGAATGACTTCCAAAAGTTGGCCAAATGTATCTTCAATTTGTCCCTTTGAATGTATTCTCCTTTAAAAGCTATCAGCATTCAATTTTCGTAGAAGAATTTGTGCTTTGTGTTATTAAATACGTAAACCTTTCAAAATCTGTTTAATTTTTCCATCTACAATAGGAATGACCTAAGTAAAATACTTCCAAAGTTAAGGCATTAATATTATTTTGAATTCTACTCTTCCAATATAGGAGGGTAATTGGGTTTTGAATATGATTAAAAACTCATATTCAAAACCCTAGCAATTATTATGAAAGCTACTTAAAATTACTATGACATTAATAGGACATTACTATGGCGGATAATCAACTACTATGAGTGCCACTGTTGTTGAATTATTAATAATTTAGATTGGGAACTATGTATAATTAATTTTTGTGCTTATGAGTTTTTGAAAAAAGTATTGAATTGTATGTTATAACGGAAATTCTTCAAATCAAAGTCGAGCCTAAAACTTAATCTACAAAATTTCCAATCGACAAGTGATTATAAGGTAGTCAATGAAAGAACGAGCAATATTATTTCAGATGCCATTTAAATTTGTTGCTGAGAATAATTTATTATGAAGCACCTCGTGTAGCAATTTTCAACAAAATTTGAAACTATAATTTGTTCATTTGGGATTTCGAATTAAATTTAACATTTTATGAAAGCAGTATCATTAATAAAGTGCTCTGTTTTTACTAGCCCATTTCAAAATTTTGGCTATACAGTTACCTTATGCCAAATGCATTGCCAAGAAATGAGAACTTGTGAGAATATGGTGCTGTGGATTAAAAGAAAGTAATGAAATTTGTATTCCAAGATTATTCGGGTCTCCCACTGGGTCCACGTTCGTAGGTTTGCCGACGTTTCGATGGCCGAGTCGTCCATCGTCTTCAGGGCATGTCGGTACTCGGGTATTTGGCCGCCTTATATAGTTTGGTCGGGAGTTCAGGTCACGTCTTGATTGGTCGGACGCTTTCCGCCTCTTGTTTTCCTTGATGTTCCTCAAAATGGGTTTCCACGCGTTACTGAGGGAGTATCCGCTGTCTCGGTTAATGGATTTGTTTTCGAGCCGGATCGCTATTGCTTCCTTAGTCAATCTTTCCCAAAATTTCTCTTCTCGGCAAAGACCAAACTATATAAGGCGGCCAAATACCTGAGTACCGACATGCCCTGAAGACGATGGACGACTCGGCCATCGAAACGTCGGCAAACCTACGAACGTGGACCCGGTGGGAGACCCGAATAATCTTGGAAAACATTATTCGCCGGGAAAGTACCAGATCATTCTTCAATGAAATTTGTAGTTTGAAGTATTGCTATGAAAGAAAGAAGATATTATTTGTGAATAAACCCCACTGAAAGTGTGATGAAGACTTGATTTTGACTGCACAGGTATAAATCATAACAAAATTGTTTTGATATTCAACAGTTAAATGGCTAAGTCTAAGTATGAAGTGAATCTAGAGATATTTGATATTCACAGTGAGACGTCTTGGGTGGATGGAACCGGTATTAAGCAGAAACCTGCAAAATCCTGCAATAAGTTTTAATTCCAGATTGCACTATAGGTTAATATGCATTCTTATTCTGTGTTAAATGGAAACTAATGTGGGATCAGAATTGATATCCATTTTCATGTCTATTGTTAAGCAGAATCTCAAGACAAAATACATCATTCATTATTGCAAGTTAGCCATAGCCATGTGTCTTTTATGACTAATTCATCCCAACTCACTTTTCAGCAGGGGAAATATTCTCTGTATTTTCTCTAATGGTCTCCCCCATCTCAAACTACCAAGAAAGTGTATTTTTTCTGCTAACAGAGCATGCCTGCTATCAGAATGTATCCCAAGTTGACATTCATTTTCTGCCACCCCTAGCTACATACAGGCGATAATTATGTAAAATTGAATGCATACTATCTTGTGTAACTATGTGGATTGCAGTTATCTATGGAATGAGGTAAGAAACTTTACTCTCCACATGACTTATTTGGCAGCCCAGGTTTCATTGTGTGCGACATCATTAGTATACATCTAAAGTATCTTATATAATTTTCAGCACTTGTTAATTGTTTGCTGGCTCATTTTCGTGTTAGCCACTCATCTGTGAGCAACATCATAATAGAATTTGTTGTCTCAGGCGTAACTTTATGGAATTTGCTTAACATGGTAATAGGTTTGGGTTATTTTATCTGTTTAGTGAATCTCACCATGCTGTGTATCATCTTAATATTGAAAAATAAATTGGAACTCATTAATTGTAATTTTAAATTAAGCAATTGAACATGTTGGAAATTACGTACAAGGGTATTAGAAAAGTTCTTGGAATGTAATAGAAATAAACGACTAACCTCAGTGAAACTTTTTTAGTTTTCAGTGTAGTCTCCCTGTACACTGAAGCACTTGGGTCAATGTCTTGATCCCATCTTGAAAATGAGATTCCTTCAGGCCTGCGAAATATCCATCTACTTCTGCCGTTAGTTCTTTGTTTGAAGAGAATCAAGCAACCAAGTTAACCAAGAAAAATTTTTAGCATGGGGAAAAGATAAATCTGGTGGAGCCAAATCAAGTGAATGGAGTGGGTGTGACATCAATGCATATCTTAGTTGACATTTTTGCCATGGCAATGGCACTTGTCTGTGGGCATGCATTGCTTTGATGAAAGATAACTTTCTTTCTTGCCAAACCTAGTCTTTTTCATTTATCTTTTCTACATCTACATCAATACCCTACGAGCCACCAAAAAGGTGTGCAGCTGGGGGTGCAGCACCAGGAGAAAAGGGT
Organism: Hetaerina americana; assembly: GCF_022747635.1. Classification (NCBI taxonomy): domain Eukaryota; kingdom Metazoa; phylum Arthropoda; class Insecta; order Odonata; family Calopterygidae; genus Hetaerina; species Hetaerina americana. The sequence goes on along the minus strand of NW_027287538.1, from coordinate 64,798,821 downwards.
AAGGGATGAGGGGGGTTAGGATTTTTCAAATGGATGGGGAAAGGTGGGGGGAACCTGCCAGAAAAAAATATATATATCTATATATATATGGGTCGCGGTAGTCCAGTGGGTAGAGCGTTGGACTGCTGACCATAGGGTCCCGGGTTCGATTCCCGGGCAAGGCACTCTGGGCACATGCAGCTCCACCCAAGCTAAAGTGATTTTTCAGGTACCAGGTCTTCCTGGGAAACCATCACCGGCACAGGGAAAGGAACTGGCCCCCCTACCCTGATGTGTGAATTTTCACACGCCGTATAGGGCTTAGTACTGGGTGATCTCTACTATCATCTACTAAACCAACCTTCGGGTTGATTACTATGTTTATGGTTTTATATATATATATTTTTTTATGCTCGTATAACCATGCGCAGTCCCTAACTTGTCAGCTAATACTTATTGTGTTGAACTGACTCCTGGGGGATTTCGATTACAAGCATTCTGGTCTCTTATTGTTCTTGGAAAAATGACCATTTAAACCTGTCTGTCTTGCAGTCAATCTCTCTAATCTTATATTCGTGATCCTTCCGCCCGTAATACGTTGGGGTTCGTATCATGTTCATAATGTCATCGGAAAAGGCCCCATCTTTAAATGTTTTTATTAAGTTTAATCTATATTGTAAATGCTGATGTGTGAGGGAATCCCAGCCTAAATATTCTAGTAAAGTAGATAAGCTACTGCGTTGGTCATAGCAATGTTTGAAAAATATAGCCCCCCTCCGCTGAACTCGATCTAATTCCAAAATCAAATTTATCTCTTGAGGATCCCACATACTGGCAGCATACTCTAGATGGGGCCTGACTAGGGCAAGAAAACACAGTTCCTTCACTTTTTCGTCACATTTACTCAGCACTTTTTACAAATCCTAATTTTTTATTAGCATGACTGCATATTTCTCGTATGTGCTTTCCCCAGGATAGATCGTGAGTAATTGTTACACCCAAGTATTTAAAGGAATCTACCCTTGCAATTTCTGTTTGTTTTACTTTGTAACTAAATGGGAAGGAATTACTCAATTTATTGCTACGCATTTTTTCAAATTTAATTCCAATTGCCAAGTATCGCCCCAAGTCTGAATTGCATCTAGGTCGTTAGCTAATGCGACTCTGTCTTCCCGACTTCGAATGTCCACATAAATCACCACATTATCAGCAAAATGATGGAGCCTGCTATTAATTACGGTACTGAGGTCATTTATGTAAATAAGGAAGAGAAGGGGGCCTATGACACTTCCTTGTGGTAAACCCAACATGACCTTGACAGTATCCGATGGTACACCGTCCAGGACTACTGTTTGAACACGATTTTTTAAAAATTGTTTAATCCAGCATACTACTCCTGTGTACTCCATACTAATCGAGTATAATACTCCTGTGTATTCCATAAGTTTCCAACTTCGCGAATAACTTGCAATGAGGGACTTTATCAAAAGCTTTTCTAAAATCTAGGAATATGGCATGAACAGTAATATTACTTTCAGCGGAATGCATTATATCATGAACAAAGGGTGCGAGTTGAATTTTGCAGGATCTACCTTTATGGAACCTTAGTTGGTTATTAATCAATATTGGCTATCCAGGTATCTCAAAATGGAACTAACAATGATGTGTTCAAGAATTTTACAGGAGGTGGAGGTGAGCGATATTGGCCTATAATTACTGGGCTCCTCCTGGTCTCCATTTGTAAATATGGGCGTTACAGAAGCTATCTTCCAGCTGCCTGGCATGCTTTCTTCTACTAATGATTTCTTTATTATTATATCAAGATAATTGCTGCAGTTGGTCCAAGAGGTTAGCATAGTATTGTGCAGTAATTGTTTGACCAGTGGGAAGATAATCTATCAGCAGAATCTCTTTCCCATCCCAGAAGAGAAGCCATTAACTTTCCAGTTAACCATATTGCTTTTGCTTATTTTGTGGTGGGGAATCAACGTTACCTCTGCTATGGCTGCTGTTTTGTCTCTGAAGAATAGTAGTGGCCCAAGTTTCATCTGTGGTCTCAAACTGGCGCAGAAAATCTTGTTGGTTGCTCTTAAAACTGGTCAAACATTGTCTAGAAATTTCCATTCTGTTGCATTTGTGATTGTGCGTCAAGAGAGGTGGTACCCATCTGGCAGACAATTTTCTCATATCCAAGTCCACTGTGATAAAATATGATATCCCCATTCAGATGACATCCCCACAGCTTCAGCAATTTCTTGAACTTTCAGTTGGCAATCCTCTATGCCTATTTTATGCACTTTGCAAATAATTTCTGGGGTAGTTGCACATTTTGGCCATCACTATGTGGATCTAGGCTATCCCGACGTGACTTAAAATTGGTTGTCCACTTAGAAACAGTTGACTTTGAAGGAGCAGAGTCACTGAGAGTGTTCTGAAAGTCAGCATAAATTTCCTTTGCTTTCATACCTTGTTTTACGAAGTATTTAATTACTGCTTGAATCTTAATTTTTTCCATCTCCACAAATCATCACATGGGAACAGCAACAGATAGGCATCCACACCACAGATCCCCTCCCAGAGCACTGATGCATTACATTCTTGCTCATTAAGGTATATCTATTGCTGCTTGGGAAACCGATTGTGCTAGCGCTGATATCTGGTGGTGGCCCAGGGAACCTTTCTAACCACCCTTGTGAAAGGGTAAAAGAAGGTTAACTATAAAAAATAACAATATGTGCATATATAGTTAATAAATGTTAATATTAGTTATAATGTAGAAATGTACATATACAATGTGGCATTATGTAATTTATCAGCCATCTCACTTGTGTAATTTTAGCTACATATCATGTTCTAATACCCGTTCATATGGTCAAATAGTGAAAGTGGTGTACCCCCCTTGCACCAGTGGCTGACCCTGAGTTGAGTGGAAGTGTCTTTTCCGGAAAAATGTCCTGGTCTTCTCTGATTCCTCTGATGACAAGTTTCACTGTACTTGGTTATGTTATTGTTGCTCTCATGTATATACCCCCAATCCAACTCATTAGTATTGATAAAATAATTAATTTTCAAGGTTTCTGCAAAATTAAAAGGAGTAGTTAGTGGTTCATAGGAGATAAATTCACGATGAACAGTTTTCCGCCTTCATATGTAAAAAGTAACCTGTACCAAGTTGGCAACATTGGCAAACCCATCAAATCGAGAGTAAATTATATACCATGGTACACTTTTTCTATCACTTACATCTTCATATGTTTGTCATGAAACTTTTACTTCATGCTGCAACATTATCAGCTAGGAATATTGCATCAAGTTGTTTGGCAGCTCCAAAGACAAAGTATGTCTTAAGCAGCTGACAGTACTAATTCCTCTACTGTGTTTGATTATTCTTCTTGAGTGATAAGTAGACTAGCTTTGAATTATGCTTCAAATGATGGCCATTAAAAGTAGAAAATGTCATAATTTGCAGATAATATTCTTAAACTTGCATACCTTTCATTGAAACATTCCATACTCTTGTAAGCTGTCATGCATTGCTTTGAAATGATGCTGTGAGTGAGATTTTTTCATACTCCTTTGGGCAGTGTTTTTAAAAGTAATACTCTTTGGGGAATAGCTTCTCTTTTTTCATCTGTATGAATGAGTGCAATAAGTAAATGGGTCATACCTGTGTTGGAACACCATACTTGTCCCTTGGTGGATGTGCTGGCCAGGTGGTGCTAGCATGAGTAGGACCTATACCCCTCTGCACTTGCTGTTGATAAAATTTGAATAGGATCATGCTCTGAGGCATTGCCTGTAACTAGTATTTTAGCAGGATTTTGTGGTTGCCATTAATTCATTTTTCAGTTGAACTTCTGCTCTTGTAGGCATTTGTAGCATTTAGGAACTTCATGAAACTGTCTGATGGACAGGTAGAGAAGTTTGCTTAAATATAATGAGAGAAAAGCCATAAAACCTGTCAAATGTTACAGAATTTTCTCCGCTCTTGCTAGATATCTAAAGTTTCATGTTTTGTCTTGCTGCCATTAAATGGTAGCCTCTATTTGTGTTAGTTTGAATTCCAAGACTCATTGTTTGTACAGCTGCTTTAAGGTGGCATATATGAATTATCTAAAATTTCACTTTCAACATTTTGTGCAGCTAACATATATAAGTTGGCAGGATCTCTTTATGTACTAAACTGTTCTTGTAGCCTAACCTCCTCATCTCATACCACCAAAAAACATATTATGTTGTACTTATGGTAGATTATCAGTTGAAAAAAAAGTGGTTTATTGAATACTCGCAGATTCATCATTTATCATGCCTATATGTAGTTGAAGATGCAACTCATTTAAAAACATACTTTACACTTACTCGTGGATTTTTATACAGTCCTTATGCCCTTGTAAATGAATGATTTGGCTTGTGGAAGAAAAAATAGCCAATGATGACATGAGTACCATAAGTTGGAGGGATTTTGATCCATACAATGTTTAGTCTGTGAAGTGTTTATTCATCGTGGAAAACATGTCCAGCAGTTGAACTCAGTCTCTGGTTACCATCTTCCTGAGGGATTTACTCTTGTTGTGACAGTTTTTCTAAATTTTCATTTTCTTATCTTTTTTTGAGGTGTACTCTGTTGGTGAAACATGGGAGTCAGTAATAGTCATAACTTCTTACAATTATTTATTGATTTTTATCTTTTGTTATAAATAGCACACAGTAATGTGGCATTTCCATTTTATAAAGCTCTCTTTTTTTACAAACTTTTATCTTTGGGAAAATATTTCTCTCTAACTCTATGGGTGACATTTGTGAAAGTTATAAAATTACATTTTGTAACTCATAACCATTTGGACATTGATATTTGGTCTTGATAACTACAGTAGCAGATAAATTACATAAATCCACTGCATACCTCTATTTGATTCAGATTGGCTATTTCTCATTATGTATCACCCTTATTTTTACCCTTTGCTAGAGAAGCAAAATTGATCAAAGCAATAGGGTGTACATGCTGAATGTTCACAAGATGAAATATTCTTTCTTTTCCTGTGAACAAGAAGTAAAATAAGCATCTAATGCAACATTTTTAAATACTACTTAGCACTTACTTAGACGTGATCTGTATTTTAATTAGCCATTTAATTTCGACATGTGGGGACTTCTTAAAAATATATGAACATTGAACAATGTCATCATTAAATCTATACGGACAAACATATAAATATATCATCTATAAATTTTATATTCAGTTGAAATCTTCACAGACATTTTTCACGAAGTGGATTATCCTCCAGCGTTTACATTGATTTATTTTGGTTTATACTCTGCTTACATCCAACAATAAGTTACAATTGCATGCTTCACATAGTAGAGTATATGCTGTTATCATGCTTTCATCATAAATATGGAACAGTTAAATTGCAAAATAGGTATTTTTTCAAATGGTTACATGTATTATTCCTGATTTACGAAACCCTGCTTATTTACATATCATAATCAGAATCATAGGTTGTAACTCAAGCCTCACATTTGATTAATTAAATAAAATAAGACTTGATTGCAGAGGTTATCATTGCTCAAAAGAATCTAGCAAAACTAGGACGTGTTTTCAAATATTTTTCTGTAAAATTAGTACATTTTTAAGTATCATTGCAGCTTTCATTTGCTTTATGAATTGAGAGGCTTTCTTTGCACCTATAAAAATTATCTATGGTAAAACATGAATAATAGAAATTATAAACTTTGAAAACCTGAGTGTTTTAGGTGCTGCTTTAAAATGGAAAGCAATTATTTTTTACTAGATGGCATATTTTGCTACTTGCTCACCCTCTACAAACACCTGTAAATCACACTCTAGCCAATTGAATGTCTTCAGCTGACAACAAATTTCATTTGGAATTAGTGTATTACCAAATACTAATCCATTTATAATGACATTATTTTTTCCATTTCGTTCACCCTATGGCTCCTACTTCAAAGCTATATGTACTTTCATACAGCCAAATGATAATTACTTAAAATCACTATAACTAGCCTTAATGGCTACCTTTGTTAATGCAGAAATCAAAATTTTATATTGGCACTTTTCCAAAAATATGCTGGAAAAATAGTGTATAACTTCTTGTTGGGTGGTTTGTGCTTCAACACAGTTAGATCTCGAAAGAGTTCTTGCTTTACTTATGTTCCAATCCCTAAATTTTCCCCCATGTAACTTTTGAAAATATCAATTGTTGGTCTTCACACACCATTTACAATTACATTACTCCTGCATCTCTGTACCACAGGATTTGTTATGCTTTGGAAGGGGAAGACGCTTAATACACTTAATTGTACTAGTGGAGTTGTTGTCTTCCCATTCTGCCATCCCCACCTTCTTCCTCTTCCATTGCTTTCAGCTGTTTCACGACTTGGGCATGCTCTTCCAAGAGGCGAGCAAATTCATTCTTTCTGCTTTCTACTTCACCCTGAAATTAAATAGATTCAATTAATGTGAGACACTATCAGAAGGTATTGGTAAACATTGATTATGAAATATTTTTAAGGAAACATGTTTGGATCATAATTTGTGCCATATCCTTCAGCTGTAAGATCTCTAACATATCTCTTCAGGGACACGACTGGGATGTGCTTCCTTCAAAGTTAAAACAGTTAACTAAGTTCTCTTGCCATGTACTACTGGAGCGTTTGAATTCATATTGAGGAGTTTCATCATCTAAAATTTGAGCTGGGGAAACTTTGGACTGCAAATTTAGGGAAATAAGTAATCTTTTCATGTTCTGATGTCAGTTTGATAATTACTCAGTCTAAAACTATGGCTGGGTAATGCAGTGTAATTACTGTGTAAGCTAGTGGCTGGGTAATTGCGGTGTAATTACATTTTGGCATTAAGGATTGCATAAGAATTTCTTTTGTGAGGTTTCTTGATCCAAGTATGGTATGTGATAAGGTTTAAAATTCCCAAGTTTTAGTGATGAGAACCCCTCTAGATTGCCAGTTGTAACATTTACTTCTTGATGACATGTTTCTATGCATCATGCCATAGAATCAAGAGTGGGAATCACGGAGGCATCAGGTTTTATTTTAAAGTTGGGGGTTGCGGTCGACCTGCTTTCAGAATACTATTGCTAATATTTTTTAGGCTAAACATACGTAGTACACATTTGGACCTATACTGGGGCAATTTATTTCTAATTGTGTATATTTCAAACATATAAGCATATTGAATGTGATAAATAATTTATTATTAATTTAGAAACATATTTTACGACTTTTACATGTTAACTCTCGTTGAGAATGTAAAAGAAATAACCTCGAAGCAAAACAATCTTTTTCTCCGACCTGGTAAACTCCTGGTTATTTATTATTTCAGGATGAGTCGATAGAATTTATTTTCCTTTTGCAGTGCTTACCTGGATTTGTTTTATCCTGGCGTCTGAAAGTTCCTTTTGGCTTGAGGAGTGGGTGAGGGTGCCGTGCCTCTTGAAATCTCCTTCCCCTTCGTCTTCCTTGCTCTCCTCCCTGTAAACACTCTCGAGGGAAGGGTCACACTCAACGGCCACCACAACCTCCACACCAAAATCGCTCCTGTCGATGACTGCTTTCTCATCCGGGCTCATCGGAGGACTGGCCTTTTCCGCATCCACGTCGTTTACCACTAAGCTGCAAGATAAAACGAGGATACATGTCATCGAGGAAACGCAAGGTGAGAATTTAGTTGATTTAAAAACATGGCACTCAACCCAAAGGTTGGTCGGTTTGATAGGTGAGGGAGGACCTCGCCGGGTTCGTTTGGGGTGTGAAATTCACGTGCTAGCAGAACAATAAGGGGGATCAGTTTCCTCGCCTCTGCCGCGTGCGTTTTTCTAGGATAAACGGGCAAGTTGCGGGGTTGGCATAAATATTGAAACTTCATTTGCTCGAGACCTCTGAGGCAGTACACAACCACTCTAATGTTTCTAGCATAATATTTAACGAGTTATCAGATGTGATCATCCAATAGTTTGCGTAATACATACACAGTATTCGTGAGAGGGTATTACAATTTTTGCGATGAAGGGTCGAAGGGATTTATGGGAAGCATCTTTAACGAAAATGTCCATTATTAGGACCGTTGCTATGCTAACCTCTTTGGTGTGTCCATCGAGGTTGATTCTATAACTGCATAGTCCGAGAATAAGCTTAGCTTGCTAGTCGGATTTAGCAAAGCCAAAGATAAGATAAGTCGGATCACGAATCGACCCTAATGGACGCATGCGAATCCAACTGGGAGCTTGGACCGAATCCGTTCTGGAGCTGGTCTCCGAGAACCTTTGTAAACCCTCCGCCCTCTCGAAACTGAGCCCACTGCTTCGCTATGTCCGAAATGGATCCATTGAACCGGAAGCACCGCTCTTCGGACCGGAGCCGAACGCGTAATCAACCAAACGGTTCAGTTCGAAGCGAAATCCATTTCCTGAACCTTTTATGGGTTCAGGGGCAGTACCGGACCGTTTCCCGACTGACACAATGTTTGAAATGCTGCGTCGGAAAAGGAATGAAGTTCTTGTGTTGAGCGATGCATACCGGAATGAAGGGGAGAGGTGAAGGATTCCCATGAACAGTTTTACAGATTTAGTCTCGAAACGTTGAAAACAGTCAAGTTCAGATGACATGGGAGCCATGATTTACAAGGTGTGGTGAAAAAAGATAGGACTGATTTTATAACGTGTTTAAATCGAACATGTCGCCCTCGAAGTTCATGCCTTGGCTGAGGACACACCTTTGCCAACGTTTCTTCCAGCTCTCGAACCCTGCCTGGTAAGCCGCCTGTACTAAATGGGGAAAGGCTGGTTCAAATATATGAAGTTTCATTAAATACCCAAACGCCCGTATGGTAGGGGGAAGGAATTTAACCAAGTGATTTTATCTGGAAGGATAAATTTACAGTCTCCGTAAATAATGCATTCGGTGTTTTATTATTCAGAGCAACCTTAAGTTACGCATAAAAAACTCAAGCCAAGTGAAGGATCAATTCAATGAATTTTAATGACATTCGTGCTCAGTTGCTATTTGCCTATTCTGTTTGCTTGCACTGTGCTAAGTTCGCCAAAACAGCCAAACTGTCAATTTTTTGCCGCATTGTCTCGAGGAAAAACTATATCGTACCTTATACTTCATCTAATCGGCGATGACATGGCTCAGCTGATCGCATACTATATATTCTCAGTGAACCATAAATGCCACAATTGCAGGCTATTGATATTTATCAACAAGACGGTGCCCCTCGGCATTTTCACAATAAAGTCAATCGTACCTGAATATCGTTGGATTGCGGGTGGCGGCCTGGTGGAATTTAACTCTACCAATGACTTCATTTACCTCCATGAAACTAATTAAATTGATATTTCCAATAATGCGTGTTTTGCGAGTGTTACTTAAAGTGGCACTGAATCATCAAATACGTAGACATCATATGCTGACACCCTGTACATAAAGAATGAGACGCGGGTGCGGTTTTCATTCATAAATGAAAGATAGTATGCTAAAAATGGCATATCAACAAATAAAAGTGAACAACGCTGTTGGGCTGATTGAACCGGTTGGCTTTGCGATGACACAAGTTTTGTTTATCAGACTACAAATTGCAATCGTCAGCGAAGGTATTACGTACAGTACCTACGTGGGACATATGGATGAATGTTAGATCTCTTCATCATAGAAAAAATCATAAGATAAGAATGTTAAGAAAAAGTAAGCGTAGGCAATCTCAATGAAAGGAATACGAAGTTAATCTTTAAAGCAAGGCGCCATAAATAATCGCTCCAATTCCAGGTGTCATCTTTAAAAAAAATCACCTCTTTAGACAGGAGGTACGGAAAGACGCGTAAACAAAATTGTGTAACAAGGGAGGAAATTGATTTACGGGACTATGTGAAACTGTAATTATATTATTTTCAACATTTTTTAATAGAGGGCAGAGTTATGTGGTTAAGTAGTGTGGCTTTGAAGAATGAATAACACGCATATTAAAAATGATATTCCCTTTTAAGTCCATGTTGTCATCATGACAGTAGCTTCGTTATTTGGCTCCTAAAGCTCCCGATACCGTATAAATTGCGAGTTAATGCATGTGGTGCTTATTTTTCCGAGTGTTCTCTATATCCGGGGCGTGGTAGCCGAGTCAGTCGATCTCTCGGTTCAAATCCTGGTGGATCAAAAAGTAGCATTAATGTATCATTCATGTTTTTAGAAACGGGGAATACCGTCCTCATCGCGATATGAAGATTAGATTGATACATCCCTCAAATAAATCATTATCTCTCTGTGAACATTTTTTCAATCCATTCTCGCCATCCATCCTTCCTTTTTATCATATCCATTTTTTGACTCGTGTGGTTAATTTATTGCACTGCCCTAGTAAGTACTCTCCTCAGGTAGTCGTTTTTCTTCTCAATCCACCCGATTTTCTGTAGTGATATTTATTGGTTTTTACTTTCCATCCCTTTGCGGAATTTCTTCATCAGTTCTTTTATTTCTCATTTCTGACATACACTGTGTTTATCTTGCTTTCCATATTTTTTCTTTCGTGCTGTTACAGTAATTATTATTTGATCCACATCAGCAGTGTGCAATATCTCTGCGCAAGATCAATCTCCAGAAATTAATTCCTAAGAACTACTCCTCCCATATACCCAAAAAATTAACTAGAGTTGATAGATTTTTTTGGCCCATCGACCCATTCTCCCTTGGGCAATCAAGGAAAGATTTTTTCTGAGCAGTCTATTCAATTAATTATTTTTACACATGCTCACAGACGTAAGCTTAATTTTCGCTGAAATTATCGTAGGTGTGAGTAAGTGATTAATCTTTAATTAGATGCATTTTCTCCAGTCATTTTCGGATAGTTCTTATTAAGCGAAGAAACCTAAAATATTATGAATAAAATTCATTTGTTTGCTTGAAAATCGCAGGAAAAGGCATGAAATTAGTTAGCAGCTATTGTAATCATTTTTTATTCTATATTGAATATTGAAAAATAATCCCTAGTGCATTGTAAGTATTCTTACCAAAGTGCACAGTGAAAGAATATCCTTGTAGAAATTTAGAATTATAAAATGACGCACGATAAAAGCAATTTAATTAAAAATCGGACTAGAAACAGTAAATCATAGGAAATGGGATAATAGTTTGCCAAAGATTTCACAAATATTGGGAATTCACTTTCAATGTAATTGATCAATCCCTTTGGGTTTCTTGGTTACATTATCTTTCAATATCACCAGGTTTAGCATTGGAATTTTTTCGTTCTTTTTCATTGTATTTCATTTTGAAGCCTTATTTTGTTTCAATTTTATCACATACACATGTCAAGGTAAAGATATATTTTATTAGATTCTCAAACCAATATTTATTTTTGCTATTCTTATATTTTTCAATGTTTACAATGATTCTCGAAATTCATTTTTTCATTGATCTAAGGATTGATCTCCAATAATTGGCCACGTCTCCCTTCTCATTTATATTTTTTTGGCAAGTTATACTTGCTTTTCCTTTCTACTCTTGTTTTTTATTTTGGAATCAATTTTTTTAATGCGTCCCATTTTTGTTTATTCTTGTAAAAATTTTTTCCCCGGAAAATGTTAAGATAATCATCTCAGAGCGTCGCTATGTTACTTCTTTTGGAGGGCGCTTGATGTCGTCGTTGGCATGATAAGAGTATTCGCGTGTCTGTTTACCATACGTGCCCAAGTGACGGGAATTTATCGAAAATGTTGTCACCGAAAATCCTTTTGTTCTCGGAAGGAATCGAAATATTCGCAGAGCTATTTTGGAGATCGGCAGTGAGCTCCCTCGGTCTCCTTTCCCCCTCAATTTTCCCGCCAGACCCTTCCCGAAAACCCCAAGTACCTTCCCCCCCCCTGTCCCTCTAACCACCCCCGCAGCCTTCACCAGTCCCGTCTCTTTTTACAATGCAAACAAAAGCTCCGTCGGCATTCCTGGGTGAGGAGGGGATTCCTTGGGGGAAGAAGTGCGAGAGTGAGCAAATGGAATAGGCGGGAGTAGGACATGCAGAAACCCCTCCCTCCTCCTGCGAAGGAACACGAGGTTGGGAAGTGGGTGTGGAAGGAGAAAAAGAGAGAAAAAAGGCCTTGGGAATCGATTCCGTATTTTCGTTCCGAACGAAGTTGATTGCGTGGGTTTTTAGATGCGGGGACGTATAAAGAGGGAGGAGGGGTTTTCACGGCGGCAGAAGAAAGGTGGGCGGGGAGGTTTTGAGGTGGGGTGGTGGAAGGTGTTTTTGGCCTTACGATGGGGGTTGGTTGGTGGTCGTTAGGGGATTCCGAAGGAGGTGGGTGGGTTCAGGGGGCTGGGGGGGGAGAAGGGTGGGATATGGGGGCGGGGGGAGTCAAGGAAGCCGGTTATGTGAGCGCGTCGTGCGCATGGAAGCAGAGGGCTCGGGACAAGGCTTCCGTCCGTCCTTGCGTCACCGGGAGATCTCTCCACGGCGGCGGCGGCTCGTTTGTTCTCTTTTGAGTGGTTTTCGGGCTCGCCTCAAGGAGGTAAGAGTGGTATCTCTCGCTCATTCATAATCTGCCTCGGACACGGATCCTTACTCCTCCTCTCGTCAAACCTCACGGATTCGTAAAATTAATTTACGCAACTCTAACGCGTTCACCCCTTCGCTCATTGATTGGGCTGTTCCCAAGAGGTGATCGAATTCTTCAATTGAAATCAGCCTAGGGATTTAAGGGTTGCATTTACTCGACTGGTGATTGATAGTGAAAACTCTTAAGGATGTTGTAAGAAACGCCTTTATAATTAATTATGTGGAGTATTAAAGCTGTTCTTTCAATTAGCAGGTAATATAAAATGAGTACATAAATCTGCTATCTTAGTCTTTTTATTTGTCATGTGCATAGGGTGTATCTGGCATTTTTTTAAAACATGAACACTTTTTTGCGATAGGTGTTCAAAATTCAGAAACTCGAGAGATGTAATTCATTAGTTGCGATGACGTTTTTTCTCTCCGGACATTTTTTTCAACATTTCTTCTAGGAAATCACAATCCTACATTCGTACCGTACCTGCGACTAGCTTTTGGTAAAAAAAGAATGAGATAAGGTATTTCAAGGAACTTACAGTAGTTAAGAATGAATGTAAGTACATTTTTGTTTACATTCATAGGTTATTAGTCAATCCATAGCTCATTAGGGGTATTTGTTAGTTACAAAAAAGACCTATACTACCATTCATTAAACTTAATGTGGGATATTGTTATCATGGATAATCCGAAGAGCAGCTCTCCAAGCTATCATATTTCCTCCCAATCTCTTCATTAGTTTACAGTTCCTTGAGCTGACATCTTCCATCACCTCATTCGTCCTTAGCGTTCCTCTGTGATTCTTATTTGAGTTTCCTTCAATTATTGTGTTCAGTAAACCCTTGTCCAACCTCAATATGTGTCCAATCAGTTTCCCTTTTCCTCTTGAAAGTGTCCTCCATGGGCTTCTCTATTAAACCAATCTTCAAAGCTCTTCCTCGTTGTTACTCTATCCATATTATGTTCATCTTTCTTCAGTAGCACCACATTTCCATCGCCTCCATCGCCTTATTTAGTCTAATAATTGTTGCATTGCAGAATTGAAAAATGTTTATAAGGAATTCGGTCAAATTCGAGTCTTCTGAAATCAGCTACAGTACCCAACATATTTATTCCTCGAAGAGTGTCGCGTAATCAGTATTTATATAATTATGAGACATATGCGAAAAGTGAGAGCCGTTTGGTCATGAACAAAATATGTTCGTTAGAGAAAGTTTTTATTGGCGGTTTTAGTTTCCTAAAAACATTCTACACTTTTAAACACAATACGCTGTTCGCTTCTAAGAACTTTTCGTAACGGTGAACCAGCTTCTTTAATCCCTCAATATAGAAGTCCGTCGCCTGGGAATTGAACCCGTTGACAGTGGCAGTCTTTGAGATCCTCGTCTTCTTCAAATCATTGTCCACCAAGCCACTGTTTCAAGTGAAAGAAGCGGAAACGGTCGCTAGGTGCAAAGTCGGGAGTTTCGACAGTTATCCATAAACTCTCGTCCACTCAACATTCTTCGCTCTATACAGGAGTATAGAGCGAAGAATGTTGAGCGAAGTGCATACCAACCAACACTTGTATGTGTTGGTTGGTATGCACTTTCGGTACCCACCTTGCACATAAATTGTGATATCCAAGCTTTTTCCTTACAACCGTATAAATAGCGGTGCGTCTAACAAGAGGAAATGCATCAGCCAGAGCATAATCGTCAATTGTCGATTATCAGATCGCAGTTCTTGGTCCATTCGTTGGGCGATTTCATCGGTCTGGATACTGGGCCTACCACTCCGCCCTTCATCAAGAACATTTTTGCAGTAATTTCTGAAGTCTCAACACTATTGTCAAATCTTTCCTTGACCCATTACTGTTGTTCCATAAACTAGACACGAATCTCAATGAATTTTGAGTAGCTAATGATCCTTTTGCACACACAAATCGAATCACGACTAAGCACTTAACAACTGGCGGGAGCGGCGATTTTCGCGACATTGTTATTTACATTTACCAAGAAGTAAAAGACAAATGAATCAAAAAATTAACTTTAGTGGGTTCAGAAAAAAATCAATCGATGACGCTGCATATGAACAACTTTGTTTTCACCCGACAACACTTAAATTGAAGGAAACCACCCTCGCTTTTGTAATGGGCCTTGTAGTACCAGAGTAAATTAGTAACAACTTTCAACCAGGAAAAAGACCGAAATGATCATAGTAAGGTTTTGGAATCAATAAATTAAGTACCTACTCGTAAAAAAATTGTCGGCATCTGATTTTTAATGCTGTAATTAAACCAGTTAGGCTTTCCTCCATTTTTATTAGTTATTGCGTAATTAGATCTACTCTAATATTCGCATTTAAAGAAAAAATTAACCCTCGGGTTCGATCCCTTGGAACGCGAATTGAACCAATTCATGAGATGTTGCTCAATCAGACATACTTTAAATATGCAATTTGGACTTACCAAAACGCCATAATTGTGTGTATAATCATCTGTTGAGTACAAAATGCATAGAGGTACGCGAGGTCAGCAACATTAATGTGAAAGTACAGTGGGGTTTCATTCATTTTGGTTGTAATAAATTTTGATTTTGTTGAAAATATTCTCATATTTTAAAAGGGTAGAAATTAAACAGGATAATAACATAAAATCAGTGAAATTAAACCGATGACTCTATATAATAACTTGTGGGTGGTGAATAGAATAGCTTCTTGATTGATTATTTTTACTGTGATTTTAGGGATACACAATTTCAATTATGTGTTTATGGATATGGGAAAATTACCTGGTGAGAAAACTTACGAGTCTACTAACATGATATTTGCATTTTTTTATAATTTTTTTATTGATTTAACTAAATCAGGCAGGCTCTTTTGGCTAAGTAGTGGCAAGTATGGACCCAAATGTCGTTGCTATTATCAAGATGCCATTGTGCTGCCTCTAATTTGTCGATGATGTGACGCATCAAGTGTATCACACACTGATCTGCTTCATGAAGTAAGAAACGAACGGTGGCAAATATCGGGTATAAATTTGTGCTTTAGGGCATAAAAGATAATGCGTTTGACTCCTAAATATGCTCCTTTCCATCGATTTTATCATTCTCGATGGGAAAAGTCAATCCAAGTTTCGAATGGCTCCCTAAATTAGAAATATCGATGGCACTCTTTTATGCATGACGTAAGAAGAAATACGTATATTGGTTTTCTAGTCGACTAGCAGGTTTCTAAAAATAATACTTCCGTGGGATATTTGGTAACACTGAACATCGTTCAACAGAGGGAGTGTATGTGTTTTAGGGCGATATTATTTCTTTTATTTTTATATTTTACCATTTGGGGAAATAAAAATCTCAATCTATGACTTCAATGAGGCTGACTGATCTGATGACACTAGGTATTACTTCATGTTTTATCATAACAATTCTTCATGAACCAATTAAGAATCAGTTTGGGCGCCACTTTTCGTAGATCATTGTGCGGGTAAAAATCCGTTCACATGGTGGATGTATTTCTTCCTTTGTTTTTCTAAGGATGATAATTCCATTAAAGGCTTCCAGAGCTCCCTGAGCCACTCCCAACCTTGTTTGACAAGTAGGGAAGCCTACATAATATAGCAAAAGTAATAGCTGTTTCAGCTTACTGTCAAGCCTTATGAGGTTGCCATCTTACCGAGTTTTTGGAAGGACTAAAAGCAACCATAAGGAACGACGAGGGGTACGTGTGCATAGGAGGCTGCTTCCATTTCATCCATCCTTCCATACGAATGAAAAGCGGGCAAATATTAATTTCCCGATGGATGAAACTACTTCATAATTGATTTGGACGAGTTTTTAACTAATTTCATTCCTATTATGAGAAAACCTGTATTAAATGTAGCCCACCGGAAGTATTTAATTGTCCTCTTTGTGAATATTATCGAGATTTTGAAGACATCTGCCGTACTTCCGATTAACACCTTGTCGCATTTTATTGAATCGTTATTTTATCGAATAGATTTTGCAAAATATAGCGTTGTCAATGAAATGATTTCAGAAAAAGTGATCTAATTAAGAAGAGCGTTTGAAATTTTGGGATTATATTGAATATGTAAGAGAATCGCAGCATTTGAAAATAGTCGGTAACGAAAGGAAGTTGGTCTGTCGATTTTGTGATCCAAAAATATGTAAGTCATTATCAGTCGGTGAGAAAAGGCATGCAACAGCAAATTCGTGAGACGTTATGCATTATGTTCACACTTTCGTGAATTCAGTGTATATATTATATAGATTAGAGTTGAAATTTCACAATGAAATTAGAAAATTTAGACAATGGGTGGGCTAAATGAGGGAAAGGAATGAATGCTTCTATGGCAGATAAGTTAAGGGAAGCATGCAAATGATTTTAGTCTAACGGATTTGTGCTGTAACTGTCCTCCATTATTTAACCTGATGATTCTATGGCTTTGGTGACACTCCCCTGTAGTTGTAAAGCTAATTGGATTCCAAACTAGTTCAACTACTTTCGGAAATCATTTAAGATTTCAAGTAAATAATTGAGTTATAAGAACATTAAAAGTACGTTTCAAAATTAGAAGCTTGAGGTTTTTTTTCTTTTTTCGATCATTTGTACTTACAGCCACAAAAACTTATGCGCGTTTCATAAGAACCTAATTGATTAAAAAATTATTATTGTGACCATCCTTACTATTAATGTAACTCTTATTGAACTGGGCAACACACAAAAATGGTAAAGCGCATGGAAAAGTAAATAATTTAATATTCATGCTTGAAAGTTATAATTTCAGTTAAAAAAATATTATACACGCATCCGGAAAATTTCCATTACCTCTGTACTCCATGTTTATCCCTGTTTACTACAGGTTTATGTACGAAACAGGATGAAGATTATCCTATATCTGCTATTTCTCTTGCTCATTTGCATGATTTCTGAAAAAAGATTAGTTTTCTTCTGGAAAATTAAATGATGTTAGAGAGAGAAATAACCACTACGATATATGTCAGAAATACTTTTTCACTCGCCCAGTGGTCGACAGATAATGTGGGCTTTTTGATACAAAAAGCCTAACATAGAAACTGGAACGATACCTTCCACCAAACGTGTTAGGTAAATAGATGATGTAGCATTTTAATAGTTTTAATTATATATGCCTCAGGCAATTCACCATGAAAAATTTCTTTTCTGCTATGTTTTTAATTTATAGCTGATCTCTTAACCCCCCATTTCACAGAACCCTCTTATGTTTTACTAGGAGGGGTTTTTACATGTATATAGACGGAGAAGGGTTCAGATATTTGCATAGGAATTATGTAGCATCGTGGTGTTGGGAAGATACAAGAATCTCATGCTTTAAACTACGACCTCATCAGTTGCCAGCTACTCAATTATTTAATTAATTTCCATTAATCAGTATTTGAAAGTTTTTCGAATCCAAATCCTCCATTTCTCTTGACTGGAATGTTTTAAACAGATATTATTACTCTATAATTTTGAATTTGTCGAAACTGAAACATTTGTCGTCAGTGATTTTTACATGCTATGGAAAAATAACTTCATAAAGGTTTTGCTACGGGACTAGGCTAGGGTCACTAGCGGGACCATTTGTATAACCTAATTAAAATATAGTTTATTAAGACAAAGTGTCACTGTTTCTCTTCCTTCCGTAATGGCAGCCCGTGTGTGTTATGGGAGGGCGCGTTAGTTATCACCTCGATTTATTATTAGTTATAGAGAAGTATTTCATTGGTATAATAGCATCTTTTAGTTTCCTGATCATATATTAACGTTCTGTATATATCTATATGTATATGCCGTTCCAGAGTTGAAGAAAATAACCCTCGGGGAGGCTGAGACTATAATTTAATAGATTCACATTGGGCTCATTCATTCAGCTACGAAGGTCGTGTTGCTCACACCCATGGCGTATGTTTTCGATGGCAAGCTTTAGTTCCAACGACTCTTTCTCATTTTTAAATTGAATTTTGACGATCACGTATATCCATGCGGTCCAAAATTTTCTATCCAATTCCATTCAAATCCATACTCAGTGTTCCCCGGTACTAGGCAGCGGAAACTACTTGGAGGAGAGCAGATGAGAATATCTATAAGATTCTTTTAAATTTGGTGCGAGGAACGATACGGCGGTGATCAGTCTCTAATATTACGATCGCGCTAACTTTTATTTTTTACGCTTCCTCGATGGCAAATCGAAAAACGGAGCAAAGGTCAAGGGAGTCGAACATCCCTCCTTAACGACCGTAAGCCGTCTCCATGGAAATGTCGGCGATCCCATCCCTCAAGGGACCGTCCTTCTAAATACGTCTTCGATTTTTTTTTCCTGCCTCTTCCTCTCGACGGGGCTGGCAGAGGAGAGAGACGTTAAGAGGAGGGGTTATGTACGAGCATGTCCGTGTGTGTTTTGCGGTGGTTACGTATTGGTATAGATTTGTTGGTGGATAGATAGGGTCTGTGTGTGTGGTGAGTGGGGGAGGGTCGGTTTGGAGGTGAAAGGAGTCACGGCAATGGAATATTTGGGTCAATTCGGTAGTGGCTTCCTGAGGTCGGTTCACTCGGCTCGTTGCCTGGACACAGTCATTGATAGAGGCTCTAGGTCACGGGATTCTTTGCGTCATTCCGTGACGTCTTGAACTCTCAGAATTTATTCCTTTCAATGGACGTCTCGGTGGAAATAACGCTTCCATCCTCTTCTTTCTCTAAGCTTTCTATCTCTCCCTCTCTCTATCCCTTTCATTGCCTCGCCGCTTTCCCTCTCATCTTTCCCCTCCCTCAATCTTCTGCGACCTCTCTCAGCCCGGCATTATCCCTGCCCCATATGTTCCAAGTGGAAGTTCTCCGACGCACGGCTTCGAAGATGAACATGATCGGTCGAGCACAACCGCAAGTGCATTAAAGATTCTATTAAAAATCCTCTACGACGTCTGTGCTCTGATATATTAGGACTTTTGAAAACATGCTATCTCGCCCCCTTTGTCCTTCCACGTGAGGTCACATCAAGCCTTCTTCCTCAATATGACGTCATGCTCCGAGAATATTTTCCCAGGTTTAACTCAGTTTTTTCAATCACATTTTTTTATTTTTTCAATAAAACATACAGTAGTGTTACGTACTTTGCTTTTATCTCGCTTATTACTTAGGTCGCTGTTGCGACATTCATGTCACGTATGCCGTGACTCTCACCTCTATGCCTGGTAACATCACGCTCGATCAGACCCGATCCCTCGCCCTTATGTCGTCATTTTGGTACCATGTCATGTGAAATTCTCAAGCCCTTAGTATTAGTTAATCCTGGGAAACTGGTGATGAATTTCTGTGTTCTCCAAATTTAAACCTTTAGAAACTATTTGTGGAACTTTGACTCAAAACATCGATGTGAAATCAACTTATTTCTTTGCATGATATGGGGTCATTCTTTTATTTTTTCCATCTTGTTGGAGCCCTATTCAATTGATACCCATAAATGTGATGTTAGAGACTCTTGTATGGAATTTTATATCTGCATTTGCCTTGCTAGCCGCTAAATTAATTTTAGCTGGGACTGTTAAGGTCATCATTCGTAAAAGCTAAAGTTTTACGACATGATGGTTGATCAGCAAGTAATTTAGTAATTACATCTCCGTTATTCAATGAACGTGTATATGATAATGATTATTGAAACATACAATAATTAATTACACAGTAAATAAATACATAGAAGAATAAATTGAACTTAGGAAGGTGATCGCAACGAGAATCAAAGTGTTGTTAATTTTGTAGCTATAATTTTCAACATTTTCTTCTGCCGTGGACGCAGGTTGAGAGTGGCTCGTGTTCTTTGTCCATCTCAAATTATGTCAAACTTTAGTTACTCTTCAGTTTCTTATAGAATTATAATTTTTCATTTCTTGAGTATCAGGAGCTCGAACTTCAGCCCCCATAAGTTGCCTAACTTCATCTTCTAGAAACTCAACTCCAACTTGTATCAAAGGAGAGGACCAATATACGCAGTGAACTACCAACCTTAGGGGAGGTAGCCTGCACTTATGCCGTCACAGATTTTCCATAGAATACACGCGCTAACGAATCTCGTTGCTTCGCGAAGGTTTCCTCTCTACGTCCCCACTTTTCTGCATGCCTGCATCAACACATCCATCTCATCATGACTTCCTACTACTTTAAGAGGCCAACGGCTAGGGACGCGTATTATTGCCCCCTCCAACTTCTCCCTCCCCAGTCTTCAAAACCCCAACACCCCTACCCTCCTCCCTTCCACTCCTCCGCCCACTTTGCTCCAGTCGTGGCGTGTTGCGCTTCAACGATGCTCGTTTGTCTTCGATCGTGATGGATAGGTCTTCGTTTAACCTTAGGGATGGTGGTAGGGAGGGGAGGTTTTGGAGGGGGGAAGGAGGGGAGAGACTGGGTTTGGAGTAGTTGATGTCAGCTGATATGAAACGCGGGAAAGTCCCCGCAGAGTGAAGGAACTCCGCTCTCTGCTGCCTTGTGATATCCGAGAAAGTCTCGAAACCTCTTGAAGCCTGTTTCCCCAAATTCTGTTTTCTTTCCGCAATGCTGTTTTTCTCCATGTGCATATCCTTTACTTTCTTCTTGTATCTTTTCAAGATCTCAGGTTCAGTAACTTTCCAAGCTCCATTATTTCTTGCGTTCTTAGACATCGCATTACCTAAGGAGTGTATCTCGTATTACTCTTTAATGTTTCAGTAGTAAGATCGATAGTTGAGTATTATTAGTTATAGTGAATAGATTGAGAATGCGTATTGTGGACGACGAGGTGAAAATGGACCCATTCACACGTATCGATTTGTTTGCTTAATTCCTTTACGGAATGAATTGGTTTATTTTTTTGCTATGCATTGGGTTGTTGTGGACCTACATTTGTGCTGAAATCATGCAATTGACAACATCATCAGGTAAACAATACTAGATTACGATTTTCAAGTCAATATGTATCAATTCTTGAAATTAAATTCTTCTTGGCAAGGACAGCGTTAATCTTAAGCATCATCATAATATGGGCCAATTTATGTTTGTTGTCTCTGGTTATCAATCTGAGGATTGCTTAATAGCAGCTCTTGAAGATATTCCCTGCATATACATACAGGGTGCGGCGCTCAAATCCGGATAAGCATGCGTTTCCCCGAATGAGATTTCCTCGCCGGGTTGGCGAAATCTTCCCCAGACTTCTCCGAAGCATTTTACTTAGCCACAATATCGTAAACGGTTGATCTGGGGTACCAGAAGAAGAATGGGACTATTTCGAAAAATATGACGTCCAGCGCGAGCACTTTCGATAATAGCGGCTCTTCGATTGTACTCCGCACTTGTACGTAACATCTCGACCATTTTGAGGTTATAACTGTTTACTAGATGCCTATAGATTTCAAGAACGCCAATCGCAACCTCCAGTGGAACTACGATATGGATGGAAATTCAAATTGAAATTTGTCCGGATCTAAGCGCTGCACCCTGTACATGTAATCCCTCATACAACCCTACCCGTCTCGTGGCCTCATGGCCATCAGTAAATCCATTTGAATTACGATATTTCCTAGTCATTTCCCTCGTCTTCTTGTAAGTGTCCTCCATATGCTGCTCTCTTTGCCCACTTTGGCATTGTGGATTGCATAAAATCAGCAGGAATTCGTGTGCACGATAGGAAATACTTCAAGGATGTAAAATAAAACTGAATCAAGAGAAAACTAAAATCCTAGAATCGAGGGAGAAGCTGAAGCCAGGCGTTTTGCGACGAGTGGAGTGATTAGACGGTGTGGAATCATTCAATTAACTCTGGTAAAATCAGATGAAGGATGCCCGACTGGTATTAAGTGCCAAATAACTCAAGCTAAGAAGGAGTTGATGATGTAGAGGCGACTACATACTGAGCCCTAATGGAATGCAGACAGGGAAGTTATGAAAAAGAATTCGCTTGTTGCATAAAATGCCTCTCAAATTCTCTCAGTGCATCCGAGAATCGGTTATTGAAGGAGCGAGCCGGTGAAGAAGGGATTCTTTCGAAATACAATGCTGGAGCTGAATTCATGACAAACAGGATAAACAAGAGAATATACGTAGAAGAAAAATCGTTTCAGAGTGCTAAATGAAAAAGAAGGGGCAAATGAATTGGACAATTCTTGGGACTCATTGATTTAATTGGAATGCTAAATCAAGAAAAATAAAAGGGATGATGAAATGAGAAAGAGCGAGGAACAATATATACGCGTATTAAATAAAATGGGATAGAAGAAAGAAGAGTTATCGGGTCCTCAGGCAATTGCATAATTACAATTGACACTCGACGAATAAAAGGTGCAGCCAAGCAATCTTTGGGATGAATGAATGATTTTCTTATCCTTTGACACTTTTTGTAGTTCATTACAGTACTAGTTTTGTAAGTTTGAATGTCATCAAGATAGGGTATTTTGCACTGGTTAGTATTTTGAGATATGGTATAACAGTGTGGGGATCCACTGGTTACACAAAAATTAATATACCAAAACTTAGAGAGCAAAAAATACTCGAGAACATGTCTGAGGTTAGATGAAAAATAGAAATATTCTAGATGGAAGAAATATCTTTCAAAAATTGGGAATCCTGCCTGTTTACAGGCTGTATAGATGTACCATTATAATAGGAAACTATTTTAATCTCAAATGTAAAATACCTGATTTACATAAAAAGGAATGACCGTCGAGGGACAATTTTAAAGACATAACAAAATATACCATTAAAATCAAGGTAGAGGAAAATTGGAGGTTAGTGTACCTCTAATTTTTTAATGAAATACCTAAGGATTTAAGAATGATACAGTCGGCCAATGCTGTGAAAGGGAGAATAAAAGAATGGCCATTACACAAAATGGATTAGGGCTCGGAACAAGACTTGACACAGAATGCATGTTTATTTAGGTTTATAATTGCAACAGTTTAAGCTATTTTTTTGTTTATGTGACACCTGCTGTCAAGCCAGAACTGACTGGCTTAGCAGGACTAGAATGAGTATTCCATTTATAAAAGTCATTAAATACTACTATTAGTAATACTACATATAATGAAGATCATACGCCTATGATATATGGCGAAAATTGTCTGTAATTATATTTTATATTGAAATGTTTCTGTTGTATATCATATGTGAGGAAGATTATTTAACTATTACATATGATTAAGATTGAATGTAAATGTATTTTTTATTCACATTGATATGTAGTAATTCAATACGAAATAAGCCAGAAAATATTCATCTCTAATAAAAGAAAAAAAATCACTTTCTCTATGCCTTCACAGATATATGCCAGTGCCATAATAGTCGGATGTAAGCATATGTACTTCCATTACTACGTTGGTGATCTTAGGTTTAGTTTCAATTCTCGCTTTAACGATCCTATCGTAACACCGCCGAAAGCTCTTTAAGTCCGTCGATTTTCTCGCACCTACATATCCAATTATAGATCCGCTGTAAATTGTCCTGTAGTTATCCCTGCTTAAGTTACCTTCTTCGTGGTATCTCGCTTCACCCTACCCTAAAATACGAGTATCTAGATCCATTTGCCACGTATTCGCTCGCAGGTATTTCGGTCTTCCGCAGCTCCGACATGACCCATCGGACTAATGTGGTTCCAGTTATAAATTGTAAATCTTTGTATGGTAAACTTAACTGATGTACTCTCTCGACAGCTCTCCGTTCTTTGATCCGAGTGGATCCGAATGCGATGCGAAATAATTTATTATATTCTGAGTATATTTTATTTGAGAGGTCTTATGAGTGACTTAAAGTGACTTCATTGGAAGTCACTTTAAGTCACTCATTCATCGTTCTCTACAGCATGAGCTGTAAAATAGTGTACGTGTCACGAAAATTTGAGGTGGTTAAGAACCTGTTTAACATATTAGTTTAATTAGCCTGCGTTGTGCTTGCCATTTTTATCAAACGCAAACATTTCTGTGTAGGAAAAGTCATTAATTTTTTCCACCTGTTTGGTCCTCATTCTTACTGATTTTGTCTTTATGCCATTTTAAGATGATTTAGGCAATCAATTCATCAATATCGAGTTAAAGAAGTGAAAATGGATTCCAAGGATTTCAAGAGATTTCCGAGGGCCTTTTCAGCTCCACCACAGAACTTAGTCCAACGCATCAGCTGCAGCAGTTAATCTCCTGCTCCCCGTAAAATCTTCGTGGACACCGTAAAAATAGCAAAACATCGTGAAACCTCGAGACTTGAAGGACATTTAGCCCGTTTTCCTGTTCTTTCAC
Source organism: Hetaerina americana (assembly GCF_022747635.1). NCBI lineage: Eukaryota > Metazoa > Arthropoda > Insecta > Odonata > Calopterygidae > Hetaerina > Hetaerina americana. The sequence goes on along the minus strand of NW_027287538.1, from coordinate 64,774,020 downwards.
CTCCTGCTACGAGGGCGATGATGCACTGTAAGGAGATGATATACCTTTATATACCCTGCTACGCCTTCTCACTCCTCGCACCGGGAAGTCTCCCACAGCATGCGAAATATCTCGAGGAAGACGAAAGAGTGGGCATAGTGGTGGGCTTCGAAGCCACGCCACACGTTTTAGGGGTCGAAGTAGGGAATATCCCCGGCGACCGTCTTAAAGGTCCGCTTGTTGACACTGGATCTCATTCCGAATCGGAGGCGTGTCAAATGCGAGGGAAAAGGATGTGGCGGGATCACTCTGTCCCCTCCTCGCCCCTCCACCGGCGCAGACGCCCAGTGTCCGTGCGCCGCTGCTGTCCTCGTACATTCCACGCCGCGAGTCGATTCTCACCGCCCGCATAAGGATAGTTGCAGTGGGGAAATATTCGTCGTTGGTTAAGCCATCCTATTATGGATTGAAGGAAGGCCGGCCGAGCGCTGTGACGAACAAATATCCGTTTTTCGCCGATTATGACAATGACTAAAAAAAAGGGGGTTAGCTTCACTTGTGTCGCAATAGCTTCCTCGTGCTCCAGAACATCGATCCCTTGGGAAATAAGGGTTCAATTCCCGGCTAACGCATGCCATTGTGACTTATGGACTGTCACATGTAACGGCAGTGCAGAATATGAGAGGAAAGAACTCAAAATGTAAAGAATCACATTAGTTTTGCGTTCGCTCCCTGTCGTATTTTATAAAAATGCAAACATTTGCAAGAGTATCTCCAAAATGTAAAATATAAATTGAGGATTTTTAAAGTTTTAAATGCTTCTAAGGTCGCCCATTTTGATTTTAAAAAATAGTTGCCACGCGCAGCCATGAAACGTGTAAAATGTCGCGGCCTCATTCTATCAGACGCACGACGGCACATCTGGCTTAACTTACTCACTGACCAGCAGACAACGCACTCAGCCACTCTAGATAAAATGTTAGACGCATGCTATTCTAAAATAGGCTACATTTGTTGAAGATTCATTATCATGGGTGTTCGATCCGATTACTGGATTGCAGGCAGTTCTCCAAACTATTCTGATACTCGCCAGCCACTTCATTCCTTCATACTCCCTTGCGCTGACGTCCTTATACTCTCTTTCTTCTTATAATATATCCTTCATCTTCCTCGGTAATTCTTCCTTGTTAGCGGTTGCGGTTCATTACTCAAAACAAAGCGGAAAGCCAGAAAAACGGGAAATTATGCCTACAAACCTTTTGGGGAATTTGACCCAATTTTTCTACAAATATGGAGAATATAATGTAATAGGATCACAATATTCCCGAATTTGAGAGACAGGTTTTTATATTTTCCCACCATAACTAAAATCCGCCAAGTTTTTTATGAATGTGTGAGATCTATCTTAGAACTACTCTTTGGCTCCAAGAGCTGGCGATTCGCCACTCACGGACCACTCTCTATTTCAATCCTCTTCATTATCAAATTACGGAACCTTGATCTTGCCAAAAATCGCACTTTTCATAAACGCAACCCCTACCCTACAATTCTCATCATCCTGCACGTATAAAAGACATTTAGTTTACTATTTTCGAGTGTGAAAGTTTCTCATGTTCCACTTTCGCATTTTTAGGGGGAATCAATATAATTGTATCCGTTACGATCGATAACTCAATGGAAAAACCTGAGCACGAAGGCTGGTGGAAGAAAATTAAAAATTAATGACGTTTATATTGATCCACAAATATTCCATATCTCTCTGTCACCTGAATGATATATGTGTTTGTGATGGGATTTTGAAAGCACTAATTCCCATTATTTACTGTATTAATAACTCCCTCAAAGGCCACGGGTTGGCGTCACGTCTCAGGCATTAGTATGTGTAAATTCTTGTGGCTCGCTTAGTGGGAAATCCGGAAAGAAAAATTTATACATGTACGAGGTTCGTCCAATAAATACGCGAACTGAGGCCATAAAAACTTCATTTTGCAAAATTTAATCCACATAGATTTTGCTTCCTTCATAGTACTCTCCATTCGATGCTATGGACTTATTTCATCTTCTTTTCCAATGTTTAAAGCACCCTTGGAAGTACTTGGCAGTTAGGATTTTTAGTTTCTCGTAGTTTCTTGCTTTATTGTGTCAACATCTACCCAGTGATATCCCTTCCTCACATTTTGGGAATAGGAAAAAGTCGCAGGGGGCGAGATCTGGCGAATAAGGAGGATGATCAAGGTTGGCGATTGAATTTTTTGCCAGAAACTGGCAAACATTCAATGCTGAATGTGCACGATTTCTGCACAAATTTTTTTAAAACCCAAATATTCGGTTGAAATAGTGTGCACTGTTGATTTTCCTAAATTAAGTTCATCAGCTATCATTCGGACAGTTTTTCGACGATCGGTAAGGACAAGGGACCGCACACGATCAATGTTGTCGTCAACACAGTTAGTTGAAGGCCGTCCCGGCCTTGCATCATCCGTGGCGTCTTTTCGGTCATCTTTAAATCGCTTATCTACTTGAAAACGGATATTTTCTACAGGGCGTTATTACAGTAAACAGCTGTCAACATTTCAGTAATTCTTGATAACTTTTACCGCATTTCACCCAAGACCTTTATGTTGATTCGTGGCTCCGTGATTTCGTCAATTTCTATTTTTGACAAACAGTAAAAACAAGGACAACAGAAACTAATATAACTGGCACCATGCGCACAGCTCGTCGATCCGCCAAGCACAGGCGGCTCATTGGGTCTCAGGCAACTAGGGCTGCAAGTGGGCAAGGCTATAGTCCGCGTCATGGACGCCAGATCGCATCAATTCGCGTATTTAATGCTCAGATCTCGTATATCTCTGCATTAGCACTGAAAATAATTTTAATTAATTTTTAGTTGGTCAATATGAACTATTTTTCCTCAATCGGAATATATATCTTCCGTGTGTGCCCTTTTTAACAAAGGAAATCCATCGGTGTCCCTGGAGCTAGGGATCAATTGTGAGGGTAAGCGGTCGGATTTCGCGGAGTAGATTGCCGTCAAGGGTTCTAGACACATCGTAATTTCATGTCAGTAATTTATTTCAACGAGCCCTAATGCAGTTATCATGCTTTACAAAATAGAAAAAAAGAAATGTTTTTATCGCTTTTATCTGACTTTGAGATCCTTATCACCTACCCGGAAATCCATTGGGGGATCGGAGGCGGTCGTCCACTTGCCGTCTTGCCTCCTAGCGAGGCTAGCGTCTGGCAGGAGAAAATTTAGAAAATTATCCGAGAGGCATTAGCTCTCTCTCTCTGCATGTGAGGAGAATATTAAAAGGAGTTAAATTTTCGTGTCTCTGATTCTCATTCCTTAGTTTCAACACCTAATCATACATGTTGTCATCATAATAAGAAAACACTCTCGCTCTCACCATAAGGGCGACCGTGAGGAGGGCACTCAAAAGTGCATGATGTTCTCTTATATTTGACAGGAAGCGTTTACAATTCTTTAATAAGTAAAATCAACTCAGCTTAAGAATTTCGTACCCAAGATTTATAAAACAGTGAAATAATTGAGCGGATGATGAACCATCGCATCAAATAGTATCATTTTTCCAACAGATTCACTTTATCCACAATTTGTTCTATCTTTAATGCGGCAACATTGTCTTCAATTTAGACTTATCTTCAAGCGAATCATATCGTAGAGATTGAACGGTAAAATAAGAAGTTGAGATATGCGACTCCCAGTTACTCTAGTGGACAAGCATCCGTCTGAGTCTTAGCCATTATTTGCCTTTTGCCCGAGAAACACGCGAATCACACGGAATTCATTCGGAAGGAAATACGTGGATTTGTAAGAGGTTTGTTTAGTGCTTTCTCTGCTTTTGGATCCTGCGAGATCCATTTACTCTTCAAACACCCAGCGTAGTAGGTCTAGGGTGGCAACTGTTTTTATTTATTTGTAATTAATTATATGTAATGCGACATCGGAAACGACTTTCGTCCTCACTTTTATTGGCGAAACTGCCTCGTAATTCAATAAGTGCCACACTTAAACGAAGTCTAATGGAGAGTTACAAAGTTTTATGTATTGAGCATACTTCTTGGATGTCGCCAGCTTCGTGATACTCTCGCAAAATGAAACAACTTTTATTCAGTGTTTCTGAATGAAATGAATCGGGTTTGATCGTGTGATGTAAACGGTTATCATGTATTTATCGAATTATCTTATGTTAATATTTATCATGCTTGGATATTGCCAAAAGTTTTTGTCTATAGCTAACTCTTGAACCTTAAATTTTTTGTCCTTCTGAAATCCAGTGTACTAGTGCATCATTATACAACCTTTATCTCCTGCATTTGGCGTATGAGCAACGGCATCTTGGCTATCAAAATAGACCATATAGAGAGGATACTAGCTTATTTAGAATAAAAAAACAGGTCTAGGAGGTTAGTAGAAATTTAGTTTTGCCGTTGAAAATCTGGCAAAAATGTGTTCAAGTTGAATGGTAGAGTGCCTTAACAATCAGTAAGGAATGATGAACGCGCTACGGAGACTATTAAGGATGATGACCTTGCTCACTCAATCTTTCGTGTTTTGTTTCAGGAGGAGAAAAGTAAAAAAAAAATTAAATAAAATGGAGAGATGGATGAATGTCCCTTGCGTATGTGAAACAAAGCACAAGGATCGTGACGTTGTCGACATTAATATGAATGGTCAGGAATTATGTGCAGGAGTTGATGACAGTGAACACTACATCTATATTATACCCCGCAAGCCGCTGCAAGGGCGTGTGGCGGGGGGTGTTAGGCCACCACCCGTCAAAGGGAATAAAACACATGCAAAACTAACATATTCATGCTAACCCACATCCACAGTGGCGCACATATTCATGCAAAAACCTCCTCAACCCCCACGCATGCAAACACATATACCATCAACCAACATATTCAATTATTTTTTTAGTAAATTTTCAAAAATTTACTTAAAATCCATCCAATGACGTGGAAATTAGAATTGAAAAGCAAAAAGGGGAAACCCTACTGTCAAATGGACATGAAACTTAAGAGCCCTAAAGACACAGATAGGGAAGGTGACACACCGCAGCAGGTAGGGGAGGCGTGACCCCACAGAGAGAGACGAGGGATGGAAGAACAAAATGAAACTTGGAAACAAAGAAAACAGGGTAAGCAATACTTTAACGAGCACCAAATACTTAAATGGAAGTCCCATGCAATCATGCGGGAATGGGTTTGACAACAAAACATACGAGGCTAGTGAAAGTGCATGCATTTATGTAGAACTAATTATTCGCTAGACGCTGTGGGTGGCAAGTGGGATTTTCGCTATCTACAACCCTACAGTTGCTATCCCGTATTGTCCGTGGGAAGATGGAGTCCTTAAGTCTGCTAGCCCTGGCATCTGTTTCCCCAATTTTATACTCATGATCCAAGCGACCAATGTATGCTGGAGGGCGAATAATTTGCGAGACCTCGGTGCTGAAACATGTGGATCTGAATTTATTTAGTAATTTAAATCTTGCATTGAATTGTCTTTCTTCAAATGATTCCCACCCCAACTCGAAGTCACTAGAGTCAGGGTTCTGAAAAAGGGGGTTCGGATACATCTAAGGAAAGTTTAGCTCGTGCACCTTAGATTGCTCTGGGTTCACATGAAAGTTGCATCTACGGAAATCTGCATACACAATACCCCGCAAGCCGCCGCAAGGGCGTGCGGAGGGGGTTGTTAGGTCACCACCCGTAAACTGGAATAAAACCACATGCAAACCAAATCATGTTACTTCTACACAAATATTAGTTTTGTCATGCACTCGACAAACCTTAATCACACGAAAGAAAGTACTTGCATGCAACAATATTTAATAACAGGATACTCACATTCAAATCATGCTGTATAACTGTTAAAAAGATTTGTCTATCAAGTAGAAAGAATAATATGTAGGAAGAAATGTGCAAGATATCGAAAAGTATATACACTACCAATTCTAATTTTATCCTACGCGATTGCTGTCATGTCTATTATGATCTCTAATGGTTCGAGGAAAAAACGACATTTGAAATCTATTCGTTCTACAATAAATCTCCGTGATTTTACGTTGGTGATATGATCTACCATAGTACATGAGGGCCTGTAGTATTTCCTTAACATCGTCAGATAAGTAGCCTGCCTCAAATTTACGCAGTAAATTAAACCTGTATTTAGGCATACGGTCAACTAGTGGCTCCATCCTAGTAATTCTTTTATTTATTTATTTATTTTATTTATTCAGTATAAGTCCGAAAACAGCACTTTTAGGCCTTTACATCGAACTATTAACAACGATAACAATGTCACATTTACAAACACCCAAGCCCTAGATGGAGGGAAACTCACCCAGGCGGGAATCGAACCCGCGACCCTTGGAATGGCAGACGATGACGTTACCCCGCCGCCACCGGGGCCGGCGATTTCAAATAGTGTTGTGACACTGCTATCTTGTTCATAACAACTTTTCAAAAACCTAGCTGCTCTTCGTTGCACTCGATCTAGTTCCGAAATTAGGCCTACTTCATGAGGATCCCATACACTTGCAGCATGGAGGTGGGACCTAGCTAACGTGAGATAACAAAGTTCCTTGACCCTTTCATTGCAATTCCCAAGTATGCTTTTTATGAATCCTAACTTTTATTAGCTATTCTGCAAATTTCACGAATGTGTTTTCCCCAGGACGTATGCGTAGTTGTCGTTAAACCCAAGTATTTTACCGATTCGACGTGTGTAATGTTGGTTCCCCGTATAGTGTGTTTTCTGGTGAAGTACTTTTGGTAAGCATCGGAGTGTTATGACTGTAGCATGTTGTGCTCGAGTGGTAGGTTAGTGAAATCTTGAAGGACGAGCTTTGGGGAAAATGGAGTGAAGTTTTGAATGAGTGTGAGTGACCTCATGACGAAAGTCTTAGGAGACGTGACCATATTTTATAACTTGGCAGAATGTTGGTGAAAGACGGTGAGGTAGACGAGATAAAAACACGGCAGATTGCCAACAGAAAGGTCGTTGACAGTACGTGGAGTCTATGGGAAAATCTGAGAAACCACTAATTTTTCAGGTGAAAGAATCTTATTTTCAAAATTTTAAGTGCATCAACCCTTAACTAAATTTTCGATCTATTTTACTCCCGAAGTTGATCGATAATGTCGCTCATATCCACTCTTTTCTCATAGTCGCGTAGGTGTTTTGAACTTTATTTGAATTTAATTTTGAAAAATAACTGCTTGTCTTAAATGTACTTAAACTTTTCAAGTATCACTTTGTAGGACTTAATAATCATTTTCGATTACGTAAAACTTAAAATTTAGACTATTCATGCATATTTTTATTTCGTAAGCAATTTCCCTCAAAAGTAAAAGTGCGATGGTGACCAACATAAGAGAGTGGAAACATTTTAGCAATTTCCAGTAATAACCTAAGAACATCAGAAACAAGAAAACACTACGGTTTCCACACTAAATCGACTCAGGTTACAGATGTGTGCTTCAAAAATATTAACTTTCGAAACTAGTTGCAGGTATCGATATTGGCCTTTTATATTTATAATTGCATTGTTATTTCATGCATAAATACCTTCTTAGTATAGATTTCTGCATTCTTACACAAAGAATGATATGAAATTCATGCATTCACTTATTTAATAAAAGAGGGAGTGCCGCTTCAAATTATAAAAGATATTGCATTGGCATAAAAACAGAATTCTGTTCATTTAAATCACAGCCAGTATTCTTCTTTTACGGGGATACTAAATTTCACCGGCGAAAAGTTTCATCGGTGATATAATCACGTCATTTGAGTCCATTAAATGAATTAATATATTAGTAATATAGGGATAAAATTTTCTTGATATTTGCCCATGTAACTTAATATATTAGGAGAGAATCAACCATGTGAAAAGGAATGTGCTAATTCGCACATCATTGCGTAGTGCATCTTGGGTATGCCAGGATAAATATAAATTTCGGCTGAATGTGGGTGGGTATGGGTTACTCGAGCATTACTTTTGGTGACAATAGGAGAGGTAGAAAGAGGAGCCCATGCCATTATTCAGTTATAGAAGAAGACTCAGTTGCACCTACGTGTAATTGGCAGTTTTGAGATACAAAGAGGGAGAGGTTTGAGAAGTTTGATTCACTGTTTTGGTAATGCGGAGAGAATGAATGAGAGTCAAGCGACTCGTCGGATAAAGTAAAGAGATGAGAATAATTTGGGAGGAAGGGACACATTATGAGAGTTATGGATCAATTTGATGGGAGAGGCTCTCATGGTAAATAATGTAGAAACTCCGAAAAAGACAAATTTGTGTACAATAATGAATAAACTGGACGGAGGTGGGAGAAATATGCAGGGGAGGCAAGTAAGAAAAACATTTGTAAAAAAGAAAGTCCGGTCCTATCCTAAAATCAAGCTTTTTTATTGCATAAACCCTGAAATACGAGGGTAGTTTGAAAGGTTCTTGGAATCGCCACCAGATATCAGTGCTAGTGTTACGAGTTTCCCGTGTAGTAATAGGTAATCCTTTACGAGTAAACACGTAACGCGTCAGTACCCTAGGAAGAGATCTGTGGTGCGGATGCCTCTCAGTTTTTGTTCCCATGTAGTGATTTGTGAAGATGGAAAAAATTGAGATTTGAGCAGTGGCTAAATGCTTGGTAAAAAAAGGTATGAGAGCAAAGTTGGTCGGGACAGCTTGGATGAGGATCCGCATAGTGGTCGGCCAAAATGTGACGCTACCCCATGAATTATTGCAAAAGTGCATAAAATGGTGATGGAGGATCGCCGACTGAAAGAGTGAGAAATCACTGAAGCTTTAGGTATGACATCTGAACGGTCATATCACACTTCAATTGTGGAAGTGGATATGAGAAAAATAGCTGTCAGATGGGTGCCACGACTCTTGGCACAGGATTACAGAGTCATCAGAATGGAAATTTACGAACAATGATTGACCCGTAAGGGCAACCAACAAGATTTTCTGGGCCGGTTCGTGGCCACGGATGAAACTTGAGTCCATTATTATGCCCGGGAGACAAAACAGCAGTCACAGCGGTGGAAATATGTTGATACACTACGCCCACACATAAGTGTCGTAGCTATGGCAAAAATGAACTAAGATTGGATTGTCGCTACATCCACCTGATTTGGCTCCATCAGATTTCCATCTCTTCCCCAAGTTCAAAATTTTCCTCCGTGGACAGAGATTCTCTTCAAACAAAGAACTATCATCCGAAGTAGACGGGTATTTTACAGCCCAGAAGTAATCTAATTTTCGAGATAGGATCAAGACATTGGAACATCACTAGACCAAGTGAATTATTGTACAGGGAGACTATATTTGAAAAATAAAAAAAAATTCACTGAAGTATACCGTTTATTTCTCGACCATTCCGATAATTTTTCAAATTACCCTCATATTTGTAGAAATTCCATTAAATAAAATTTTCCAATAAGAAATCTAAAGCCACAATATTCATTACAACTCCCATCGTTGAGCCACAAAGATTCATAGATTATTCAATTCAATGTCAAAATCTGAGCATACACTTGACCTGTTGTGCAGTGACTTTTTATGTGCAATGAATATAAATTACATGACATTTTTAAACGGTTATAGTATGACATTGTAACATGTTTCGAATTTTACCTGTACAAATAATTTAGAAGGAAGTTTTCATCACGAGTTGGTATTTCTAATAACTGTGGTATTTCTAACAAATCAATAGTAGAAACCAATTTTCATATCGATAATGTGTGTTGATGATGTCGAATTTAGATGATGAGTTTAGTGTATGTTGACAGTATATGGCGACATTTTTCTATTTTTTTTACCAGGGTTACAATATTTTCATCGAATAAAAATCAAATGAAACTAAGCAAACATCGCTGGCCCAAGTATGTAAGAGTACAGGGAGACTATATTGAAAAATAAAAAAACGTTTCACTGAGGGAAGTCGTTTATTTCTATTCCATTCCGAGATCTTTTCAAGTTACCCTCGTAGAATGTCGTGAAGGGTATGCACGTTAGAATTATCGGTATTCTAACAGTAAGAGTAGTTTTCCAATTGACAGTGGGACTATATACTGCTACACTTCTGAGCTCCTCGTACCACGATACGAAATATTTGAACCACACACGTAAAAAATAAACCAGTTTTTATTTTTTCTGAATTATTGTTTATTGGTCGTTAAACTCCGAAAACTAAGCTAAATAAATTATGCCAGTGTATAGATAAAACTGCATGGAGGACCAAATCTAAAATGCGCAGCACAAAAAAGGACTCAGGAATGGACAAGACTTGGATTTCACAGGACACCAAGAACCCTGAATATGATATTAGAGATGAAAATGAAGAGGGTAACGTGGAGTACAACGAGACACCGCAAATGGTCCCGCAGAAACCACATTTTTCATAAAGGGACTGTGCCGTTTCACCGGGTGACTCCATTCCACTATCGCCTCGCGACTAGATCCATCCATTGGTTGATGTCCTTCTTTCAATCAATTTATGATTTACCCCTCCGTACCCATACCTCAATCCCTCAGCCCTCCATACGTAGGTAAATCAATTCATACGACCATGGCGGGGTTATGATCTGTTCCCCTCATGCCTTGGGCAAAATTCCATTCCATTGAGCCCTTCTAGTCTATTGAAAATCCTAATATCAATGCTATATTGTTACTGTCATTAGAACCTCATGTACTGGTGGCTTGAAGTTCCAATTATACATTAATTCACTATTATGTCATACAACTGCTGAATTAACCTAGAATTCATGAATTTTCAATCAGATCCCGAAGAGCCCGTGCTCTACAGATCGCAAATATTGTATGGAAACATGATTTACTCTTAAGGATTTTATTTTTTTGATTTAATGAATTGTATGTGCAAATTTAAGTCGGCTCCAAAGATGCTAAATGGGAGCACTGCGCAAACTATCGCCCACCGAAATAGATCCACGTGGGAGTAATCCATTGACCTTTGTGCCAGTATTTAGGAGAATTTCAGGTGACTCAATTCACCTTTGATATCTAGGGACTGCTATTGAAATGCCAACGTGGGAGTAATCCATGGATTTTGGAGAATTTCAGGTGACTCAATGCACCTTTCATATCTAGGGACTGCTATTGAATTTCTTTCAGAACTCGTAATGTTATTTAGCGTATCAAATATAACTCTCTTGGTCCAGTATGACAAATTTCTTTTTATTTCTTCATTTATCGCGTTTTAATTGAAATGTTGAAAAATCTCCATGCATGATTTTGGAACCTTTACAGCTGTAGTTTCCATGGAAACAATTCTAGCTCCAGGTTCTCTCGTATTGCTATGGCCATATGGTTTAGAAAAAAAATTCAAACAGTACTGTTGTTGATAGTCTTTTTCTATCTAAAGAGATATCAAATGTTACACCCACAGCCGTGACTTTTATCTAAGAAATCTACATGGCGAGGAATGAAAAATGATCATTTCATTTTTAAGAAAATCATTTGAGCCAATGTATCCGAGAATTAATGATTTATTATTGGACTTGTGACATACATGCATTATATATATTATATTGTTTTATATAATATACATTATAAATTATATATATTATACATTTAATGTGTATGAATATATACATGTATAAAGTTTCAAGGAAGAGCTTGTCAGCATCTTGCCATCTTGAATCACCGGCCGCTTCAGAACTCCGTTTAATGAAGACTAGCCAAAAGTTTGCACTTCATAGTGCGTCGACTTTTAGAATCAACTTAATCAGGAGTATGTTCGAATGTTTCGCAAAAGCTCCATATTTCAATATATTCTCACTGTTGAAAGTACACGAAGATGGATAATAACATTTTTGGTTTTTTACTGGTTTTTGTTGATCAGCTTTATTCAAAACCTACACAGAATTTAATAAAAACAATCCAGGAAAGGCGACAGAGCAACTAGAAAATGTATTCGCGATCTCAAATTTTAGCGCGAGATTTATGCCGACAGTTCTATCCTAGTGACGTTCATATGCAACAGCTATGGTCTCCTTCCAATCCTTCTGTATGATCATTCGTTTCCTTGCCTTGCTGCTATTTCATTCATTACGCTGGAGATACTTTATGCAAAGTTAACAATGTTGCGATTAAATTATGGAACGCGACTCCTTCGTAACTAGTTAACTTCCTGCGTCACCTGATAGGTTATATTAATATACATATCATCAGATAAAGATTAATCTTCGACTAGATTTTTCTCAAATAAAATAGTATAAAATATTTCCTTTCGTCATCTAATTGTTTGACGTGTGAAAATGTTAAGTAATTATTCATTTGACCTCCGCTACATTCATTTGTTCTCCGTGATTTATTCCTCATTCCAATGCAACAAGACCTAGATTCTCAGCTTTATCCTCTGCTCATGGTGGGATTTTCTTACAGCACAAAAATATTCGAGAAAGGGCCAAAACGTACTGCCGCAAACCATCGATAACAACTCCAGCAATGAGTAACCAAGAAGATGACAATTGTTTACGCAGGACCGCTTCTCAAATGGTTTGCGAAACCTTTGGCAAGAATAAAGTCGTCCCAGCACTATTCAGAGAGATCTCCTATTTCTAAACTCCGTGACAATGGCTAAGCAATTTGTTTTCCCGCTCGTTTGTGTTAACGGCCAATCCTGTTTTATTGATAGTGGGTGCGTCTTAAATTATTGCTCACTCCGTCTCATGTTGGCGGTAGTATCAATTGTAAGTAGAAATCAAGTCTACGTTTTTCCAAGTTCCCAGGTTACTCCATAATGAACTTAAATTTGTCCAAAAACCTGGAGTAATGCATGTAGCATGTAAAAATGTAGTGATTCGTACATTTAAAGGTATTAAACATTCGTTTTTTTATTTCTTTTAAGGCTAATGCTAAAGGTAAACAAGGAAGGATTCCGTATCGTTTGATTTGCTCTCATAGATACTTTTAACAGCAAGAAAGATCTCCCTTGTCCTTTTTATCACGTCTTTCATTGAGGTAAATGCTGCGATTGATTTAAAACACGGCATTAATTTAAATGTATAGTAATTCAATTCTCCTCATTAATAGCAATATAAACAAGTTTTCTTTTTATCACGGGTTTCGCTGTATACGAGAACGAGGTACTGACAATCGTCAGAGGATTTGTCAGCAGGTTCCCTCTTGTAGTCCACCTACGTTCACCAAGTGATACAAATGCATACATCCAATTCGTCTGCGCGCTAAAGTCGCTACGGAAACGAAATATTGAACCGTGGTTTTTTCCTTATTCCTCACATTCCACGGTAAATTGGACATTTAAATCATATTTACCGGGATTCAACTTCTTCATCACTTGTTTTCAACGCACTATTCCTTCAAACCTTTTCAGTTAGTGTCAATTAGATTTAAAACAAAATTGCTAATGATTATTAACGGAAATAGTATTTTATGTACATAGGTGCATCAGGGACATCATAGATATATAAGAACCATAAATCACTATACTATAAACAGTGATTTCACGAGGGAGTTTTATTATAGAACTCCCTTTTCCAATAATTCCTTGTTTAATACTATCTTCACCGAGATGGAAATGCATTTGAACCATTAATGCGTAGTTTACTCTAAATAAATTTGGATGGGATTACGTATTAAAATAATTGCATACCATTTGAAGATAATTGTCTACCAGTTTGATTTAGTCACTGCTATGGAATGAAGTGAAGCCAACGTAACATATCATATACCAATCATCCTCGTAATTAATTTTCTGACCAAAATTACTGACTATAGTCATCTCATTCTTTTCCTTTCCATGATGACTCCTTTATCGAATTCTGGATTACCACTTCTAAATCTCTTCCACTAGTTGTAGTTCCTTGACCTGTAGATCTACTTTTCGTTTTTCATCCCTCAAACTCCCCAAGAACCAATTGCCGGACGGAGAGCGCAACATATTCGTTTCTTCCGTTTGATTTCTAAATTATTCTCTTACGTACAAACTTTTCGTTCCTCACCATATCTAGTCAATTGTTTTCTAAAAAAAAATGTTGTCTCAGGCGTAACTTTGTGGATTTTGCATAACATATTGAAATGTAATGAAATAATTGACTTTGTAATTCCACACACTTTATTTAGTGTTTTTAAATAAAGTGTGTGGAATTACAAAGTCAATTATTTCTTTAAATTTCAATTGTTTTCTAGTTGTAGTCCCCAGCAATATGTTGCATAAGTTTCCAAACTTCTTTAGCTTGATTATTCAGTTGTCAATGCTTCTCATTCCATTAGTTCTTCACTCCCCACACAAATATGTTTCCTCATTGCCTGTACTGGTAATTCCTTTTGGAACAGTAGGAGACGGTTATTCACGAATGGTTTTCTCCATCCCAATTTGATTTACTTCCGAGGTGGTAGCTAGAGTTTATGCCTTTGTTATCCCGATAGAAAAATAGAAATTATCCCTTTATTCGTTTTCATGCTCTTGTCGCAATGCTTGCAGTTTCAACTTCAGTCTACTGCTGATTGCCATTGTTCAATATACTTGTTTGTCCTACAAGACAAAAAATGGTGCATGGGGAGAGGGTGCAAATATTTATGAATGAGAACAGGAATGAAGGATTCATTATTCAAAGGGAGATCTAAGTTGCTGCTATCACATATAGTTTAAGGCAAAAAGGACCCGTTGAATCTATAGTTTCTGACATCTACCCCTCTAAAATTATGTCGTCAGTCCGATCGGTAAATGCGTATAAGTTTGGCTAGAAATAACTAAATGATCTTCAGGAGTCCACTCGCCTGCTCTATCTTTTTCTCCAATTACATTTTGGGATTAAAATTCTGCTCTCTATTCTAAAAACTAAAAATTAAATACCTGATATTGAGTGCAATCAAACTTTGTTTGTTAGAAGGACGCACTAGCTTCAATTTCAATGTAGAAAGATAGAAGGTAGGTTGAATCTTTGGTGTGTATGTGCACCAATTGGGAAGTAAAGGGGGTGATGGATCACGGATAACGTTGGGAAAATGGAAAGAAGAGCTTTGAGTTAGACTTTAATCCATAGGTTGAAGAGGGATGCGACTTTGAAGGGGGAAATATAAGATGGTACTTGGAAAGATAGGTAGATGGATAGATGTTAGTCATTATTTTTGGGCGAAATTGAGACTTTGGAGTCTCTTCTACCACATGACCCCTGAAAAGAGGGTTGGAAGAAGACATGGAAGTAATAAAACTTTATTTTGGACGGAGCCAAATATTATACTATAACATCATCGAATTTTTTTCTTCAAATTTCGCCGCAGAGAGTGACTTTGGTTCTATCCTCAGATGACTCCTCGATCCTGTAGGTTTGAAGGCAATACAGTGATTCTTTTAATATTATTTCACAATTACAACTGATATCCTTCCCTCTCTTATTATTTCAACGTATTACGAACGCTACTTCAACGAATGACTATGGTGGTCTAGTTTTTTTTTCAAATTTCATTCTTCCGCCCTCTCTCTCTCTTTGTCGTCATAGTCGCTGCGATTCGCCCAGATCCGATCACAGGGATCGTGCAACTCCTGAGGAGGATGGAGAGTTGCCGACCCTGGATTTTGCCTGCGCACAAAAGGAAAGAGACGTGGGAAATCCAAAGGGATCCCCTGGGAGCTCGTTAGAGGTCTCGGGTGACGGGAATACGCAATTAGATGGCATTTGTGGGCGTGTGGTACGAACGTACGGGGTGGGACCTAGAGAGAAGCTGGCAGCGTCTTACCCCGTAAATGGAATCCTTAAATCGGTGGATTAATCGGGGAGCAAAGATAGCCTGGAGTGACCTCGAGATTCACGGCGTGGGGTTGCATCCCGATCGGCGACGTTGCTTTTCTCGATCGGGTGTCTTTTATCTCGAGTAAACTGTGTGGGCGTCCGCCTTCCGGATGAGTTTCATGAGATGAAATCTGATTTAGCAGACATCATCGGCGCTTCACTTTACCTCGGAGTTTGAATTTTTAAAAGAATGATATCTCATTGTTTTCGTAAACTCCGCCGTTCTTTTTTTTCTTTGCTTTGGAGTCTTTGCATTTGGAAATAGAGCCACGCTTCAAATTTTTGTTTGCAAGGAATCAGAATTTTCCATCGTGGATTCTTGAATTTTTTTGTGGAAATGACTAAAATTACTTTGAATGGGGAAGAGGGGGAAATATATTCGACACACTCAAAAACAACAAAGTAACTAAAAGTTTCTCAAAATGGCTGTGAAAAGAGTAACATGAGCTTATTATTTTAAGTACAGTGAAGCTAATAATATACAATAATGTTACAGAGTCCCTGCCGCTTGCTTAAATTTTAGATTCATATTTAAATATTAGTTAACAGATTTAGTAATAATATATAAATTTTGTTTGCGCTCCTAAAATGTTATACAAAATGCAATGTAATGCATATTTATCCTGGGTTGGTGCTTTATAACATCGTTATTTCTGAAAATTACTGAGACATACAGTTGCTTCATCTATTGTTCACTTAAAAATTAAAATACTTGTTTAACTAGTCGTAAGCATGTCATGCCAATAGCACTATTTCGCCTAAGACAGTAATATCGATCGCCGTTTACCTGGGCTGGAATTTTGGGTTTTTATGTGGTAATTTATCAAGGAAAGATATCCTTTTCTTATTTTTGGATTTTAAGTCAATATTATATTGCCGTATTTATGATGCACTATTAAATTGGAAATATCTCTTACTCACTGAAAGATTCTTTGCCTTTTCCTCAGACATTGAAAATGCATGAGTATAAAAGGTATAATATTTTGAATAACAGTTTATTCTCTTCAAAAATAATGTAATTAATTCATGCAGTACGAGTGGAGCGTTAGAAAAACCATGTTTCCATTTATAACCGATTAAAGATTGAATTTTTTACGCAATATTTATGCTAAACTCAGGCCCATATCAACTTTTATTTCATATTTGGTAAAAGTGAGCCAGAGGATTCCGCGGGGTTTTTTTTATGACCGATAGATGTCCAATTTCGAGGCTCATAAACTTCCTATTTTTATTAAGACTGAGAGTAAGGCACCCGCGCCCCAAAAGAACCTTTTAGGCATATTAAAGGTCCAAGAATCGACCGGCGTGGTTAGTGTTCCTGATTTCCGACGTGAGTAGGTAGTGTTTCCATGCCCAAGCATCCTAATGCAATATTGTACTCCTCTAAATGCATCAAGGTTAACCCTCGATTTGGGCATGGAACTTTTAATCAAAGGAGAATTATGGTCATAAATGATCGAAACGAAAAATCTCGGAGAATATTATTTACAGTACTTATATCGGACGTGGCAGATTTATTCGTGCATTTTTATTCGATCCTGCAGTTGACGATGGAGATCACATTGAAGGTTGACAGGCAATTGCGACACTTCTCCGAACTTTGCTTCTGTTTCCCAAAAATTGGCGCTGCCTCCTATCCCATTGACGTATCTACGCAGATGTCCTTTTCCGCCAACTCCAAGGCAGCCATCACCTTTTCTTTTCGGCTCCGTTTCTAGGGAACAAGAACAGTCCCACCACTTCTAGGGAATTCATTCACGTTACTAGGGAAGAGGAACAGTTACCACTAGAAGACCTTATCGAACGCAATAATTACACATCGCTATCCCGGTGGAAGCATCGCTATTAAATAGACGATATTTAGCCATTCATATTATGCGATGGTTTAATAAAATATTCAGCCCGCTCATAGACACAAATTCAGACTTCCGGACTTGATTGGAACGTTAAACTTCAGGTAAATCTCAAATTTCGATTTGAAACGGCTAAGTTCAGATAATTCCACTGAGTTGTTGTGAAATTTGGTTCATCCTAATAGTATTTCAATGGTATTGATGGGAAATTTCGGTGATGTACTATGCTCATAAAATTTGAAGGCATACCAAAATGGAATTATTACTTTTGAGTAAAGTCTGTACTATGTTGTATACACACTTCGATATGTATTTTTTGGGTATCGGTAATAATGGTAATAGCATACAGCGTATTGATATCAATACGAACATATATTCTCCAGACCCTCCTTTTCAGTCCGTCTCAGAAGGGCTTCGTCGTTAAATTGGGGTGGGTTTTAGTTAAGAAGGACCAAGGAGCAGAGTGAGTAGATAAGAAGGACTTATTCACGTTAAGAGACACATGGCTTCACATCTTGTTCTTTTTCGTCCTTCTTTCATTTTGAAGATGAACCGTGTCGTTCAGCAGGGGGAGAGAGAATGGGAGTTTGGAAGGCAAAGATGAGAACTGATCGATGACAGGGCGACAGTGGGAAGGAGATTTCCATGACATGCCCTCGCCACGGTTTTCCTTCTGCCTTATTTCCCTCTTTTATTCGGCGAACCCTCTCAGGGAAATCTCTACCCTTCCAATATGTGTCCCTTTTCCAACTGCCACAGCTTTTCTCCTTGCAATATTTGCTCTGAAGAGTTTCCCTCCCCAGCTACCTTCCTACCTTCCCACTCTGACTTCTGCTTGCTATGCGTTCGAGTTCGTTTCGTTCATTAGCAGGATCTCCCCGGCAGCACACAAACCAGGGCTGGTATATTTTATTTTCATTGATGTAGAATGTTGGATATTACCAATGTGACAAGAACAAGTCGCGTTACACAATATCGCAGTTCGCTTAAGCAGATGTATTGTTGGATATAGAGTAAATGAAATTGTCAGTATTACCAAACCTAGAGATCGGTTTGCTGGCGCACAACATTCAAAATTCTTCTCACTGAGCATCTTTGTATGCACACTGGTGCTTGTAACTTGTACTCATGTCTGTACTCGTAACATTTTCGTCTGTCGTACCCTGTGTTATTGCCGTATTCAATTCTTGTACTCGTAACATATTAATCTGCCCTACCCCGTGTTATTGTCAAATTCGATTCGTGGACATCGCAGTTCTTCCTACCTACTCTTCCTCCAATTAAGGTTTCCAGGAGACGGTTATATCTGGCGAGATAACGCCCAAAATAGTCTATTCATCTTGGCAAAGTTTTGAATAGTTTTTCCATATTTCTCTTCTACATCTTTTTCATAGGTTAGCCCCTCCTTCCATTAAATCCCTATCTTAGTTCAAATACACCAAGTCATTGCATCTCTGCTCTATACTTTAACCTTTCCAAGGACTATTCGGCGTGAAATTTGGCCAAAATTGTCTTATTTTTATTTGAATTGTGCTTTTGAGTATTATCTAAATTCTGATAAATCAATATAATAGTAAGTCAATGTAAAAATATAAATTAGATTGATATATTTATCAAACATATTCATAATAAGACCCGTAGGAAAGGGATATAAAATAGAATGAGGAATTGCGGGGTCGCCAGGCTTGTACTTTCCATTGTTTCCTCCTTGGGCTAGGAGGAAAATATGAGGCGCTTCTTGTTGTCAAAGAAATAGTCCTTTCATGCACAGTTAAAAAGGTCTTCTATTCCTGTATTTACCCCAAGTTTTTCTCTGAATTCCTCTCGCTGCTTCTCTGAGCTCACCGAAGGTCGCGCACAACTTTCCTTCACCGTCAATGACTGGATACACTTCCTTGTTTAGACGAACGGAAAACATCCTACTCACAGTCAGCCCAAAAGAATGACTTTTGAAGGAGAAAAAGGACTAAGGAATAACTTCTATGCTCCCATCGTGCATCTCCTCTTACTTTTAATGTATTTGCCACATCTCCCACATATTTGTCGCGTATATCTTCCTTCTAACATATTCGTGATGTAGGATAGGCTCTTAGGTATGTCGAATGTCACTTTATTAATTATTATTAGACAATCCATTATTCCATACGTGTCATCACACGCTTAGTAATATATTTGAATTTATGTTGATAACTGAGAGATTAAAGAATAGCGTGTCTAAGGGAAACATTTGGTTTCCAGTGCGACGCATGAGAAATTGGCATCACATCACGCTCAGAACCTGTTAAGCCCAATTGCGGGTTTTACCAAGTTCTATTGACTAAATGTGGCCATGTTCGATTCATGTTAACATATTTTTCCATAACTTACCATCAACCAGATAAGGGCAATATTTACATTAATAGTTTTACGTAAAATTGTGACTGATTTCAAAAAGTTCCAAAATGCATTACTTACATTATAAACATGTTCTACATTTTGACGTCCATAAGAAAATATGAAAAGTCGGATAAATTGCGCATATTTTAATAAGTTCATGTTTAAGATGCATATCATATCTTGTGAAATTATTCCTTAGCTCGTACAAATATTCCTGCTACCAAAAAGTAAGGCATCAAAGTATTTTTTCTCGGTAATACTTAACCTAACGAGCTCATACTGAGTAGTGTATGCACACTACTTTCGCCGCTAAGTATTACTAGATAGTTTGGTGCTGGCGCGTATGGTACTTGAAATATATATATATATATATATATATATATATATATATATATATATATATATATATATATATATATATATATATATAAACAATTTTTATTGCTCTGTGAGCAAAGTCCCTTGGAGCAGAATACAGGTTACATTAGGTTTTGAAACCTATGGAGTGAAACTGGTTCTAAACTAGTGAAACAAGACATAATTTAACATCAGTTGAACGAAACATATAGTACAATACATACATACAAATACAAAGAACAATAGTTAAATATTTAGCCTGATAGAACAGTAATAAGGTCATTTTGGTAGTGTGGTAGACAGATATTCAAACATTTTCCTGTTGAATTGGGATGTGTTGCTGGATAATTTTACATTATTAGGCAAAGAGTTCCATAGATTACAGGATGAAATACTGAATGACTTTTCATATATAGCCGTGCGGTATTTGGGAAGATGGAATGTTTTTGTAATGCGGGTTGATCTCTTTGTCGTAAGTGAATTGAATATAAAATTTTCATATAAATATGAGGGGGTTTTTGAATTCAGAACTTTAAATAATTGTGAGGCCTTTTGAAGCATTCTCCTCTGATCGAGTTTTAACCAATTCAACATTTTATAGTAAGGAGTTACACGTTCATTAAAACGCATATTAAAGATGAATCGTAGACAAGAATTTTGGAGCCTTTGTAATTTGGTACTTAGCTCCTTATTCACATCAGCGTAGACAACTGAGCAATAGTCGAGATGTGGTAATACTAAAGTTTGAACAAGCTTCTGGCGTAACGTTATAGGGATTAGGTGTCTGAAATGCTTCATTGTGTAAAGAGTTTTGTGAACTTTATTAGAAATGGCATTTACTTGCTCGCGCCAGGTTAAGGTGCTGCTTAGATAAACTCCTAAGCTTTTCAATACTTTTCACTGTATTTGAGTAGTCAATTTGAATATTTAAAACACTTATTTTAGGTAGATCACTTGCGAGCAGCATATGTACATTGGCGGTGCTTCCAAAGATTATCGACTTGGTCTTTTTGGGATTTAGATTTAGCCGATTTTCAGTCAGCCATTCACAGATGAGTTGGATATCTTTGTTGACCAAGTCAATGGCATGGTTAAATTCAGAGGGGTAGGACTCAAGATATATCTGTAGATCGTCAGCATAAAAGTGATGTTTACAATGAGTTATTATGGTAGCTAGTTCTTTTATAAAAATAGTAAATAATAAAGGCCCGAGAATTGACCCCTGTGGAACTCCGCATAGGACAGGTTGGAAAACAGATACAGAAAACAGAACTTGAGTTTGCTCATACGTTCCAGTAGTATGCCGTGGTCTACTGAATCAAAAGCCTTGCTCAAATCGAATTGGACTAAAACTGTTACCTTTTTTGCGTCTATGGATCTGCGTATATCATCAGTTACCTTTATCAAAGCCGACTGAGTGCTATAGGGCTTACGAAAGCCCGACTGATACTCATCGAAGAAATTGTGCCGCGTAAGATGCTCCACTGTAACCGTATGAACGATTCGCTCGAGAGGTTTGGAAATAGAGCAAAGAAGTGCAATAGGTCGGTAGTCAGACATTTCTTTCGGAGTTGTTATTTTCATTATTGGTCGAACTAGGGCAGATTTCCACAGGGTAGGGAATATAGAGTAATTGAGTGAACAGTTATAGATGTTTAGTATCATAGGCATTACTACTGGGAGAATAACGTTTAGCATTCTTGCACTGATTCCATCGACACCTGTTGAATTTGATTTTAAACTTTTCACTTGTGTTATCAGCATTTCGGGTGTATAGTGGGGGAAATAAAGCCTTCCATCGTCAAAGTCAGAGAATAATGCATGATCTAATGAAGTGAGATTATTTTGGGTTTGAGTAGAATGGTTACCATCCTCGACATTATTTTCATCCTTGAAAGCAGACGTGAGAAAGTAGCTATTTAAATCATCCAAGGGGAATTTCATTTTGAATGGGGGACGTCTAGGCTTTCCAAGTCCGAGGCGCCTCAGCTCCTGCCAAGTGGACTTTATGTCCCATTTATCGGAAAAGCACGAAACATAGTATTTTTGTTTAGCGGTACGGATTCGGTGCTGCACATGATTGCGAGCCACTTTCTATTGTTCTTGAAGGTTCGGGAGTTGAGTTCTTCTGAAATTACGGCGAAGACGATCCCTAACGGCCATGAGGTTCCTAATTTCGGAGGTTAACCATGGAGCTGGATGACGTTTTGGCTGAATAACTTTTTTTGGCGCATGTGTATCAAAGAGTTGCATGAGTATTGTATTGAAGATATTAATTTTTTTATCCACCAGATGGGTTTTGAAAAGTTCACTTAGATTAGTTTCAAGTGAGTCTGCAGCAAATTTGGACAAATCAAAATTCTTGAAATCACGAAAACACATATAATTAGGTTTATAAGTTTGCAGTTTAAATCTATATTTAATGAAAACTAGGTCGTGTTCAGACAAAAAAGAGACAGGGAGCTGTCCATACTCTTCAACCTTGGACATGTCGTCGACAATAAAGAGGTCTAGGAGGGTACTGCTATTCACAAGATTATGGGTGGGCTGGTAGGGAATGAGGAGTAGGTTACAACTAAATAGTAAGTCACTGAGATAGGTGCTATTGTGCGTTTTCTTCATGATGTCAATATACAGTAATCTTAAGTGGCCTTCTGCGATTACTGAGCAAAGGCAGACCTGACATGCCTTCATAAATTTTTGCTGTTTGTTTTAATAGCGTGGCGAAAGAAATATTTAAGCCTGGAAATGATACAAACGTTATAGGTGTAACTAGATTTGTGAAGGCTTCAAAAGTCTCCAGAATTTCTGCCGACGAATTCGAATTTTTCAGCGGAACGAATGGAGATCAAGTCCTCCCGATGACCTAAATTTACATTTACATCTGCACGATACCCCTCAAGCTATCGCAAGGGCATGTGGCGGGGTGTGTTCGGCGAACTACTGACGGCGTATCTTCGACGTACCATTCAACATTTGTGGCATCGTGGGCGTACCCTGAGGTGCGCGTTTCCAGATTCTCTCGAAGTAACCCCACTGCAGGAGAAACAGGGATGCCACGGGAAGTGATGCACGCGGAATAGGTTTTGGCCCCAAGACATGAGAATTTAATAGGCTCTGTCTGCTATTTTTTTGGGACAGCTTTTTTTTGCAGAAAACGAAATGGCAGTGATCCATCAGGGTGCACCGATGAATCTTCTTAAATATCAAAATCGACACGGATATACAGGTACAAAGCTCCCTGCTCCAATGCTGCAAGGATCTACGAGGGCTCGTACTTCAGGGAGGGCAACTCTGGTTTCACCAACTCATACGTACGTATTTGGTCATTATCCAACCCAATGCATTTATGTCATTTCCAACATTCGTATTTATGGTAAGCATATTTTGATACAAGTGTGAATTGATTTCTGGCACACGAAAATTGAGTCCAAGTGTTATTTTCACTCTCCCAATGATACACAAGGCGAGTGAAAGACTATACCTAACCGATCTCGTATTTTTATACTTCTGTGCCTGTTAGCGTGATAGGAAAATAATTTCACGAAATTGAGAATCGGTGCGAGTACTGTGTATCATCTACTCGTGATTGGGGATATTTACTCGTAATAACTCTCAGAATCAATGCACGGACTGTGGTACCCTGAACCCTTCCCTCCCGATACGGTCCCCTGTGATTTCTTGTTTTCTAAAGGAATGTCAATCGACGGAAAATTCACTCGAGGAGATTGGTGTCATTCAAGTGGAATCACAGAAAGTGCAGAGTGGCATTCCAGGAACGGAGCTCCAGGTTTGATTCCAGCAGTGGGAATGACACGGGTCGTTGCATCAACTCCCAGTGGTATTGATTGCATGCTTCAGAGGCGCGGGCAGCCATTAGATCCTCGAATTGTTTTTAAATTGGCCATTGCACGTGAACTTTTCGTTCGCATGTCGAGGTTATCCACGCGAAAATTAAATTTATTCGTATACTTTTTCCTCTGTTTGGTAAAATGATCGATTCTATTGAAAAAAAGATTTAAGGAGAAAGAGCTCATCTAATTGCTTCCTCCCGAAGAACTTGTTCTGGTCGTGAAGTGCGATTCGGAAAATACGTTTTAAGAGACCCGGACGAGAAGTAGAGTGACATATCCTTTTACCTTGTTTCTCAAAAGTGACGTGTAAACAATTATTTTAAATTGGCGCTAAAAATAAGATTTGAGTGGAGAGAGGAAAAAATTGGGGCATCGATTTTATTCCTCTACGGAGAAAGAAATGATCCACCGGCAAACAAATTCAAAAGCCTGAAGAACTAAAAGTCAGGAAACAGAACTGGCGCCTTGAAAGAAATAAAACGAGTCCCGAACGTCTTTTTGCAGTAGAGATCGCAATGGCGGCTGGCGTAACATTGTCTTGACGATACGCTTTCCCGGAAGATTTAACGTTTTATCTTGGTGTTTTCACTATCTCTCTTTTCATTCGCTCCCAGCAACCTTTGACATTTGTGGTGGGGGCGTGCGATCTTTCCCTTCGTTCTGAACACAGCCATCGAGGCCTCGGGACCGCTAGGCCAGGGGAAGGGTCTCACTATGGGCGCGACTCCGCGGCCCGCCGCCAGTGCCTTCCTTCGCGTCCCCCGCCCTCCAGACACCTTCGGCTCCCAGTAATATGCCTCGACACGAACTCCTGCGCCAAGTCCCCCGTACGAGAGAGCCCGTGAGTGCGCCTCCCCCCCACACACCCCCTGTGTGCCCACCCCTCTTCTCCTTTCTCATGCTTCCGAGAGCACCTCATCCATCCCCTCGGCACGAATCGCGTCCTTCCACGGAGCCAACCCCAACCCCCCTGCCCTCGAGATGGGGCTGGCGGTGGGGGTTTAGGGGTGAGGAAAAAGGGTGCATGTGCTGCTCTTGGTGCTAATGATGAGGGCCCAGATGAGAGAGGCCAAAGGTTCGGGGCTGACGCATACGAGTGAGCACGCCTATCTTCCTCCCCTCTTCAAACTCACCTCTCGAACTTTGGGCCTTTTTTTCCCTCCTTGCCCCAGTTAGTCCCACTCGTCAGATGCTACTCGATGCGTGTAAGGTATTCGAAAATCTCACGTTTGACGCGCGAACGCGGCGTCACCAGGCGGTTAATAACTCATGGAAGGATATGTGCACATTGATGGGAGCCATACTTTCTCCGGTAAGGCATGGTTAAAAGAAACAGGTGCTCCACGGTAGATGAAATCCATCAGATGGGGAGAGTCTTTGTCCTAATTGATATCATAGAATAACTGATTAACTATTTTCATTTTTTATATTATTTCTGAGAGAATATCTACAAAATAATATGTACACAGCGGCGTTTGAAATACAGATTAAACTTATTAATAACATTTAAAGAAATGGGTTCTTTTCCGATGACATCAAGAACATAATACTAACCCCAACGTATTGCGGGCGGAGGGATCACGAATATAAGAGTAGAAAGATAGACTGCAGGACTGACCGGTTTAAAATACCGTTTTTTCCAAGAAAAATAAGATACCGGAATGCTTGTAATTGACATCCCCCAGGAGTCAGTTCGACACAATAAGTATTAGCCTACAAGGTAGGGACTGCGCATGGTTATACGAGGATATATATGTATTAAATAATTTGTGGCCCCTAGCAAAACACAACATCCTACTCTACATCAGGTCCCTCTTCATCTCTGAGTACTTTCTTCCTCCATTCATCCCGTCCAACATCCCTACCCTGTTCCTTCCCTTTCCTCCTTTTCCCAACATTCTCCCCTCTATCACAGTCTTCAACATCCCGCTGCCGGTCAATACCCCCTTCAGCCACTCTTCCTGCCTCCAAAGGACTCCTCCCAACAAACCCCTCTCTTCGCCCACCATACCAAGTACTTCTTCGTTTGTTTTCTTCTCTGTCCATTTGCCTTCTCCATTCTTCTCCACACCCACATTTCAAAAGCCTCCAGTCTACGTCTATCCTCCTGCTTCAATGACCACGTTTCCGCGCGGTGCATAGCTACGCTCCATATCAAAGTTTTGACGAGTCTTTTCTTAACATCCTTACTCAACGTCCCCGTCATTAACTCCCTCCTCCTTGTGAAAGCCTCTTTGCCTAGCGCAATTCTTCTCCTTACGTCCCAACTACTTTGACCGTGTTGGTCCAAAACACTGCCGAGATACGTAAACTGTTCTACCTGCTCTAGTTTTTGCTCTCCTATTTTAATATTAAGCTTAGCCTTTTTCTTTCTAGAAAATCGCATAACCTTTGTTTTATTAATATTGATTCTCATCCCATACCTCTCGCAATGAATTTCCAATTCACTAAGCAATGCTTGCAGCCCCTTGGCTGACTGACAAACCAAAGCTTGGTCATCAACAAATCTAACTGATTTTACGAATTCCCCGCCCACTTTCATTCCTACCTCCAGTTCTTCCCATGCCTCTTTAATCATTTCCTCTGCATACAGGTTGAACGGCAACGGTGATAATGGGCAACCCTGCCTTACACCTCTTCCTAACACTGCCCAACCGGACTCCCCGTTCCCCACTCTTACCTGAGCAGTCTGAGACATGTACAGGTTGCGGATTAGCCTCCTTTCCCTCCAATCTATTCCTATTTTCTGCAATATACTCATTAGTTGTTCCCAATTCACTCTATCAAACGCTTTTTCGAAATCTATGAAACAGGCAAATACCTCCTGGTTGTGTTCTATATTCCTCTCGATTAATAATCTCATTACTGCAATGGTATCACGCGTACCTCTCCCCTTCCTAAACCCAAACTGATCACATCCTAAGTAATCATTTGCCCTACTCTCTATCCTTTTGTTTATGATCCTGAGAACAACTTTAGCTGCGTGGGATATCAAACTTATTGTCCTATAGTCCTCACATGATGTAGCCTCTACCTTTTTCGGAATAGGAACTAAAACTGTTCTCACAAAGTCTTCCGGCCAGATTCCTTCCTCATAAATGCTACGAATCAGCCCATATAGCCTCTTCCTCCCACATTTTTTAAGCCTTTTAAAAGTTCCCCGGGAATGTTATCCACCCCCACGGCCTTATTTAGTTTCATCTCCCTTAATGCCCTTTCTATCTCATTGTCTAGTATGCCTGGACCTAGGCTATCTTCCTCTACGTCATGTTCCTTTTCTATGTCTAGATTTTTTGGTCTAAGCTCTTTACTATACAGTTCTTCTATATATTCCTTCCATCTCTCTTGGATCTTTCCCGCGTCAACTATTACCTTACTCGCCTTATCTCTAACTGCTGTCGTTGATCTCCCTTTCTTACTTCCCGATAAAGATTTAACTTTGCTGTACAGCGCACTGATTTCACCCTTCCTCTGCAGACTTTCCATATCCTCGCACTGCGTCTTCCACCATGCTTCTTTTGCTTTATTTGTTACCCGCCTCAATTTATTGTTTATATATATATAAATACATATATATATATATGTATATGTATATATATATATATAATGGGCTGACACAATATAACACAAATACAAAATAATAGTAACACTGAAAAGAACACTCACACGGTAAATTGATCGAGCTTTCGGCCCTCTCAGAGGCCTTCTTCAAGTGTGTATGTTCTTTTAAGTGTTGCTATTATTTTCTATTTGTGTTATATTGTGTCAGCCCATTATTGTGCCGCTCGTGTGAGTTTTTCCGTACAATTTATATATATATATATATATATATACGAGCCTCGTATATATATATATATGTATGTATATATATATATATATATATATATATATATATTTTATTCAACACGAAAGTGTTGAATAAAAAACTTGGACCGCAAAAAATAATATAAAAACACATGGAAAAAACACTCATACGTTATTTCTTGATAATTTAGGCGGAATTTAGCTCCGTCTTCATCGGAAGAAACAGAAGCACTCAATATTTCTGTTTCTTCCGTAATACTTCAGTAGTCAGTACTTCTGCTTCTTCCGATGAAGACGGAGCTTAATTCCGTCGAAATAATCAAGAAATAACGTGTGAGTGTTCTTTTCATGTGTTTTTATTATATGTATGTATATATTTTAGTTCTATTATATATATGTATATATTTTTTTTCGCAGGTTTCCCCCACCTTTCCCCGTCCATTTGAAAAACCCTAACCCCGTCATCCCTTACCCTGTCCTCCTGGTGTTGTACCCCCTACCACACACCTTTTAGGTGGTTCGCAGGGTATAGATGTAGATATAGATGCATAGATAAAGCAAGCTATTTAATATTGAAGCGTGATAGTTTATGAGGTGTGAATTTAATGGCCAATGACTGAGAAAAAAGGGCGGTAAGTCTGGAGAAGGAGTATTGGAAAGACAGTAGGATGGAATAGGATATAAGAGACGACAATGGTAACTCTTTCAAACGTTGGCTCCTAAAAATTGGCCATTTAGTGAGCATGGTTTTCTTTTTTCATTCCTTATCCTGTCCCTCACTCAATCCTCTTTCTCCTCATTCCTCTCGTTTTTCCTCAATAATAAGCATTTACATACATGCCTCATAATACACACTAGACACTGTTATTTCATATGGCCATGCACCATGTTTTAGCTATGTGTGCTTTAACTCCATAATATGTTATCACGATAAATCTAATTACTCTGGAAATATAAGTCATTCACACTAGGACATAGTTGTAATTGAAAGCTGTGAATTCTGAGAATTATGCTCGTATTTGCTATTTTGTACTTCAAAATTTTGTGAGACAGTGGCTGAACCACTGCTTGACTATGAACAGCCAAATTTACACCTAAAAAAGCCAAGTACACCCAAACTCAATCTCTAAACTGGAATTGATGAGTAAAATATGTATGAAAATCTACATCAGTCAAGAGAGTCATCACGTGTACCAGATTTATAAATATAACCTCACATTTCGCATGAGAGAACAAAACATGAAAGCTTTATTTCCTTTGTGTTGTCTGCCATTGGTTCTTACGCCCAATGCGATCGAGATAAAAATTCGTGCGCTCTCAGTTGTCCTCCGTGATTTTTGGTTTTGGGACGTTGTCGAGACGAGACTCGATCCCTTTATTCTAGAATTTAGGTGTTATACACGTTTTTTTGGGTCAATTTTCTACGGATAAATTTTTTCATGACTATCAATTTAAGACGGCTGGATTGTGAACTTAGGTGCTCTCCAAAACAATTGCATACTCTTGGGAAAACTGCTCCATAAAATCAGTACAATTAGGCACAAGAGAAAAAGAATTCGGAAAAATAATTCTTTTTTTTGGAAATATTTCCGAACAAAACACTAAAAATCGAGCATTTGGGATCGTCCCAGCTTCGTTTCCGGCCTTTTTTATGCCCTACCCAATGAGTCGCCCTTTCGACGGGTGTTTGGGGTGTTAGGCTTAGGCTTTGGAAGGACACAGGCAAAGGAAACGGTACAGTGACGATTCCCTTGTCTCTCCTAACAAAATACAACCTGACATCCAGCAGTGCAATAGGCCCCTCTTCAACTCTCCTTACTTCCTTCCTCTCTTCATTCCATCCAACATCCCTATCCTATCACATCGTGCATCCTCCTCGCTTACATAACATTCTCCCGTCTATCAGTCTTCAACACCCAATCGGCAGTCAATATGCTCTGCATCCATTTTCCGTGCCTCTCTTCTTTTTCTTGTGGTGAAAAAAGTTTTTTTCGATTAGTGAAAGTTTAATTCTAATGCCCTATAGCCCATCAGCCTATTATATGTATTTGCATGCGTGTAAAATGAAAGGATTTTGCATGAATTTATGCGCCACTCTGGGTAAGGGTTTGCATGTATGTGTTGGTTTTGAATGTGGTTTTGTTTTCTTTTACGGGTGGCGACCTAACAACCCCCGCCACACGCCCTTGCGGCGGCTTGCGGGGTATTATGTAGATGTAGATGAAAGGTTTTACAGAAATCGCCCACGTTTTCTTATCCAAAGGGAGTACGAACGGGACTCGTTTTTTTCCGTCTATTAGTCTGTCTTCAGAAAATAATATAAAACAAAGGTTTGCATAGAAATGTATGCTATTAAAGAATGTTAAAGTAGTTCTAGGTATCTCACTCTGTGGATTTACTTCATGGAACGAAATCATGCTTAGAGTGAAAAACTGCATAAAATACCACACTAATTTGAAATCATATTCACCAATAATTGCATTGCTTGCTTAAAAACCAACGTTCATTCGTTGAATCTGAAATTACATCCTTTTGAGTTTGAGCAGTCGGCGAATATAAAAGAAACTTATGATAAGAAAGATATTTTATTTTAGGCTTGTAAGGGAAAGATCTAATTAAACCGGAGATCTTGGTTGCCCTCTATTTCGATATTATTCTCAGTTTTTAATTATTTGTGTTGTCGTAAGCATCACAAGTTGTTGGTAAAGGGAGGATGCCATATGGTTTTCTCGAGGGCTTCACATTCTTCCGTTACGCCAAGTGTTCCCAAGTTATGTGGGGCGCCGAGGATTCCGGGACGATACTAGATACCCAAGTCATCCAAACTCTTGGGAACCACTAGAAAGTCCAATTGCCCATGAACGGCTGGTCCATCAACGCCATAACCCTCCTGCAACCATCCCTCTAGAATATTCTGTTTTTCATATCATACGCAAGAGTGCCGACCCGTTCGTATTAAAGGTTAAGTTAATAAATAATTCGCAAAAGTGGATAGAGGCAACATTAATCAAAGTAACTTCCTGAAATTCATTTCACTTTTCTACATATTCTCCCCGTACATTCAGACACACACTCCCTTTACAAGTCGTTGCTAGCCGGCAGCAAGTAAGTCTTTTGTTTGCTGTCGCAGCCAACGCGTAACCCCTTGCACTTCGGCATCGTTATTTTCAAGACGTCGCCCACCTAAATGATTTTTATGGGTTAGAACAGATGAAAATCACTAGGGGCTAAGTCGGGACTGTACGGTGGATGATTCAAGCGTTCCGATTCAAGCATTTGTCACAGCTCCTGCGTTTGTCTTGCTCACGTTTGCGACTTATTTATTGACTTACCCTCGTGCCTGTACAGTCTTGCATTATATGAGAACTATATTTTTGGCCAACTCTTCGAGTGATTTGGGTCACTATGTGGTATTGCGGGTTAGGGAAACTCACCTAACCTTGGAGGTACCGAATTACTTTCAAGAATCTCAGAAAAGAGCAACGCCATGTCCTTAGTGCATTGAGGAATGTGGTTAAATAATGCATCAGTTGCCTCGTTAAGGCGTTAACCTTCTATTATCTCTCGCACCTGCCGGCGTCCTGTTCCATTGCCCACCTTGGGCTGTGAATCATACACCCTCTCACCTCTGCGAGAATCCAAACCTTCAAAGAAGGAGATATGTGGCGTGAAAAGCTTCAAATCCCTCTTCTTCGTGCATCTTTCCGAAGTCCTCACCCACGCCCTACCCACATGCCCGCGTATTTCCCACCTTAACCTCTTCTGAGCCATCCATGACTGCCTCCATCTAATGCCGGAATACTCGACTTTCCCACCCACTCCCAAAAAAAACAACAGCGAAAAAATACGGTGACTTCGATTTATCGATTCTCCCTTCTCCCTCATCGCGTGGTGGCCCCTTGGAGGCGACGTGATATGTACGGGTGATAAAAAAAGGTAGGGAGAAGAAGAGGGTGGAAGATTGGGAGGAGGAAAGAGAGAGAGAAAGAGTGGGTGGGGGTAGGAAGAAGGGATGGAGAAGGAGAGAAAGAGTCCTTTTGAGAAGCAAAACGATCGCTTTCTTCATCTATTTTTATTTGAGTTGACTTTTGGTGATGCGAGGGATTCTAGGCACCGACGCGACGCCTCTTGGTGCCACGATAGGTTTTTGCTGTTCTCAAAAGAAATTACGTTGAAGTTCAACGCTCTCCGATTCGAGGATGGTGGAAAAATATACTTTTTTTTGCCACCGTCCCCACTCTTCACAAGGGATGTATTTTTATCTCAGAGAGGCTGATTTTTATCATCCCCACGAAAAAAGGGGAGATTCCTTCTCAACGAGCATCTTCTCTAATCAAAAAGGATCCCGGGCCTCTTTTTTTTTTCTCTTGTTCATCTTTGTGGGAAAAATTTGAATGCTTACGGATGACGAGGGACAACAAAAACGAAAACTAATAAATTCGAGTGCGGTCGAAAATAAATACCTATGCGGAGCGGGAAATTTGCGTGCACAAGGCGATAAAAAGGGGGAAAGAACAAGCTGAAATATTTCCAGGCTTCTCAGTTCGCGATCCTTCGAAATGTTGAGGAAGTGCGACGTGATTATAAGGAGGTGAGAGTAGCGCGGGCTGCCGATGGAAATAGCGTGTCATCGACTGCGATGGTTCATTTGACTATTTTATATGCTCCGAAGTTGGGAATTATTTCACAGAGCTCATGGAAGGATTCTTGTCAAATGAAAAGGTCATCATCCCTATTGCAATTATGATACCGCTGCGGACCAATAAAGTTAGTTGACGGAGAATCATGGATATAGAAGATATTCCCTTCATCAAACCAGTAATATATGGCCTCCAATGAAAAGCATC
The DNA here is from genome assembly GCF_022747635.1 of Hetaerina americana. NCBI lineage: Eukaryota > Metazoa > Arthropoda > Insecta > Odonata > Calopterygidae > Hetaerina > Hetaerina americana. The sequence goes on along the minus strand of NW_027287538.1, from coordinate 64,741,136 downwards.
ATGAGCTGAATCAATGCTTCTTTTTTGAATGATTTTTTTTACTCTTTCTGGAATCTCATACATCACGCAAAAAAACGAAGAGGACCTTTTGAGGAAACACATTTATTTTCGGAGTGTGCAAACTATAACACGTTAATATTTTGACGAAACAATTCAAAAATTATTCCTGGTGGATTTTTATCGCGAATATCTTGAGTATAAAAATGCTTCTTTTTTGATTTTTAATCTTTCGATCAATTAAATTATTGAAGGCTCAAAATATTAATCCCAAAAAAAAGATATTTAATGTGCTTAGGGTAGAATAGCCTCATATTCATGATTACTCGTACTGAATATCACTTTCATAAACCATCGGAATCAATAGCACGTGTGTCAAAAATTAATTTAAGAGCGTATCACAGAATGCACAAAATAACGCGGATTTGCATTTTTTCATGTGAATTATTATACGGTGTACCTTTGATATTAACTATGACGTGTATTTTATTTTTTATCGTCTTTATTTATTTTTAATTATTTCATTCTTTCTTATTTTTTTCTTTCTTTCTTATTTTATTCTTTGGTGAAAACGGATCTAAACTGCACCGAAGTATACTATTGTTTAAGAAATGGCAGTTTGGGAATAGTGGGTGAAAGCAGGAAAAGTGAGGAGTTGTCACAATTTTTTGAAAGAATGTAAGCATATTTCAACGCTTCATTGTATAGGCCTGCTAATTTTCAGATAAGGAAGTTTTGATGAAGGCATTTTTAGAACCAAATTCTAAGCATTAAAATAAGAATAATCACTGTGTTATTAAAGTGGTCTCTGTTTTCTGCGATAAAAAATTATCATTGCGGATCCAGCAGTTAGCAATATCTCTTCCCTTTGAAAATGCTATGGTAAGGAAACAAAATTGGCTAAGGTGATATTATCGTAGAATATTCATCTTCTGTAAGAGCACCATTAGAGCCACAGTGTCCTTTGGAATCCAGCGACCTTTAGTTTAATGCGTGTGGAAAAGGGTTTGCGTGAAAAAGAGTGGGGGCGAAAATTTCTCAAAAGAAGTGGGACAAAAGTTTACGGCCGCTTTTATGCCTAGGTATTTTTGACGGGAAAATCGGGCAGGGTTCAGTGGCTTCATTACCGTGTAGTTTTTTCTCTGGGGAGTGGTCCCAACGCTATACATGTTTTCCATATAGATCAGACCTCTGGCAAGGGGTCGACGTCTTATGCGTAACTGCGTACATGAAAGGGTAACTATTTTAATATTTTTACGCCCTTGGTATCGCCGTAACCAGTTTGACTGTCTCATTCTGGATTTCTTAAAAAAATGAAAGGAAGAAAGCAATCGCATAGGATTTTTTAAAAAATAACCATGAAAAATCTTTGATAGCATCGTTAAAAGGAAATATGATATGGATTTAAGCTTATAGCTTTCAACTTCTTAAAGGTTTCTGACTTAATAGTAATACCCTTTTTTAGAACTTCGTAGTTTTTCTAACCCTGGCGTGATTTACAAGTTATTATGTAGTATATCCTAAAAATGTATTCATTGTTAAAAATGATTTTTTTTAAGAAAAAGATGGTCGTAAAAGAAATGTTTTGACCATTTGCAGATCTATGATTTGCATACTTGAGGAGCTTTCTTCACTTCTAGGAAAATATAAAAAAAAACATCGTCCTCAGTCCTGCATGTCGCAGGAGGAAAAGAATGACTTTTCCTTCTACAAAAGAGATAACCCAGTTCCTATTTCCTTAAGGTTACATTGACCTGAGGAGACCCGGCGCCCTGTGAATTCTGACGGAATTTCTGAGGATATGTAATAAAAGCCAAAGGAATCTCGAGTTATTTCGTTGGAAGTCCCTCCGTGGAACTTTCACCATATCCAGCTAATTTATTCACCAAGCATTGCTTCCTGCGAGGTTTTCACGTGTTTGTTTGTTTGCCGGATAGAAAAAGTGATCTAATTGGCAGACCCAACGAACGCAGTTATGGATCATCTCACCTTCAAGTGTTCCGGGGTAGAAGTCAGTTTTTACTCAATAAACATGCGCCAATGAGAAAGTGGTTTCCGATCATACTCTCTAGTTAATCTTTCAATTCGTTGCGTATCAAGAGAGAACGACCTTAAAATCCAGTATCCATGGGAGATTATGGCAATTTTACAATAAGAATTTTATTGTAATGTTGTCAATTGTGATATTCACCTGAATCCGGGAGGAATATGAGAGTGATACTGCGCGTGCTCATTTCCTCCAGCTTCCGTTAGGGTCGCCTCTGGCGCTGTGTCTCCTTCACTGGATGGACCCATGTGTTCGTCGGCTGCTTCGGCTCCAGCTGGAAGAATGAAGACCACTTAGATGTACCACGTTTGCAATTGGTGATTTCGTAATGTACATAACAAGTAAAGCAGAGTGAATTTTAAATTATATAGGAATTATTTCTCTACCATTTAGAAAATTCATTGGAAATAAATTCATTAATTTTTTGTCAACTTAATATTTTTTAAAATCTCAGACGAGTAGACCTTTGCTAGATTTAATCAATGCCATTATTGAATATATATATGCGTATACGAAGCTTAATGAATGAATTTACCAGCTCAAAAAATCCAGTTCCAATTCTCTTCAGTTGTTTTGATGTTGGTCTGGAGTTAAGAAATGGAGTAATAAACTTGCTTCAAGCAATTAATATTTTTCAAAAAAAAATTTGAGTAAAATATATGGGTGCTTCAATTCTTTTGAAAACTCAACGGGCAGTTCGTATTCCATTTTGAACTTATGGTGTTCTATATAAGTCTGTGATAACCCTATTTGAATGTGTGTATAAAATAGCGTGTCACAAGCTCTAATCTTACATAACGCGTCGAGATCATCTTGTGATAATTTATATACTTCGATTTTCATCAATGATCATAGCTGAAAATCAAATATTACTGGCTGATTTCCCAACATTTTTTTTATGAAGGTGTTTCGCAAAGACATAAGTATATTATTTAATGTCTTGGCCAGGCTCGTGTTTCATCTTTGATTTAAAGTTTTACGATTAATACTGCGATTTCGGTGCTTTGATTTACCCTCCATAAAAATACCTGTTGCGCGAGTGACTGCATCGCATTGGGTAACAAATAAAGTCTTTTTTTCAGTTATCGAGATTTTTTGCGCCGAGATCAACTCTTGGTATTTAGAGACATTGAAATGTGAATTTATTATTTTTAGCACCATTAACCATAAATACAAATGAATAAACATATATGTGAAATTTACATTCTGATTACAATGATTTAAAAATTTACGTTTTCATTTATTGAATCTCATCGTTTTCCTAAAGGAATCATAAAATATTAGAGTATTCGCAGAGGACCCCAAGGAAGTAAGATCGTATAGTTCATCACCAACATTGATTCTGAAATTACGGAAATTTTGTAATTTCCTGATGAAATAGAAATTTACGGAGGAAAAACTATGAAACTGATCATTTGGCTCTTACGACCATTGTCAAAAATATTATTACCCCTTGGTGACGAGTGATATCCCCAGTTTAATCTAAAAAGTACGAAGCAATGGCCTCATGGGAAAATGAGGCCATTGCTTCGTATCTATCTATCTATATATATATATATATATATATAGAGATATATATATATATATATATATATATATATATATATATATATATATATATATATAGAGAGAGAGAGAGAGAGAGAGAGAGAGAGAATAACAGTTACTCGCATCAACCGAATGATATTTTAGATCTTGCCGATATTTGTTGTGGAACAGTGCGCGTTAACAATAGATAGCATTTAATATATACTTTACACTTCCAGGATTCACTTCTTGGCATTGTTTGATGTCCATATTAAATGAGTTTGTAATATTTCATAGACTTTATGTTAAGGTACAACGCGTTTCACCGATTTGCGGCATCATCAAGAAAATTACAAAATCGTTTAATATGGACTGTATTTAATATGCCTAAAGTATGCAATCTCATGCAAATTCGCCGTACTTATGTTATTATTGTGGAATTTGAGAAATACTTCAAAGACTGCTAGGTTTTTTTAAGTGTGTTGTTCGGGTTGAAATTTTAAAAGGTTTTTTAATTGGCAGTTCATTCCCTGGGTTAAATTTGGAAACAAGTCTTCACCTCTTTTATATGTAGTAGCTCGACTGGGTCAAAGGACGAAGTATTACAAGAAAGCAAGTACCTTATTCAAATTAAATTCCTCAATTCTTCAGTTGTTCTCATTATTCGATAATTTTGAGATGAACATTACATCTATTCACCTGTTCCACGCTGAATACTTAAGTTTTATATTGATATGCATACAATTAAATATGGTCCAACGCAGTTAGAAATCAAAGATGAGGATACTCATACAATGGGAATTAGCTGCATATGGAAATTTACTCGCAAACATTGAAAACACTAAGGCAATGCTCGATCAAATCTCTTTGGTGGAACTATGGCTGCATTTTACTGATGGGCAGACTGTAAAAATGTGATATTTAATCAGTATGAAGAAAGAGGTTATATTTCTACCCAGGGGGCTCCTATATTAAAAGAATGCATAGAGATTACGTTGGTCAAGTATCGAAATATTTGTTAGTAATTAGATTAACTGTTAAGGAAGCAGCCATTCTTTTCATTCATCATGCAGAAGGTTTCGTTGAGTTAAGCCTGAAGTTGTATCTGTCATCATGAATAATGAGTTCAGTATGTTCAGTTTTTTACAGTTAGGTAACAGAAAAACCACATATACGTAATGGACAATGTAAATTATATATATATATATATATATATATATATATATATATATATATATAATCTCTGGTTGAATATACCGTGTGATTTTCACAGTGATGCAGCATGCAAAATTGCAGGGCCCTCTCTAGCACAGCGGACTCTCTTATCGACAAACAATGCATAAACTTACGGCATGACCGACCGACCTACTTTCACCACAGAATTTATTAGGTACAGTTGAAGTGAAGCCAAGCACGACCCAACGCTCAAACACTTAGTCATACATACTGTGACTACGAATCATACCTGTTGCCCATGCGAAAGGGAAAAAAAATCTTGTGCAAATGAAGAGATTGAGCTCATATAAAAGGAATTTTCCATATTTCTTAAATTTATTCTCAAGCATCTGGTATCATAAGTCTATGAAATGTGCAAAGTACCCGTGATTTCGTTTTATGGGCTAGCCCAATTTGTCTTGTTGGAGGTCAAAACCAAAAGGCTGCTGATCCCAAACCCTCCGCGGTCGTAGAAGTTAAGTTTTCTCAAACGAATTTTCGAGAGACTGCTTCAGATTACGAGCGAATAAGGCGAAGCCCGTGAAAAACCACACTATTAATTTTTACTATGAAAAATGGCCGGTAGTTATGAAGACAATGATGGCTGCCGCTTCTCAAGTTCAAAGCGATGTATGACTATTCACAATGCCAAAGATTTTCACCGATTTATTTCAGATAAAAAGTATTTCGTCAATGAATATATTCTGGAAAGTCACTATAGGGAAGATTCCGGCAAGTGAAAATTTTTCAAAACTCTATAGGAATCCAAAGTTATGGCGTATATATTTTTGTTTGGTGAGAATTAAGTGTAGTGGTTCCAATAATGCTACCACTAATCAATCCTATACCATTTATTCCGAATCAGCGGATATGAAGAAGGAACCTTTTCAAAACAAAGCATTAAGCTCTCGACAATCGCACATGAACACCAGAAGACAAGCATAATCAAATGAGGAAAGAGAGACATATGGAGTGACATGAGGATAGTTTCCACCTCAAACTCCCTTTTAGGTCGATTCCCGAGGCGGGCATTACAATCTTCAGAATTGCTTGCTCATTGAAGCAAAGCGCTCGCTCTTAACTTGCATTGGGAGGCTCATTTCTTGCAAAGCCTAACTCTGCCATTTGCGGCGGAGTGTTCTTCCGTGTTAGTTGTGAGCGGAGGAAACAGCAGAGCTGACAGTAACGACTTAACGAGGGAATGGGGGGAAAAAAGAGGGATTATCGAATCCCGACGCTTCGTCATTTTCTCTCTCTCTCTAAGCTTAATGGGACGAGAGAGCAAAAAGTGATTATTGCCACGCGTTTCACTTACGATCATGTAGCACCTGGAACATCGTGAATTAGAATGTTCTAAACAGTTACCGAAAACAATTGATGCTAACCAGTCTTACTTAACCGTGAATAAATGTAACACCAATAGTCAGGACATTGTAACTTTAGAATTCAATTGATTATCAAAATAAGTAATTAATTCATTTAAGTCAACAATTGGTCAGTTCATTGTAAGTACAAATGACCATGAGTTCTATTTTAGAGGCGAATGAATATCTTTCAAACCAGGCGAAAGGTATTTTTGCATCTATTTCCTTTTTGCCCTTCATTAGTATTATGGTAACTGGATTCTTATATATTTATTAAGTAATTCCTCTTTCCTTTTAGCCCTTGCCAAGAAGTAACAGACCACGAATATCTCATACCAAGACTTGTTATGGTATATAATTTTTTCTACCGGTATCCTTTAGACTGGTAATACGATCTCCTGTTTCCTCATCCTTTCTGAGTCTAAATCGTTTTTACCGGCAGGTTGTCTTCAATTTATCCTCCAATTCTTCGGATGATTTTATTCGTATTAGTGTTTTGGCTGCATGTGGCAATCTTGCCAACTTTTCGCTGTCTATCAAATTTCTCTATCCTCATTTTGTTCGGAATCACAACAATTACACTTTTTCGATGCTCTTTAACCACATTTACTTGCTCATATATATCTTATATCTTTCCAAGAAGTTTTCCGAACAATATTCCTTTAGCTCCGAGCGCCTTGATCATTTATTCGCAGATGTTATTCCCTCCAGGAGTCTTGTGTGTCCGCAGAATTCCACTGCCTTGCCGAAATCACTTCTTGGTATACCTGGGCCTAATTTTCTCTCATCTTTCTTTATGCCTTTTTCCTGAGCTTTCGTTCCTTGATACACTACTTCGAGGAATTCCGTCCACGTTTTCTTTGTCTTCATCTTCCATTAGCTTATCTGCATTCGTTTCGTTGATGCTGTGATATTTCGTTTTTCTTTCTCCGAAGTGATTAATTTATACGCTGTCTCAGTGTTTCCCTCCTTTATGATTCCATTGATTTATTCTCTCTTCTATTGATTTATTCGCAGCTATCAATCCAATCTTCCCTTGCATTCTTTAAGTCTCCTGGACCTTGGTTTTATTCCTTGCTATACATGGCCGTCTCCCCTTCAATTCTTGGGTTCTCGTATTTTCTTCTTCTATAAACTTTCTTATACGGATGATCACCCAATATCAGCTCTCCAATGCAATTACTAATATAAGACTGAGTAATTTGACTTACGTATTGCGTTACAGGTTTAAATGTTTTCGGTTCGACTGAGGCGACAATGTAGGTAAATGCGAAGAGCAACACGCTAAATTGATATTTTGATTTCGCTTAAACAAATCTTCAGCCTAGGCATATGTAATGTTGCAGGATATTTATGGAAAGCCTGTCCTTCCCTATATATAGTAAATTTTGGTTTTAATTCTATGATGAGGAGAGATAATCAATTTCAAAGGGAAGTGGACCCGTAGCTCCAGGAACCGTTTTTAAAGGAGTAAACATATACACGCTGCTGCAAATGTGAGAGTAGTCAAGTAGTCTCAAGAGAAAAACTATCAGAAATATCAACAATTTTATCAGGTGCCACCCACGCGTTATTTACAGAGAAATAACGCATGATACTCGTATGTGCTGTGTGGGTACGTACCGATGCTGTTCATACCCGAACAAAAGCACGTTCAAGTGAAGATTGATCTCAGCTGAAAGTTAATGTTACCGGTAGACGAGGGGCTTTATTTTTAAGGTTATCACTGTAGAAAAAACTTGGCTACGTCCTTTTGAAGTATGCTATAGGGATGCACTGATAATTCTCAAAGGCTATATCAATCGCAAAGGGGCACATTTTGAAACATCAGACTAGATGCTGCACCTCGATAATGCACGGTCACACGTCACGATTGTCATTGCTGAATATCTTGCAAAAATCAATGTGGAGGTGTTCCTAATAATCACTATGGATTCGCGAGACTTTTTTCTTTTCCCCAATGTGAAAATTTACTTTGTAAAAAGTTTTTCATCATCAGAAGCAGTGGTGAAGGCTGCTGAGACGATTTGAATGACCTATAAAAATTGGTCTTAAAAACCAGGAAAAGAAGGTGGAGTAAGGTCATTGCCTCCAGTGAGGACTACTTTTAGGAGAAAAATAAAATATTTGGTGGATGAGTTAAGGTCTGTTGTAAAAGAATAGGATCATTCATTGTTGAACAGTCCTCGTATTACCAAACGTCATTGACTTCTAAAGCAAATCCGCAACGCACCTTTTGTTTTCAATTGGAACATTTTTCTGCCATTCCCACGGAACACTCTCCCCTTTAATGCCATAAAAAATGTTATTCTTTTCCTCCTTCATCGGTTTTATAATCAGAACTTACGATATCTATTACCTCTCAGTATCTTCCCTGTTTAAATTTTCTGTTTTATTCAAATTTACTTTAACACCCACGTACGTGAAAACGTACACCTTTTTGTCTCTCCCCACCTTATTTATTTCATTCTGCACCTCAAAAACCTTCGTTTTACACTCATTGTTCTTCTTTCATGACTCAAACAGCATCCAAATATTTTAATTTCGATCAGTAGGGACATTTCATAAATTAACTCACATTGCATTAGATTTTTTCTTCAATAATCGAGGTTTAATATGTATACTAGTATATAACTCTGACACACACACAAAAACACATATATAGATATATATATATATATATATATATATATATATATATATATATATATATATATATATGTATGTGTGTATATATATAGATATTGTGTGTATATATATATATATATATATATATATATATATATATATATATATATATATATACTAGTATATATATATATATCCCTCCCCGGACTACAAACTTGACGTGGTGGAAGGACTTGTGCGTTCCAATGTCCCCTAGAGCTGTGCTGGCGGCAGTAATAATAATTGCTACTGGTAGGGTCACCCATGCCAGATAGGTCGAAGGTTAGGAGCCAGACGAAAGGTAGTCCACGCAGCGTCTGTTCCTCAGTGAGGCGGCTGCAATGGCGTCTGACCCTAGTGGGGCGGCCAGTAAGTGATGGTGTCACGTTAAAAACACTATTGAGGAAGGCAACGGGAAACCACCTCAATTATCATTCCCAAAATTAACATGATGGACTATACAGATATATATATATATATATATATATATATATATATATATATATACACACATATATATATATACATATATATATACATATATATATACATATATATATATATATATATACACCTGTATATACATATATATAATATTCATCCAAGTCAAATTTTATATCGTGGAATTATAACTTTTTGTTAGCGGTGAACTAATGAACTTATCAAGGACTTGATTGATTTCCTTCATTGCTCCCGAAACAGTACTTGATAATTTGCCTTGATGGCGCGGTGACTCCACCATTTTGAAAATGCAGCTTCATAGTAAATCAGGCCTTGAGTCTTCTAAGCTACAATCTACCAATCATTTGCAATGATTGACATCATTGGCAAGAGTTCACATGAAACAGCATACGTAAATGCCATCGTTACATTTCGCAGATGCTCCTGGACGTATCGAGATACCCATTAAAGCGCTTTATTCAGGAGTGATAACCCGGAGGCAGCTTTGTTTCCGGAAATTTTTGTTTGGCCGGCTGCATTCTCCGTGCTACGGTGGGTTGGGAAAGGTTGGCGCTCGCGGGGTCCCTTCGCCGTCGCCTTCCGACTCTTCCCTCGCTCCAAAACTCTCCCCTTGACGCGCTGCCAATTCACTCTCGCCTAGCCAAGAGGCGGGCGACTCTCCTAATCCATTCCGACTCATTGCACCACTGTCTCTCGCCGCACTTGGCTTTTTGTGCCTTTCTCTCCTTCTTCTGCTTTCCTACGTCCTCCCAGTGCCACGGTGCGTCTCGCAAGTGACTCATTCGGATCGAAAAATAAACCGTCTGCTTCCGCTAATGTTCGCAGTGTGGGCGAGTAATCAATTTTTTTCACCCACTAACCTTCCTCGGCCAGGAGTTTGGATGCTTGGAATATATCTTCAGGGATGGGAGGATGTCGCACTCACCGCGCCTCAAGGGATTTGTTTTCCTACCGTGTGAGATTAGGGTCGACATGCGTTTCGCGGGGATATGCGAAGAAGACTAAAATGGGTGGAGGCTGAATTACTAAGAGGTATGTTAGGTGACTTTTGCGTGCTTTGACAGTGACTCTCTAACTACAAGTCACGACTCCATTATAAGTTAGGGGAAACGTCGGGAGAGGTTTTAAAAAAATTAGCAGAGGATTAAAAAGAAAAAAAAAACAAATTCACAGACATTATTAAAGCATAGGCAAAATCTAATACGATTTGTTGGAACGATCAGGGCAAATTAATGCTTATCTGTGAATTATTTATTTTATTTAAATTAGGCTTTTAGATTTTAATTTTTGCCAAGCCTACTACTTACTGATAGTGCATCAATAACATGTTTTCAAGAGATTCACATTGGTTCATGTACTATCGGTTGTTATTTGATTTTCGTAAGCAAGGAAGTGGGACCAAACGTTCTTATTGATCCTATGGGGAGGAGTTTATCGTAAATTTTTAATTTTTACAGTATACCCATCAGGAAATGAACAGCATGAAAACCCTAGAATATTTATAGGGATTTGCAATGGTGGAATAGAGATTCCTTCATTACTACCACGCATCTTTGAAGAAAGCCAAAAGTATGTTTCATAGATCGGAGAATATGTTAACTTTGACTTTTTATTAGTTTAGATAGAGAGGGAAAAGATATTTGAAATATTCGCAAAAAGCAAATTAATTAATGCCGAATGGTGTCGCAACATTACGAAGATTACGAGAGGGTTTGTATTTGTCTCTAAAACTAAGGTTGTGTTTCCCGCGCTGAGATCGGATGACCGAAGGAGAAAGGCATAATTTTTATGCCTGTTTTTGCTTCATTATGATGCGAAAAAATCAGTTTCTGAGATTCGTTAGACTGCGCGCCATTTATTCGGCAATATGTAGGACGTTTATTAGTTTTAATCTAAACTTTCTCCGTCTCCTTACCCTATGATGCATAGTGTTTAGCAGTCTCCAAATATTTAGGCTGGAAGTGTGAAGCAACTCATCACTATTGAAATGCTGATAACGTCGGTTTTGATTACTATTACGCTGATTTAATTGAAGGCCTTAAGAGTTTTGTTGTACCCGTCGAGAAGAATTTCATTAAGGAAATTGTCGAATTGGCTGTCAAAAATGGATTCCGTGGAAAAAAGAGGCATGGAATAGTAATTAGTACGAATCTTGCAGACTGATTTTAATTTTTTTAAGCTTTAAGGTTCAACAATTATAAATTTGACAAAATTTGAACGAAATTTTCATAGCACTTGGTAGGGAATTGGTGTTGGAAATTGACATGGTAATATTTAAGGAACAGAACTTTGAATAAATTAGTCCGTTCACTCAATTTTATATCTTGTTTTCAACTTTAAGTTATCTCCGTATTCATTCTTGTTTAAATTTTCAACTACCTGGTAACTGTGTACGTGCGTTGCTCAACGTGGAAGAACAAATTATTTTTTTCACCCATTTTTCATAATAAATGACACAAATACGAATTTTATATTTTGCTTAAAAATCATTATCCAGGACTCCATGGTGCCCACTCCTGCTGTGAAATGTCAGTGACACGTCAATTATGTTATGTTTATTTCCTCAAATCGAAAGTGATCAATCCACGGAATTCCAAGGAAATGTTATTTCACCCAGTGAAATAAATTTCACTGGAACCATACTCCTGGAAAACTTTAATAATCCGGGCATGGTTCCAAAGATATTCATTTTACTGTAGAATAAGTAGCCTTCTAAATTTCGGAAATATATTAAATGTGGCCCATAATTATTAGCCAATTTTATAATTCAAATTTTTTTGCAGCAGCCTTCCCCTCTATTCTCTTCTCAATTAGGATCTGCATTTCTCAAAGAAACTTCTAAATATGAAATAAGAATTCCAAAAATAGAGGGTCTTTGCGCTGTCCTCACGTTTAATAATGGTTACCCATGACTCAGCTGTCATCGTGATATGTACCCTACGCGCGATGAATCTCGGTGAAAATTGATTCGACGCGTTCATTGATCCAAAGCATGACTGCTCAAATATCGATCGCGATTGACTCATTTTGGAGAGCTATCGGAAGGCAACTTAATTCTGGTGCTATAAGAAACTGTCGGCCACTTCCTCTCTTTTGACTTACTTTGAAGATAAACAGTAGATCCCCAAGTAACTGATGTAACTGAAAAATATGAAGTAACCCTTATTTTTCAAAGGTCTGCCCTGGATTAAAGCATTGTAATTATTGTCTGAGCTTGTCACTCTTATTCGGGCTAGTCGTAGGAGGAGGTAGTCGCTGGATAATCCATATTGAAATTCCCTCCAGTGCAAGAGGTATCATTGCCATTTGTTTTTTTCTAGGATTCTACGCCGACAAATTTCCCTGAGAGCCGCCGCAGCCGGCTGAAATCATATTTAATTGCGTCCCCCCTTGTTACTAATGTAAATCATGGCAGTTATTTAATGGATTTTTAGCATCGCCATCAGATAAGAAGATAGTGAGGAAAGTGCAAAATATGCGTGTATAACTAAGTGAGATGGGCATCTGTATTTCCTTGCAAAAATACCTTAGGTGGTAGAGATGATTGCGCGTTAAGTAAAAAACTGGAATGAAGGGCTCTGGAGACAAATGAAATGTACTAATTTGGGAAATATACCAATAATGTGTTATTAAACAAGAGTACGAGGAAATAATTCGAGCCAAATATTTTACATCGCCTCATTAGGCACTTAACGACCCGTACATAAGGGGACACTCTTTAAATACACACTTCACTTAAATTTCAAAGAAACTGCAGGAGATGCCGCAACAGTAACTTTTAACGGAGTCATCCGCTAATGTGCATTTCAACGCAACAATTTCAGAGTGTAAAATAGGCGAATGATTTTTAGACTCTGAAATTTTTGCATTGAAACTTCACGTAAATGTTTTTTCCAGTTAAAAACGCTTTTTAGGATTCAAATTTTTTAACTTGAGGTATAAAAACAGTTACGAATTTGAAAAAAAATGGAAAGCACCAAGCTGTTCGGCCAATTGGACCTCTTTTATGAAATGCACGTAGAATTCAACTTTATGCACACGTAATTATGTAGTTACTTTACGGGTAAGTGAGAGACATTTTGTGTAACTGCAGATTTTATTCTTCATTTTTACATCGTTTACCCTTATTTTATCATAATATTTCTTCAAAGTTATTTTCGATTGAAACAAAAAAATATATTAAAATTAGCATCTTTAGATTAATCGATGTTTTTATATTTCTCACTCTTGAATTCACTTTAATACCACAATACACAATGAAAATGCATTTAAAACAAACGCACGGCTGCGATAATATTGTAATAATACCTAAAAGGTATATAAGAAAAAAATTACTCAATTTCACACGTTTCCTACGTAAGAGAAGAGTGTTGTTACTAATACGCTTCGATTACCAATCAGAATACTCGGAATTCAATACCATTGCAATTTGAGACCAGGCTTTACGCCATTTTTTCAGCCTTTCTCATCTCAAGAGATGAGAAAGGCTGAAATTATTATATTAATCCTCTAATAACTGATGTTCGTTTATTTAAAATAGTGTCGTTATTTTCCTCTCATAGAAAACGATATAGGGATTTTAACCGCACGTGTCAGGCAACTTAATGCAGGTGAAAATTGACGTCGTTCAGGGTTGGCCAGCTCGTTGCTTACGTCATGTTCCCAAAATCTACGCACGTGCAATAAATTTCGACCTGGGAAAATTAGCTTACAGGGCCCCAGTAGCGTGACCGTAAGTCACCTGATCAGTGGCAAGTTTTGCGGAAACCGATGTCGCTATTCGTAGAGTATTGAATTTTGGGTCAATATTATGCTTTTTCGATTCTCAAAACTTAAATATCTTCTAAGGGCACGTGCCACCTTCGGAACTTGCACCTAACGATATTATTTTAGTCATAACAATAAAATTAAATTTCTTTTTTATTTCCGAGCCATGATACTAAGTGACTCAAAACGTGTTTTCGTAGCATTCTCGCAAATTGGGGAGAAGCGTATTTTTGTTATATTTACTCGATTTGACAGCGTAGAAAAGTCATATTTCAGTTTATGTTACAAAATGTAAACTTCTTTCAGCACCTAATAGAATTTCAACTATCACAAGGGATATTATCGTAAAAGAATGAGGTTATCAAGGCATACACGACAACAGGAAGACTGATTTAAAGAAAACATATATCATCCACAGGATGAAAGCAATGCTTTTCGTTTCCACATATAAACGTATCTATTACACGGCCAGGTTTCGTAACAGAATAACCTCTTCTGTTGTAAGAGTGGCATCTTTATCTACATCGTGATGTTCTACAAAGTAGAGCCAAAATATTTTTCTCTTAACACGTATCACATCAAAACTGTTTGGAACATGTTATACCATCTAGAATCACTGAAAAAGCTATAGCACATTCACGTACATGTACATTACTACTAAAACACAATGAAAATATAATGAAAACATTGCTTGTGGTTTCATCAATGTAATTATCATGCGGAAATCCTTTGAAAATGTAATTAATTCCACATACTGATGGTAGTACAAGTGCCTATAGGTATTCCTTATGTTATACATTTCCACAAGCATTATCAGATTTTTAGTCGGCGATCCTACATTTTATTTCTTCGTAAAAGAATATTTCTTGGAAAATTCTGATTCGGGCCAACTTTTTTCAGAAATATAACCTCATTGTCCTCATCCACTTAACAATTTGTAGTAATCCTACAGCATTCGATGTTATTTATGTTTTATGTTCTATTCCATTCTAGTGGTCCAGTGAGTAGAGAGCGTTGGACTGCCGACTGGAGGGCCCGGGTTCGATTCCTGGAGACGCCTCTGGGCACTGTCAGCTTCACCGAAGCTGTATGAATTTTCGGATACCACTTATTTTTGGGAAACCATAGCCGGCACAGGAAAAAGTACTGCCACCCCCCAACCCTGATGTGCGAATTTCACACGCCGGCCGTCGGGCTTAGTATTAGACGAGGCCCATCTTTACCTTGTAAACCGACCTTCAGGTTGATAAAAGTGGCTTTTTCATTCTAGGTTGTGTCATTCCGTTTTCGGGTTGCGTCTGTGACAGCTGATCCTATATTAATATTTCCATCGCAGTCCTTCGTTCTCCTCCTTGCACGCATCCATGCGTTATGTATTTAAAGGAACCGTACCTTTTGACGAATGGCTTCGAGGCAATAACGGCCTTAGCGAACGCGACATGGCCCGTGAGAGCACAAGAGGTGGCCGGCGACGGACGACCTTCGCCGGCGAGGTACGGAACGTCCTTCCCTCCCTTTTATTTCGCTCCCTTCCCCGGCGATTATGGAAGAGTGCACAAAACCAGTCTTGGAAGCTGAGGGGGAGGATCCGTGGCGGAGGTTGGCACGCTCTGTTCTTTTTGAGCAGCGGAAGGAGAAGGGGGAGAGGAACGGAGGAGGTTGGAGGGAAGAGGGTGAAGGGGGGATGTAAGTAGGGAGGGATGGCAACGGGAGAGGAGAGACAGATGGGAAAACGGCTTAATCGTAGTAAAATTGAGCCTACAGAAATAGGAAGAATAGGGAAATATTTAGGAAGAAAGAGGCTCTTTTTAGATTCGCCTTGATGTGTGGTACAGATTGTCAAGTAAAGGTCGTTTCACTACCTTGAAGCCTTTATAATCTCGTAGGGCGCATATACAGAGATTGACCAAAGTGAATCAAAATGTGTTGGCTCGCCAATGAGCCACATATTACCAGTTCATTCTTCTGGACACACTAACATTCACACTAGCCCGTGATTTCCCGACACCAGAGGGCTGGGGGTACTGGTAGAGTATGGACGGAATCTAGCACGGGATTCGTGATGGGGAAATACTAAGTCATGATGACGATGAGCAAGTTGCTAAAAATCGTGGGTGGGAAATAGACCCATAATATTCTTTTCTTGTCGTACGTCAAGGAGAAGGATGTTGCCATTATACGCGGAGAATTATCAGCTTGGAAAGAGAGCAAGTTGACGGAACAGTGAGGAAATAAAACAAATGTTAATTCGTTCAGTAGAAACATTCCTTTTGCAATATAATGTTTGCATATGAAGATACGATGTCGGTACTGTTGCAGAGGGCACTTGAATGGGAGTGCGTACGAACGAATGTGACTATATAAATGAAGTATTTGTGAGAGTCGACGATAGCAGGAGTAAACAAATCCATATTTTCTCTTTGAATAGAAGGGAGAAAATAGTAAGTAGAAACTGCTCAACCGTTGTCCGCGCCGATTTCCTTGAGAAGTTATAAGAGTATCGAAATATGAATATATCTCCCGTTAATTCAATATGTACTTATTCATGAAAACAAATGTCATTTGATTAATCATTAAAAATGGTAACGTGAGGGTTGATAACTGATAGAATCAAGAATCCATAGAAATATATACGAGGTCGGTTCAAAAAGTATCGCGAATTTTGAATTTCCGCTGGTTGCGTTTATATATGATTTTCGATTTTTTGGGGCCTTATATTGGTACTTATGCCTCTCACTTATGCCGAAGGTTTCGGCCATTTTGAATGTTCAGTTAATTGTTGGCAGTTGTTTTGCTTGGACACGTTTCGGCTTTCCTTCGATTTTTCCCTGTTTCAAAAAATGGATCAAAGAATCTGAATCAAATTTTGAGTGAAAAACGAAATTAAGTGCGCGGACGCATTCCGAATGTTGACTGTGACATGTGGAGGAGCTACCTTGAACCGAATCAACGTTTATCGGTGGTACAAAATATTCTCTCGTAAATTACGGATTCAGGTGTGTTGTGGTGGAACTGTTCCATACTAACAGAGACGAAGACTACAACAATTTTGTATGATTTTTTCTGAAAAAAAATTTATTCACGGCCAGTTTCGATGCCCTAAATCATTTTCAAGTTTCACTAGACAATTAGATGCAGTGCATGGAAAATGTTCGTGAATAATTTATTTTTTGATTTCGTGGTAAATTGTAGCAGTCTTCGTCTCTGATATAATCCATAGTCAGTTTCAGGCTCTCGCAAACCTAAGCAGAAATTAGCTGATGATCGTTTTTTACCTTGATTCTATCAATTAGGTGAAGAAAATGTAAATTTAAGGGAAAAAGATTTGGTTTAATAAAAACTGTTGTTAAATTTTGGATGCATGTTTAGAAATAGCTGAATTATTGTACATTGATTGCTGCTGTCACTGAGCTCACTTGCGAGGGCATTATAAACAGCTACGGACGTGTCCTTGGATTTTATATCATGGGATATAGAGGCTGTAATAATCTCTTGGAACTCGGAATACGCTGAATTACATTTTTGGAAAAATAATAGAACTAAAGGATGTTCATTAAGTGAGGGGTTATTAAATTAAAAAATAAATTGTTTCCCTCGTATTTTTTAATGAAAGATTTTAATGAAGCTGTACTTAAAGCTTCCAGTTTTAAAAAGTAACCACAAATGTCTAAAGAGCAGAAGTCTTTTAATATGCCTCGTTGATTGTGTTTACACAAGTGATTTTTAAAACTCAAGAGATTCTTTAAATGAAAATTGTATGTTGAATTAAGTGTTACCACAGGTACTAATAGCATAAATTATCTTTTGACTTTAGTGTTTCTTCTGGTAAAATAGAAAAATGAAATAAAAAAATCTAATCTGTGGAGATAATTAATAGCAGAGAAATTCTATGATAAATGTAAAAACGAGAGAACTATCTAGTTTCCCTTTTCTTGTAGCAAAGGGGTTCTAATATTGGATTTTATACTGCTTTACACAGTTGGAACGCTTTCAACAGAAGGCCAGCATGTATTATTCATGTGACATTAAGACAAATTTAGACATTCGAAATAATGGCGCGTGTCTGCATTACTGCGGGTGTTAGTTTAAGAGTTAATAGATAAAGGAGACTAAAAGAGATTTGAAATTCTTGACTTGATTTGAAGCTTTCTATAGCAGTGGAAATCGGGAAAGTATTATCAATAACGGGCGTCATAAAAAGTCCTAATTTAATATTGTGGAGCGTTTCGGGTCGATAGTCAAAGAAATATAAGCTAGTGAAATCATAACAGAAATTAGAAACTGCGTATAATGGCGTATCACAGCTTCAGAGACTGCACTTCACTTTTTCACTGCATTACACAATTCATACTATGTGACATTTATAAACAGAACCATCTCTAGATGCTCAACGAAGAATGTTGGTATAAATTAGTTCTTAATTGAATTAATGCAGTATGATTAGCTTATATCCTCGTCTAAACTGTAGTTATATAATTTTAATATGGATCTTACACGGCGTTGTCTAGAATTTGAGCAATGGATAGAGTACAGAGGCCTTCAAGACGCCTCTTTTAGGCAAAGCATTGAACTTAGGGAACTTGTAATCAAAGGTTGTCCCATTGAATCAAGCTCTCAGAAAACTCCGACTGTTTGAAAAATATCGTTCCAGAAGATTTATGAGTACTCTTTGAAGGCACATGCCCGTCTGTCGGAACCGTTAAACCCGAGTATGGAGGGGTTCAGTGATTCAACAGGTGTAACAAGTAAAACGGTTCGTCAATTACCCTGCGATCATGTATCTGCCTTGTAACTGAAAGGGCAAAATGTTTTCTTGCACGACATTACCGATTCTCACGACAATGTGCACCAATTTGCTAAGGATATTCAGAAGCACTTTGGATTCAAAGCGATACGGAGAATCTGGGACACCTGAGATTGCTTTTACCTCAATACGTTGGTGCGTTTCCAGCTCGATCGGAACCGGCGTTCAAAACAGAATATTCATGTTTTTGCGCGCCAGCTTAGTTAATGGACCCAGCTTAACAGACACAGCAATGGTCCTTGTGTCTAAAAGTGTCCCCGCAAAGTAAAATGTTTTATGATTTGATTTAATCTAGTAAGTCAAACCAAAAGCCAGAATAAACGCGAATGATATCTTTTAAGATACTAGTCGAAAAACACCACCCCTCACTTGGTGGCGAGAGCTGCGTGAACGCTTTTTCAAAGGAAACTCGCCGGTCGTGGCCGCGAGCGGCAAAAATCAACGCCCTTCCAATCGACCTTGGCTGAATTTCGTCAGTCATGATGAAAGGAAATGTCAGAAACGGCTGGACGCTGAGCCCTTATGGCGAGTTGCTGTAGCCCCAGGGGGTTTACTGGGAGAGGGAAAGCCTACCACGAATGTCCCTTTCGTCCCCTTAGGGGGGTTAAGCTATTTCCTGTTGAGTTGACGTCTACCGCGACGGCGATTGTCTCTCCGACGCGGAGAGAGATTTGGAGAAAACGACACAGAACAGAGGGAAATGGTTGAGGAATATATCCCGTCGTCTAGTGACAAAGAAAAAGCGAGATTAGGATGATTAAATTTTAGTGCTTCAGCAGTAAGAAGGATCTTTATAACAGAAAATAAGATTGATAAATTGTAGGAAAAAGTAATTCTTTAGCATCATACGCCAAAATTAATGCCGAAATTAAAACTAATGGTGGCCTAAAATCTAAGAAGTGACCTCTCTTGGACATTTCAGAATGATAAATCTGGACAAATTTCATAAGGGTTTGAATGAAAATTTGCTTTTATGATAACTATCAATCACACAGTACTCTTGTTGGAAAAAATACTTTCCTAATTTGAAGAACTCATACGTTTGTCAACTATGTAAAAAAATCATGACTTTTAAAAATAATCTCCCACGGAGGGATATTGTTCTCAACTTAATTAGCATTCATTCAAATGATGGAGAACTCTTTATGTAGATCTCATTTGCAGAGACACGTTCGGTGATGTGCGAAAGTATTGGAGTCATGAATCTATGGTCAGCTTGGCACATTCACGTGTATAAGAAACGTTAAACATGTTGGCATTCTTGGTGTGTTCTTCGTGTCAGAATTTAGGAGTAAATTGCTTGATAAATAGATTGATTAGATAGTTTGATATTTATAAATATTCAACACTAAAATGAAAAATATTGTCTGAAAATTATAAGGTTCGTATTCTTTGGAACTAAAGCATAATTCCAAACAAACTGCGGGAGATTCCACCACTTTTAATGGAGTCATCCGCTAATATGCATTTCAAATTTCAGAGTTACCTCGATAGCTTTACTGGCTAAAACACTCGAACGGACATTGAGGGATCCGGGTTCGAATGCCGGTCAAGGCGAATGATTTTTACACTCTGAATTTATTGCATTGAAACTAAAGCATAACAATTAAGAAAAATAAATCTTGAGTGAGCTCTCTTAGGTGTTATGATTTTATTGTAATTTCATATTCTCGTATTTATGTATCATTCCATTAGAAAGTTAATCGTTTTACAAAGAAATATTGATTTTCTTGGTTATTATTAAATTACCTTTTTGTAGTTTGTTTCCCCTTGCTAAAACTTCATCTTATACTTAGTCGTAAAAGCTGTTTTATGTCTTCATTTCCAACTTCGGTAAAAACCAAAACTAGACTCATTAAAAAATAACCTAAATACTAGACTAAATGATTTTTCAAACTTGTGCGATGACTACGTCAAATTTTATTCCTCTATGATTTTAAGATTTGTGACCGCTCACCTATATGTATACCAACAGTTTTTCGAGTTCGTATTCGGAGTCAAACGCTATTTGCTGAGATTTTTTTAAAAAGAAAAAATATCCATAAAAAATTCAAAGAAACTGCGGGAGATGCCGCGTAGCAGTAACTGAGTAACATTAACGGAGTCGTCACGCTTATGCTCTTTACACTGTTTAAATTATTTCCCTGTAAAACCTCTAAGTTTATACAAGAGGAGGAATTGTGGATATTTTACGAGATACAGTCAGAAAAAGAATTTCAATGTTCTCACGTTAAGCGTAGAAAACAAAATGCTTGGATTTTCTGAATTTCGAGTGAATTTATTGGCATTAAGGAAACTCTTAACACGTTTCTTGGAATAATTACGTAATTTCTCAAGTGGAATTTAGTGAACTGCGACCTATGGCCGTAAACTGATCTTCATGTACTCACTTTTATTTTCTTTATGCAAATATTTGTAAAATCGAAATCTAAAATTTCCAATTTAATTCCACTTGGCATGAAGTATTTATCCTAGGTTAATCAATGTGAAATGGCTACCGCAATTTTTTTTTATGTTCATGGTGTAAAAAATATTAGTGTGGTCCTAAACGGCAGGGAAAACTTTGAAATGAAAGTGTTTTATGCGAAAATATTAAATCGATGAGCCAATGGCGGAAAGCGACTTTCGAAAATATTTGGCTGAAACAGGCGGTATTTAAACTTAGAGCCATTATGACAGGGAGCCACCTGTAGCCTCTTTTCCAGTGCACCTCCACAATTACCGAATACATACATTATTTCATAGAGATATATAGAAGTGCATACATGTATATGTAAGATGGAATAGAGTAAATTCTATTATCGAATGACGTTTTGAGTCCAATTGATGGCAATAGAGGAGAAGGATTGCAGAGGAACTCCAAGGATGAGCCATGAGAAAAAGTATTAAAATATCGTTGTAAGGAGCTATGAGGGAAAGAAGTGGGCGTTTTTGGAGAGCTGCTACAAACCTATCATCGGATTGATGATAGTCACATTTTCACTCGATATTGGAAGGGAGCGCATTGTGAAAATAATAGAATCAAACTTTAATGAAACGATGGTTAATCATTTTGAAAGACGAAGTCGGTCGAAAATAACAAGCGTGACTTAGGCGATATATTACAAGTGCGACACCGTTTAAAACTCAAAATGAGTTATTCATAATTTTTATATATTGTGTTTTTAAGTTTCACGCACAATTAATTTGAAAATGCAATTTATTCATTACTTTAATTTCCTTTCCCACAAATACTTGAATGCACGTTGTCGTATAGCGGATCCTATATGAAAGCACACCCGTGAACCAAATACAGAACAAAAGCAGTTTCAGGTATGATTTTGTGAAATTTGGACATGGTAATGAACAAATATTATCACTTTTTAACTAGATATTTATTTAAACCACGGCCGAGTTCAATATAGTACATACAGCATATTTAGGTGAAAATTTCAGGGATGTACCGACTTATATGTATGTGCCGGGGAGGAAGGGGGAAGAAAACAGTGGTAGTAGGGAGAATGTGGCTTGAACGTAAGAAGGAAAGATAGGGGAAGGATTGGCAGAAAATAGCGAAAACAAATCGAATAGAACGTTTTGCATTGTAATTGTTTTCGCTATATTCGCTAATTCCCCTAGACGATATTACCTTCTCCCGTTCCTGCCAAATTCCCCTCCCTCTCTCAGCCACTCTTTCCTTCCCCTTTCCTCCCTGGTTAAAATAGGTATACACGTAGGCACATCCCTGAAGTTTTCACCAAAAGATGATGTACGGTAGTCCATCGAAACCAGTCGTGGTTCAGATAAACATCTAGTGGAAAAGTACTAACAATTGTTCAATATCATTAGTACACCTCTGATTGGAAGGGTTTCTGATTTTCTTCTTAAGAATGAAAAAAAGTATTTAAAAGAGAGGAATCAAATTCTGAAATTGACGTCGAGATTTAAAAATGATATATTTTTAACCGAAGATACCCGCAAGGCTCAAAGGAAAAAGTTTAACAAAAGGAGGGTTCTTATATTTCAATGAAAAAGATAGTGCCTACACTTTGATAAAAATAGAGGGATGAAAGTTTCTCATAGCCCATAAAGATAAAGGCCCGTCATCAAACACCCTGTCCGTGGGTAGAAAGCTGCTTCAAAATAACTCATTGAGTCTGCAGATGAAAAGTCTGAGTCTGAAAAACAAAAAGATATTCAGATAATGAAATCTCTAAAACTACTAACCAAGTATTTCCGACTCATAATCTAACTGGCAGTAAGTACATCTAGTGGGGGCGGAGTTTGTTAAGTTTTTCTTTCCATCCGGAAACGACACAGTAACTTAAAACATCTAATTTTCTACAGTTATCATTTATCACGAGATACACCTCGAAACATCTGTTTCCTATCTGAATCCTGGTGCTCTTTTGGTACGTAATCACTTGTAAGGGCTTAAAAAAGCAAATTGCCTAAGAATAAAAATTACAGAAGAACTAAGAACATACTTTTGCCAGTCGACAATGAACTGACGAAGGATCCTGAGCAGAGACATTCAAGAGAGATTAAAATATCATTTCATTTTCCTGAAGTGAAAAACTACTCATTGATAGACAAGAATAATGGTAATTAAAAGGAAACTATGAGTTCAATCCTTGCCAATGTCATTAAGCTTTTGAAAGCTAAAAGGGAGAAGCCACTGCTAGATGAGGTCAAATGGGAATCGGTTGGTAATTAGGTAGAGGTAAGATTTTCAGGGAACTGGTGGAAAGAAACCTGCCCGCGTACCCTTAATGGAAGCCGCAAAAGGGATCACTTGACGTGCTCTCAACATGACACCCCCCTAAAATTTGGACTGCAGCTAAAAAAATTGCCACTTCCAGAATTCTAACCAACCTGGACCCCAGGTGAGGGAAGCCGAGATATGTGCCTGATGGTCGATACCTGATGTTTATCAACCCGATTCCTGTTTTACTTCGTGCAGGCAGTAACTACAGTTCGACTACTTCAGTGGTCACTTAACCGTGATTCCATGAATATTGCGAGTTCTCCTGCCTTGTACCCAAGCTAAGAATACTTTATATGGAAATTTTTCCTCTGAGGGTTCTATAAAATGACAACTTTCCATATAATCAAGCCTATTTACCTCTATTACCCGCGTATTTCAGAGAATTTACTATAAGAATATTCAAGTTCAGCTGACATATTTTATTTTGGTGGCCTCCGCCACTTCTTCAATTGTATTTTACTCAGTTATACTATAAAATATGTATACGACGTGTTAATAGGAGACAGCATTATTAAACATTTAAATTATTAGGCTAGAAATAATTCTTTTGTTCCGTGACAACTCCGATTTCCCACGAAGTTTTGGAATGCAGAAAATATCACCGAACGGGGAGCAAAGTGCAAAAATTAGTCGTGAGAAGGCATTAACAAGGATTTAAACCGGACTCTTCTAGTCCGTACTTCTAGTAATGACTAGTAGTAACTTTTCGCTAGGATGCCTCACTGCTGCTATAATTATATTTCGGACATTAATTTTCCTGAAACATTAAATGATCTGCTAAGGCTTCATTAGCCAGTTGAATATTTTTAGACTTGGCTGCATGTAAAAAATCGAGAAAAGTCATCTTATTCTTAATTTAGATTAGATCGAGTAATTATTTCAAAGTTTGGAGCCGTTGGTACAGGTTGGAGGAACGCCGCGAATGGTCTTATCATTGGAGAATTCGCGGGGTTTGAAACAACATCTAAAATTATGGCATTTGAATAAAAAAAAGTTTTTAACAAGGGAAATTCCTTGCTAAAATCTTTATTTTACACTGTATAGCAGTGAATCATGATCGATAGCTTTTCCAGTGAAGAATTATAGCCACGACAGTGGTCGCTCATACTCCTGAAGAGTGTTCTTTTTCCGGATAAGAACGGCATTGGCTTTAATCCCGTTCCTCTTTGTGCGTGGTTCTAATCTTGATGTAACTTTGGAATGACTTTCCTCTGGGAGAGAAGCTTTAGTCGTTTCCATGCCGTAATTTTTCTGAGGATGAGTCGTCGACTTCTGGGATTTTGCCACCCTTTGTACTCACGAATAGTCAACCTGTAGAGGACGCTTTGTTACGCTTTTATTTCCATTTGAACAGTTTACGACAGTTTTCTTGCCAACTCAGCTCCCAGTCATTGTCACTTGGTGATGGTGACATATCCTTCCGTCAGAGCACACAAGGAAGAATATGCTTACGATACATTTTATGAAGAATTTCAATTTTTAAAATTATTTTGGTTTACCAGGGAGATGTGAAGGAGATAAACTCATTAAACTATTAAGTAATAGGTTGCTTAGTAATGGAGTTATATTTAGAACATTTTCCATGTATACCATTCGCACTAGATTTCGCAATGTTTAATAACGTTTCTCTTAAACGAAACCTTCTTACGGAATATATTTTTGTTTTATAAAAAATAACTAATTATGCTGATTTAGATGAATAATATTAGATAAGGAATGGCCGTATTTCAAGTGTCCACATAATTATTGTCTCATATGCTTGCTTCCCGATATTAATAGAGAGCAAGTTTGAAATGATTCATTTAACTTATTTATTTAATATTTTGTAGCGATGAAGATTCCATTTTAATTGAACGAAAAAATTGGAATTATGGAGTAAATTAAGGTGGTTAATTCAATGACCAAACTATCCAAAGCAACATATTCACGGTCAATTCAAAGTGCAACATATGCATCGGGAAATTTCTTTTCAATCCATTTTCGCCGATCATTCTTCTACTGTTTGACTCCGTCGACACTTTATGTACGATACCACCTTGTCTCCTCTGTGGGTGGTGAGGATTTCCTGTTTATGAGTACTTCATCCGTATTGAATAATTGAGTCGCCGGTTTTACCGCTGTCATTATATTTATCTTTTTCCTCTCCTCCTCTCAATTCGGGAGGCACCTCGTGATCGACACCCGCTCACTTCAGCTGCTCACCTGCCACTTCTGCATATTATAAAGCAAGGGGTCAAACGCTGGCTCCTGCATCCACTCCTTGACTCTGCGTCCCTTCGGACTGGGGCTGGGGCCGAAGTTTGCTCCGTTGGTCGAGCATTTACAAACGGCGCAAATTGAACGATGCGTTCGCGTGCCTGTACTTTTTTGCATTTGGCTGAGACGGAATTACAGCAAAATTTCCTTCTTCGTTACTTCTGAATGCGTGCCTTGTTGGTTGTCGTGCATTTTCAAACGAGCGATTTTGGAGGATATTTATATAAGATTAGTGCAATATTATTCAAAGAAAAGATTCCAAAATTTGAAACTTCTGGCCTTAATTTGTTCCATTTTTCCTGATTTTCTCTTTCGCTTATCTGCTATTCCCACAAATTATTTTTTAATGCAAATTCTCTTTAGGAAATTTAAATTACAACTCGTACTTATATTTGCGTGTTCAACCTACATAGAGTGTAATTTTTCCGTATTGGAGAGAGTACTACTTTTTAATGAGATCTATATCACTGATGAAAAAAAGGCTTCTGGAAGGGCTTCTCATGCGTAGCTACTCGAAGGGTACCATCCAGAGGAAAGAGAGACCTCATACCTCTCAGTGAGGCGGCTACAGTACTGTCCGCAGGCATAAGGTGTAAATTCAACTTATGGTGTTATTACAGAACAGTAATGAGGGATAATAATGGAAAAAACTTCACTTCTCAATTAACTCAATGGACACTTTGCACTTTGTAATGAATTATGGTCACTACGAGATTGAATGTGCTGGTATTATGTCCGGGTAATTTGTCTGAAGGGTATTGTACCAGACAGTGGGAGAAGCAAGACTTCAGTTCTCGTTATCACACAAAAACCAGGTACACAAGTCAACAGAATCAGAAATAGAGACACAGAATTGGACCGCAACTCTTAGAATAGGCGTATGGAAGTTAGGGCGATGTTGAGGATAGGAAAGCTGAATAGCATCTAACAGGAAACAGAGAAAGCATAGAAAGGTAGGGTTATCTGAGATGAAATAGAATGGCAGCGGGAAATACTAAAGCGATAGATTGAGGATAAGGTATATATAAGTTATTGTGGAGGAGAAAGAGTCGACTCTTTTGCCATTAGTGATCAGAAACAGTGGAGGATAGGTATAAAATAAAAAGCTGAGAAGTATTAGAATACTCATTGAAAGCAAAGCATATTCAAAACATATTTGTGTTACTCAGGATAAATTCATAAAAATTATTAATAAACCGAGTAAAGCCTAAACATGATTTCCCCAAGGGAAAATAACAGACAACATCCGAGGAAGAAAGCATTTGATCTTATTAAGGATAACTATGCAAAATTTTCTGGAAGTTTGAAAGCTTATGTACAGGATGCCAAAAACAATAGGTTTGCTTACGAAAGAGTTGCAAGACAAATAATAGCTTGTTCGCACCCATTACCAGGCAATTAACTATACGAATTTAATATGTGATCATGCAAATAAGAAGAGACATAATAAGATATCATTTTATATGGGTAGTACTATGCTTGAGCAGAAACTAAGGACTATCCCCTGCAAGTTAGCTCAGTTTAGCTTTAATGATGAACGGAATACGTGGAGTGGCATTTCCCTAAAATAAAATATAACTATTATTTAGCTGAAACATAAACATGGCCAGAATATTGAGAGATAGCCCTAAAGGGTGCTGCACTACGAGATTAAAAAATTCTACAAAAAATGAAGTCAATCATTACATTATTGATTATAATTAGGGTAGAGATTAGAGCTCACCTATTGCTAAAGCCAAAGGAGTTTGGAATTCACACGGCAAGGTAATAAGGAGTCAGTTCCTTTGACACCTAAAATTTCCTACCAGGATGATATACATAACCATAGACACAGCAATCCACCCGAAGGTCGGTTTGGTAGGTGATGGTAGAGTTCACCTAGTACTAATCCCGACGGCGTGTGAAATTTACACCTCAGGGTAGGGGGCCAGTTCCTTTCCCTGTGCCGGTTATGGTTCCCCAGGAAGACCTGGTACCCGAAAAATCACATAGCTTGGATGGAGCTGCAGGTGCCCAGAGTGCCTTGCCCGGAAATCGAACCCGGGACCTTCCGGTCAGTAGTCCAGCGTTCTACCCCCTGGACTACCGTGACCCGAATATATACATAGTACCCGAAAAATCACACAGATTGCGTAGAGGGTGCCCAGAAGCGCTCTTATCGACTGGACTACTGCGTCCCACTAATGAGTGATTAGAAGATAGAATACGAGATCCATTCCCAAAGAGAATGAGGTCGCGGTTGAAGATGGCTTGAAGGTAGGCTGTAACATTTTTATTAGTAAATATTATGTGTTAGTCCCTGGTTACGTTAGGGCAACTTTTGTGGATGAGGAGACTCCGTGTACGTGCCTACCTTATTCCCATTGATCGTAGACGTTTCCGCGGGTGAGAAAGAGAGATGTTACGTCCAAAAAAAAACAATCATCCACCATAGAAAGTTATTTTTTTTTCATCCAGCCGTAACAATGGTCGCGGCCATATGGTATGTTTCAGAAATGAGCGCTAAACGTTGAGGCGTTGCGTGAGCTGAATCCGATAAAATATGTTGCCTCGACTTCCCTTCTCCGCGATTCCTTTCTGGTTCTGCCGTGCCTCTGATGTTGTCTGCCTCCTGGTAAGGGATAAGGCTTGCAAGTACTGCTCAGCTCGTAAATCTTCCGCTTTGGACGTCTTTCGCGGTGGATCCGAAGGTTAAGAGCATTCGATGCCTTAAACATAGCTTGAATTTTCGAGAATGCCATTACCATTCAACTCAAATAAGCGAACAGGCTTCATCAAAAGCTGCGGGGGTCGAATATTGATCATATTGATAATTTTTCTTAAGTTTTCGAAAAATTGTAGCTGAGTAGTTGACTGACCTCACTGTTTTTTCTTCACGAATTGGTCTAGCACTTTAGGGCCATCATTACGAATGGAAAGCTCTGATTTCTTTTACATTTTTTATTTTCTCAGTATTTGGTAATCTACGTCTTGAATGCTTTGTCCATTGGAATTCCCCCCGGCCCCCCCTGCCACACACCTTTTTGGTGGCTTTCGGGGTATTGATGTAGATGTAGATCCCAAGATATTTTGTTAAGGTAAACCATACAGCCATTCAACATAACTGGCTGATCGATCGAATTTGTTTTCCCTCGTAAAAGTTGTTGATTTTGAATTATATTTAAAAACTGCGGGATTTACAGCTGCTCTTCAAGTATTTGTCCCCAAAAAAATTAATATTTCAGTCCATATTTTTTTAAACCAGGGGCACTGTTCGTATCGTAATGTATTTTCTTTACGTTGACATACTTATATTCCGATGAAAATATTCTTTGTCTTTCCAAAGAAATTTAATTAAAGGTTAAAATTGTTCTTGTGTTTCTTCTGCACGGCCCGCTTCACTTAATGTGCGAATATAGCCAACCGAAGACACCATTTGTTGGCGCTTCAAATATGGCATTCGCTCCATCAAGCATCACACATTTTCGGAATAAATCAAATATTAATATTGTGTGTGCACTACAGGAGACCTGTTCTTTATGAAATAATGTTTTGGGCCTCAGGCATTTCCGAAGTGTTCCTTCTCATAGCTTAAAGGGCTTACCTGTAATTGAAGACCCCGTGTAAAAACTATGGAAGTACCAAGAGATTTTTATAGGAGATACAAAAAACTTCGGACTCTTAGATGTACTGACTAAGAAAAACTAACAGGAGTTGATTATTACTCTATTTTCACATAATAAAAATACATTATTTAAAATTAATGTAATTTTATTATGTGCAAACTTTTCATTTTAAAGAACTATTTGCAACCAATGACAAATTACAGGAAATATACGCGTAAAAACTAAAAACAGAAACTCTTTGGATTTATCAGACTTAGGCACCGAGTTCTTAGATTGCTTTTTCGGTTTCTAATCGGATTTCGGATAGAATTATAATTTTAATATTATATTTATATTATCTATAACTATTTTGATGATCTTTTTGATTTTTGTGCAAAAGTTCGTCCAAAATCTGCAGTTTTCTATCGCATTTTCATTGATTTTTTAATTAACATCAATTACGAACTTTTATTGCCGAAGATGCAGTTTTTAGCTGTATTAATTATTCTCTGGGAGAGATACAGCTTGTAGCCTGCCGTCTCTGTTCACAATAGGGTGATGGACGACGCACTTGGAAGGCAAGCAATATCTTAACGCCGATTACTTTCGTGTACATTTGAATTTTCCATAAAATCTCCTATTTTCATTTTAACTAGCTATAGGAAACTAGCTATAGAGTTTTCTATTTCATTTAAAATTTGTTTTGCTGTCCGGAAGATGATTATTGCAATTGCTTCCCGATAATCCATTGTTGGCTTGCCATGAGGTCATTCCGGAGCTGAGTCACCATTTGCAAGGGCGAAATACCTTCGGCGGAACGCAAACCTACTGTTCTCTTGATCCGCGCCGTACATGTTACCTTTTGGAAAAACGTTTGAGATATCATGCGAGCAAGTCGTTCACCGTACCCATCAGTCTCCTTCATTTAATGTTTTAGACGAGGCCAGCAAGTATTATTTCCTATGTCATTTTACTTAATCTATTAATAAATGAGGCATGCCTCGAATAATTATGTCATTCTTATTGATAAATCTATTCTATTCATAGCTTAATTGGCCTAAATGATGACATATAATCCGTATCATCCTCTTTAGAATTTCAGTTTTTAAAAAACTCTATGGAGTTTTTATCATTGAGGTGATTTCTCTGTTGGAGTATCCACCCAGGTACCGGTTGGAACTAAAGCCGTAGATGGTCGTCTCCCCTTTGGTCAGCAGTTTTCCAAAACGTGGAATGCAAGCTCCGTCGAATCTGGACGCATCTTGTGAAAACTGAATTAACCAAGTTTGTTGTTAGCAGAAAAGTAGCAGTTTGTTTTCGTATTCTCCTGGAGAATCGGTTGTTTTAGCATTTTAGGTAAGAGATACGCTGTTTTGATGGCTCCAAATACGGAGCTTATGGCGCGGTGAATAAAAATAACACTTAAATTCAGAAGTTGAAACAACTTAAGATGATATCATTCTAGATTATCATTTGGATCTCAAATTAAAAGAGGGAATAAGAAAGATTTTGCGACTTAATCTTGAAAAATGATTTAAAAACACGGTATTTTAAAAGTTAAAAGTAAAACTAAACTGGATTCTAGCGTGAAAACTTTTGTGGCGCTTTCCCACTTTGACAATTTGAGCGGGTGTTGAGATCAAGTGTTGATGCACTTGGCAATATATAAATATGAATTGTTTTGGAAAAATGATTCGGATATCCATGTGACATAAAAAGAAATTCCTTTAAAAATCTACAATTTCATCAAAACAATATTTTGCAACTTAAATGGAAAGTTTATTTTAAGCCAATTGCAGCAATAAATACGTGATTCCCAAGCCTGTTTCCGACGACTCTATTGATTTACCGTAAATGCTTGCAACATAATCACTTTGAGGTGTAAATATGGAGAAATAGCGTATTTATTTCGATTTGTCATGGCTATTTTTTCCAAGTAAGTCCATGATAAATGCTAATATCTTCAAGGAGGCAACGTTAGTACAAAGGTATTTGTTTTCGCCATGCTAGGTTCGAGGTGATGGGGAAACTCAATTTTTTTACAGACTCAGAAACTCTCACTGTACTTCCCAGAGTCATTGTAATGAGCCGCTTTTGATTGATCGTCCCCTTAGCAACCTTGTTACTCTGAGCCTTGATCCGAGCGACTAATGCGACGCGCAAGCGGCTGGTTGAATCTGGTCAAAGGGAACGTCGAAATCACTTGCGTACGTGCGTGTCCACAACCGTCGGAACTCTGTATCATCATTGCCGTGCATGGTGCTTGCTTCATTGGCCTCTCTTCCTCTCTCGCTATCCCATGCGTCACGGCACCCAAACCCTGTCGCGCAGAACGAAGATCCATCCGTATTCTCTTGAATTGTATACTATATGTACATACTTCTTTCAAACTGATATTCCTTGCTCTCAACCCACCATTATCTTAGACTTTCATGACCCGTTGCCTTTGCCTTCCCAATCACTCTTCCTCCCTTTTTCCCTCCTTCCTTTTAAAAAAATGTCATTAATTCTCCCCCGCTAATTAATATAGAGGCAGGGTACGCCCTCTTTTAGTAAGGGACGGATGTGAGGGCGAACTGAAACTGCCGAGTTTTGAAATCAAGGCAGAGGGGTTTTCATTTTCCCGCTCCCTCGTTTACTTATTTCCTTCCGGCTCAATGAGCAGGATCCTCAAACAAAAAAAAGGGTTTTTATTTTCGTTGGCATTCAAGCGAGCAAGGTTTTGTTAAGTGATTGCGTGAAATGAAAAGCTTGTCCATATGAAGTAGGAATCGATTGTGCTGATCATTGGCAGGGGCAATGGTGTGGAATATGGAATCGGGAAGGTCAGTGACGTCTTCTATTTTAATTTAAAAAACGATATTTTTTAGGTAGGCATTCAAAGAAGGACATCTAACAGACGCTCCACTATTTTCGGTATTCACAGAAATGTCAATAAACTCGGACGAAATGATCTGTCAAGGCGGAATCTTTGGATATCATTTCGTTTCTTTATCATTTCAATCCTAACCATCTCGCTGATCGGGTCGGATGCAAAACACTTTAAGTTGTCATGAATCGGGTATTTGTTTAATGATATGCGCCAGCATTTCAATTAACTATATGATGAGGAGTATTAGCTGTGAGTATGTAATTTTTTTCGTTGCTTTTTATTTTATTTCAATTGCAGGAATTAGGTGTGGCGGATTTTTTCCCCAACTGAGAAATATAAAGGAATTAGAGCGTGATACTAAATAGAATTTGATGGAGGAATTTAAAAAAAAACTTAATTCAGTAGCCCACTTCTATTTAGCAAAGCCTTTCGTTACCGTAATTCAACTTGGTGTATTGTCTAAGGGTGTGCCCTTGGCCAGAGCAACAGGTTGTGAACCCAACTCCTGCTTGCGGACTCAACGTGCGCTTTCATTCGTCGCAAAAAGGGCATGCGTGCCTACATACTTTTACTCGGAAGTCCAGTTTTTGTGTGGTTCTCTCTCCACCGTGCTCTCAAGGGTCCTTGATCCTCACTGTAGGAATCGCTGAGTTAAGCGAAAGAGAAGAGAATGTCAAATTGGCTCTCGATCAGGGGAAAAGGGAGGTCAAGTATTGCCTTCAAGTGCTCCGTTAAGAAAAGAGAAAGGGGAGGAGTAGCATGAAGCGACGGATCATTAACTCGTGTAATGGAGAAACTGATTGCAGAAGCCCAGTGATTATAATTACTGGGCAGGTATAGGTATAGATGATGATAAAACAATAAATTGTAACCATGGTCGCGAAATGACAGCTTGACAAATACTATTTTCTATACGATTTTTGATGAACCGGCCAATAACGTTCAATTAGCATAAATCATTGATTATTGGATAATATGGGTAAAACAATAAATATTATAATCGTGATCATCACTTAATTTAAAAATGATTTTGATTTGATTCCTGCCCAGAAGGGTTCAATCTACCTATGGATGTGGTATTTATGGTTATTTCATGCCAATAATTCGCTATTTAATGTCAAAACTTAGCTTTTTCAGGATTAATGTCAAATAAAATAATGAAAACATCAACAAAATTGTGAAATTGTCTGGAAAAAAACGCTTTTGTCAAATTGTCATGCTGGAACATTTAATGTTAAAAATCGACCGAAACATTTCTCTTGAAATGTTAAAAATTCTCTTAAAATATTTTTCTTTAGTTTTGTATTATTTATATCGGTATTTTTATCACAATGAATACACTGAGAATTTTTTAAAATTCATAAAATATTGATTTAAGTGTTGAACGAATTACCTTTCGGTTGATGGAAAAATTGCAATAACAGAAAAAAAGACCTGTAATTACTAAATGAAAAAGAAACACTTTGTTCCAATCCATTGGATTCCATTCCATCCATTGGATTGGAACAAAGTGTTTCTTTTTCATTTATTAAAATGAACTTCCACAAAGTTGAGGCTGAAACTATTGAACCTGTAATTACCTTAAAATCTGAGGTGGAAGTCTCTGCAGACCCGAAAATTTAATGCTAGATTGCAAAGATATCTATTGTTTGGTTGCAACGAATCGTCAACCAATTACTAACCAACTATCTCTCTTACTCTACATGGTGAGGTCTTTGCCAACACATTACCCTAAAATCCTCATTAGGGCCATGAGGCTGGGCGTTAGGTAACCAATCAATAGCAAAAATCTCTATTTTATCATCATATTTTTATGCTATAATGATTTTAAAACCCCCTTTTAAGTATCCTGAACTATAGAATATCTTTTGAATATATTCGTGGTCGGAAGTAGTGTAATGGCAAAATCATTCTTAATATCAATGCACGGCAATTAATGTCAATTTTTGTTAGCCTCTATTTATGGTCTACCTTTTCAATGTAATCTTGGGTTATAATCAGTCATTTAGTGCCAGAATTGAGTAATGGTTTTATTAATCAATCAGGTCAAATCTTGCTCACAATATTCTGTCCTCTAGCGGCTCCGGTATAAGCGTACTAAAAGAAATCGTGCTTTATCCTTATTCTGCGTATTCTTTTGCGAATGTAGATGATGACCCTTATTTCGAATTTATTAAAAAAGGCTTTTTCAACCAAAAATACTCAATGTTCAAAACGCGTAAATATTATTGAAGTCCTGCGAAATTCAAACTAATCACAATTTTGCTCCAGAGTAATTAGAAATACAAAATACGTTGGTAGATTCTGGATTTAGGTGTGTGTAACCAATGCACGAAAGTCGAAAATATTTTCGAAGGCTTCCATAAAAGGTTAGTGGAGTGAAAATCGTTCGCTGAAAATACTAATCTGAGGGCTGAAAATATTTAAAAAGCAATAATTCAACTGAGGATCATTACATGGATATGTAGTTAATTTTTAAACATTTAAACAATAAAATTGCCAAATGAGTCAGCGAAGGTAAGGTCATTTTGGTGTTGGTAAGTTTCAGAATGGTATGTGTGGGAATTTATATGCAAGGGAACGAAGCAAAAATAAGGGTATGATGAAGTTTATATTGGAAAAGTTAAAAGATTATATTTTATACTTTCATCAATCACATATTTGCACATTTCTAGACTAAATAGAAATTTTAAAAATTACGACGGTTCCCCAGCACTCTAAACGGTTAAAATCGGACATGTTTATTGGAATGTAATTTGCAGTTAAATTATGAATTGGAGCCGAAATCATCGCGTTAGTTGTGCTGTAAGATTTACGTATGGTACTATACAGGCCTGTAGATTTTAGAATGAGGCTAATTGAATCAGGGCACTCTCCTTTGAATTGTTTTGTGCCTACGAGCTTTCTTAATTTGGACGGAGATATTTCAGATAACGGTGGATAATTAGGGCTGACATTCTTTCTCAGGGAATGCCCATAATCTAATCTCCTATCTAATCCCTCTAAATTGCTGAAGCTTTTCCAACGTTTTCCTCTGTCGTCGGAGTTTCTTCTCCTTGGCTTTCCTCTCCGCGTCTTCCACTCGTCCATCCCTCCCACCTCTTAGTGCCATCATCCTTCCGTTTTGTTTGTAGGCTATTCTCGTTTCCTGGGAAACAAATTTTCTTATTAAATCTCATTACATTTCATACACATGATGACAATGCCCTCATTAGTGTATTTCTCCTGATGAACTTGAAGAGTCTGTGGTGGATTATTTTTGCAAATTTTGCGAGGTTAACTCAATTAAAGGGTGATGAACAATGTTTATTCGCGTAGTTTATTGTGAAAAAATGAGTACAGAGATGTTGTTCAATTAATGTGTAATGTTTTATGCGATGCAGCTTTATTTGATTACACACCAGTATTGTGCAAACGGCAGCCGTTTCCAGTTTAAACGTGTTCAATTAGCTTACGCCTGGTTGTGCTGATGTAAGGCGCTTTCAACGGAGGTGTTTCTTCATGTCGTGGAACAGAAAAAGTCATATTGAGCTCTTTCAACTAAAGGGAATATAAGGAGTACATTTTATATTGATTTTCGCGGGTTATTTAGCGACAAATTTTGGGATGTGCGGTCGTGTAATATCGTGGTGAAGCCAGTGGTTTTTTAAGGTAGACTTTTACAATTAGTATGATATTGGAAAATTTTCAGTAAATTCCTATAGTATGCTCCAATCATATTTGTGTGTGTGTTGGTATGATATGCTGATACACCATTTCTTGGATATCGAAAAATGAAATAACCATAACTTTCCAAGTACAAGTACCCAACTTTTTAGTGTTGACGATGCCTGAGATTCCCGTTACCACCGTGAGTGTGGCACCCAATAAGATGTTTGATATTTCTGATAGTCTTTTTCGTAAGTTTATTCAACGATCTTCTCTCACAGCGACAGCAGCGGTGCTTATGTTAATTTCCACAAGAGCAGTGACTGTACCTCCAAGTCCTCCTTCCGTTGAAATTTACTGTCTCCCCTCTTTGTAGATTTAAAACCGTCTTCTAGCTGTTCTTTAGGGAAGAGCAGACTCTACTTAACTTCCTTAAGTATTATATGAGCATCGGGTGACGATTTATTACGGTGAAACAAAAGCTGAATGTAGGCTTATTTCTCGCTCAGTTTTACCGCTATTTTTGTTTGGTGAGCGGAACATGTTTCAATTTGCAACGCCTGCCGATGACGCAATAATGGGGTCAAATTAATGAAATTTGTACTACATCACGCAGTAAGCTATCAGTATAATTATGTATGATTAGTGTTTTTCTCGACAAATTATGCAGATCAAAATTTACGATTACCCTTTATTGAAAAGTTCTCCTATTAACTTAAATATATCTTATAATTATAGACATGAATTCGGAGAATTTAATATCTCATGCTAATACGAATGTTTCGTATAAATCAAATCATACGTAAAATGCATAGGATACGGGGAAGTTCCCTTATTATTTCATCACCCTTGTCTTTCCCCTAATTTTTGATCAGTTATTTGAATTTAGAGTTCCTTGTTGTAATGGTCATCAACACATCTCCACTTTTTTAATTCAGAATTTATACCTCTTATAATATACGCATTTATTTATATATCATTCTTTATGAATACTTCCCATTTCTTTTGAGCGGCAAATTTTGCAAGTTTAATTGGCCCTAGAGTAGTGCGAAATGGTAGTGGCTGGCGAGGCACCCGCTTAATCATATATCTCAATATCCCCACCTATCTCTATTCATCCAAATGAACTCTTCAAATATTAATTTTTTACACGACTTAATTACGAAGCTCTTAAAGAATTTTCTTTGGATCACCAATGATATGTGATATTAAATTATAAGCCTGGATAATAAAAACCTACAGGAATTTGATGCTCAAGTAAAAAAGAAATTTTAGATTTTATCATGCCATTAAACTTTTTCTCCATTTATCATAATGATGAAGGCGCACTCTGTGTACAGGAACATGCGGGCAATATCAATTTTGACCTCGTAATATTTGTGCGCAAGGTTTATGAAACCAGTACTGAAGCATTCTTCAATTTCTTTGCTTATGACGTTTGTATGAAGCCCCACATCTCAACTTATAAACTAAACTAAATAAATTAAACCAACGAAATAAACTAAACTAAATTGCTTAACAATTCAGTTGAAATTGCTAACTTAGTATTATTCCTAGATGACTCAACACACAGAAAATCAAGCCACACGCAAAAAATGAACTTGCATACTAGGCAAATATTCCTTATTTGTGCTTTTGAAATATATTTATATTTTTGAAAGAACTTTGAAAGGACTTTCATAGGAATTTTGATGGAATTGATATTAACGATCGTGCAATATTGAATTAAAATCCATTATGTCCATGACGTCTATTTAAATATCAGTGAAATTGTGGACATTTTAATTATTTTATTGTTCAACTTTATGCATATTTATGTGAATTGGGTTCTAGCATGTTAGTAAGTTCTAACGGCACAATCCCATTTCTTAGAATTTATTCTCCTACTTAGGCTTCACTTTGTTTTTCTTGTGAACATGTATTCTGCAACGAAGAAAGAGTATTGTGGCGGATCTCTCCTTTCTGTCTGGAGCCTATAATTACTCTTATTTTTTCCAGCTGGTCTATTATACGGAGATAGTGCGTGTGTCCTTCCTCCATGTCACAAGAAAACTCATTAGTGCCCATGGATTTCAAAAGGTTTTCAACCTCGCTCGTTCTCTTTGTATTGGGAGTAACGACCAATCTAGTTTAATTATTCTCTTCTCCCAATTGCCACAATTTAATGGGGATTATGAGAAATATTTTCCATACTCATGGTCATTGACCTTCTGCGACCTTATGCCAGCTCCTTTTCTAGACTGGAAGGTATTTCTACTGGTCCTGGGGCTTAATGTGTTTTTATGTTTTGGAGATGTTTTGCAATCCGTTTGAGTTGGAATTCCTCTGAACACCATTTGCTTATCAAGTGCTGGAGGGGATACGTTTATGGCTCGAGTACTAGTTGATTACCTTTAGGCAGGCTGAAAAAATTATTTAGAGTAATAGCTGTGTTAACAATGTTGCTTATTTCTCGAAGTTGTCTCCCTTAAAAAAAATCCAAGTTTGGTTGTTTCCCTTGAACTTCGTACCTATGATTAGATTGATTTTGGGGTTTCATCGTAATATTTAAAAAATCGTTTTACTTTGGAATGTACGTAACGTAGAGCTTTGCACATATCCTAAATTGAACGTGTTTGACATTTTACGAGTTTATTCTTTGAACTGTTCTACCGTTTTTTTTCTTTAAAACTATGTTAAAACTTGAAAAAGAATATCTTTGCTGACTTAAAGCTGTTCTAGCTTCTCTTTCGTACCATTTCACTTCTCAGTAATCGAGGTTAAGTTTAAATAACTTTAAAATCTTTTATTCATGAACGGAGAAAGTTAAGAAATTATTTCCAAGAGTCGCCTGTGTTGATGATTTTAATGTAAATTATGGTAATTACTCTTGCTTTTAATCGAATTCTATGAAAATATTTGCTTAATAACTATACCTTATACTTTTTTTCCCCACTCGCGAATTTATAATAGATTGCTACGATAAATAGCTTTATGGTGCCGAATGACCTGACCTATTTTGACAGTAGAAGTTATTTCTGTTGTGTTGTTTTCAAATGCGTGGAGTATAATAGTGGCTCATGTTAGCAATTTAACTAATTTTACAAGGAATTCTTGGAGAATGTTAATGGCGTCTTGAGAATCATAGTTTCTCGTCGTCTTTATGTGCAGTAAGTGGCCAAATCAATCATTTGGGGCTTATAATCTCCTGCGATAATAGTTATATTGCCATAATTTTACTTGCTGAGCGTAATTATTTGACAGTCGATAGTGAGTAGACCATATGTAATGGATTCAGTGGATCCATTAAAAGAATATGCTAGTAAGCGTATTGAATATCATTCTGACTTCAAGCTACCCCAAAGACTATTTCATTGCCATTAAATACGTGGTGGTGACTGCCTAGCTGTGGGTTGATTACCACGAACACTCATTCGGAATTTCATTATGTGTCTTCCGTCTTTATGATGTATAACCTTTCGAAGAAACGTCGTCATTTGATTTCGGTACGTTTACAGAAAGATATAAGTTCTACCCTTGTGAGATGAGGCTGCTATTTTATTTTTAACTTAAATTAAAAATAAAACCTCTGCAATAACTTAATAGGATTTACCTATCATTTAACCTTCGCCCTATGAGTTTCCAACCTCTTTCTTTCTCTAATCTGCTTCTTACTTCAGCATGTATTAGCATTGTTTTAAAAATCTCACCCTTCTTAGGTGTATACTACCTATGAAATAAAACCTTTTTCCAAACCCAAAGTATTTCATATTTTAACCTAATAATACCAGTCCTAGCTTATGTAATGTACGTAACATCTGTTTTCATCTTCTCGTCAGGTTTTCCCATCAACTTTTCATGGCGTCACACGCTTTCTGTAATATAAAAATATGAAATACACGCAATTGTACCGAATGAATTACAGAATCAGGAAATCGGGATGAGATCGCACAGGGAAAGTATATGCTGCGGAGCTTTCATCTTTGAGGGTATACTTGGTTGACTAAATTATTCGGCCAGTCGGATAATAAATAAATACGGGTTCCCTGCTAGATGGCGTCTTCCCTTCGGAAAGGCACCCAATTGTGGAATTCGGACGCGGATTTGTAAAAATCACGATTTCAAATCCAAAGTTCCACGTCCATCGCGACGCCGAGCAAGCACGGGTGAAAGCGAGGACCTCCACCCGCAGTTCCGCCGTCACCACAGCTCACCACCCTCTAACCCCCCCCCCCCCACCATCCGGCCCCGGCACAGTTGCTTCCGCTCCCTCGGAAACCTCCCCACCGCCTCCCGTTACCCTCTCGTGAGCATCAAGAGACACACACACCTTGCATTTATCTCTCCGCACCTCCACCTCCTCCTCCGCCTTCCTCGCCTTTTCCCTCATCTCCTAACCTCCCATTCTCCCTCCCTCTCTCCCGCCGACCGCCGACGTCCACCCCGCCCTTCCTCTCCAGAGCACTTTGCCCACCCATTCCCTACCCCGCCCCACAGTTCTTCCCACAGACCTGTCTCCGTACCCCTCCGCCCTCCTTCCCCTTTGGTTCACTACCGGTGTGACTGCTACCTTACTCACCGGGATGCTGCTTAGTTATGTGGATATGAATCGCGATATGGCAGCGTGACATTAATCAAGTATCTGCTCGCGATGCCTTCATTACTGCTAAAAATTGAACTTTAGACCTGGCTTTACGCAGAATTACTTTTGATGTTTTATGCATCTGAATATATTTCTAAAAAAGTACTTATTACTAGTACTTACACCTGCATCTCAACTTTTCTCTATTTCAGGCAGAAAGTCGGCAGAGGGTTAGCTTTTACAGTAGGGAAATAAATAATCTAAGATGGGTTGTTATTTTAAGTATTTGTGTTATTTGCAGAATTTAAATTGAACGACATCAACTATTTTAGTCTCATTTATTTTGACATTTCTAGTTACAATGTGTTTTACTACAACTCAAGAAGCTTAGACGCTATATCAACTTATTCTTAATTAATGCAAATCATTTTTTATATAATTGTATCGTACCTCTTCATACATATACTTAAATACATGCAAATTAAGCAGTTTTTTGTCAGATATTACTGGAAATCTAGTTATTTCATCTCAATAGAATTGATATGCCAACCGTAGGTCCTTCCTTTAAATTTTCTGATACACCTCGGAGAGTGTACTTACCCTTAAGTAGCCGATTTAACGTATCCCAGGGGGGGGAGGTCGATTAAATCCAGATAAGCATACAAAGGGTCTGATCGTTTTCCTGCGGATTTAAATCCGTCTGGAGATTCCCTTTTATTTTGTTCACGTTTATTTCCCTTCGTTTTCGGAGACTACGGGGTGGGCTTCGGAAATAATCTTCATTAAGTCCACACTCACAACCCCCTGGTGTTCCCTTCATCTTATCCCTCCCCTCATTCCCACCCCATCCCCACTTCCATCTCGACTAGAATCGGCTTTTCCGAGTGCAGTCGGAGTAGGAAAGCGTGGGACTCATTTCAAGAAATCGGTTCCGGTACGTACTGAGGAAGCGCATTGAATTCCGCGAAGAGACCAATTACAAATTCGCGGAAGGGATCTATGCATATTTTTCCCTAGTTCGACAGTGATCTTAATTACACTTGGCTGGATGGGAGGACCAAAGCGGGATGAGCAGATGAATTATTTAAAACGCGATTCAATAAGGATTAGATAAACCTACATTGGAAAAGGATATTCGAGGCAAATACACGGGCAGTAATTTTCCGGGGAACCATTACGTAGAATTTGAAATGATAAATGAAGAAGTCTGTTTCCTGTCGGGTGGTCCAATAACGGTCAGGTCGTGACAGTATCTCCATAAGACCTGTGAATTACACAGGACTAAAGTTTCCCTCAAAAACTGTCCATCCATTCACCAAATGCGTTTCTCCAAGATTTGTAAGGTTGCATCTGTGCGGATCAGGGTCTATCTACGAAAAATATGTGCTAGAATGAAAGAGTTATTTTTGAGAAGATGTTTCAGTTGATCCCTACCCTGTTTGATCCCAATTACCCGTTCATAAATCATTTCCTGTAAATTTAATCATAATTAGTTGATTGATATTCAGTGGTAATTTATGGAACATATTTTTGACACTAAGCTTGACAACTTGATCGATGCTTCCCTTTGGTTTGAGTACAGAAAAAAACGAAAAATCAGGTAACATTCTTTGATCAATCATCGATTGCTGTTAATGGAATGGATCAAAGCATTTTCATCTCCAGATAGCACTAGAGGAAATTGAGATCTCTTTTCAGAAAAATAACACTCATGCTATGGTGTGTTATTCTATATAATCTTGATTATATTTCTATAATCGTGATCGTATTACCATTTACATAATTTAACTTCATTGTTAACAATATAATCTAGTGTAAGAACACACAACCAAATTCAGTACATTTTATCTAAAATCTATGCCTCTTTTGGGAGCATTAGGTCGCAAAATACGTATAAACCTAAGAATTATGTTATCTGCTATCGGATATATGTTCACTGTTCTAGTGATAGGTGGTTAAAATACGATCGTTGATTAAGAAGTGCTATCACACAGCACAGTCTGGTACGTGGGCGTCAATTAAGAATATATATCTTTGGTCTTTAAAGATAAAATCTTTAATTGATTTATGAGGCTTACAAGTATTTAACACCAGCTATTAAAAATAACTACTTGTACGTGGAAACAAGTCTCTTCAATATTCCTTTTCTGCGGTGGCAAGTGGCATTGCAGTCGTGGCCTTATCTCCATTGCGCTGACGAGCTGCTCCTGTTTTTGCTTCATGTTACTTTATGCACTAGTGCTTAGGATTTTAGCAAAACAGACAAGAAAGCAAACCCCAGATTTAGTTTTACAACAAAATTTGTGGTGACATATAACATATGAAGATATTATAAATATAATGATTAAAATTTTGGCATGATTACGTTGATAATGTAGGTATTAATAAAGGTAACGTAGATAAAAATAGGTAATAGCTGTGAAACAATTGAACCTTTTCGACAGTACATGGCAATAATATATACCACTTGATCAACTAGTATCTTCAACTATATATTATATTAGCATTAGAAAGTATATATGTATATAATGTACAATATTTGAGTCCAGCTTTACTTGATATTTGTGCAGTAAATATTGAAAAGTAAGTCCAGTATTAATTTCAATCTCATTATCATACATGGATGTATTCACAGACATACACGAATTTCTTCACAGAAGATTGAAAACGACTTTCGGAGAATGTATGATTGCATTATATGTTTAATGTTTCAGTTTTATGGACATACATATTCTTTTTAAAAACTATCTTTAGATTGACAGTTTTTAACGATGCATTTGTAATTATAAATCGTACTATACTTTGAATTCAACCAAAAAATAAGCAGAATGTTTTATTCACTACAATATTAAATCTTTTAATTAGAGGAAAAACAGAAAAATTCTGCTGGTACAAAAAGTTCTCATTAATCATATTTTTCGTAAATAAAACAGTAATATTTTTTTAATGTCTCGAGTTACAGTTTTACTAATCCAGTTCAATGTAATCAACCGTCGTAACTTACTGGCTCTACAGTGTTACGGTTTGAATAAGAAATAAAATTTTGTACACTTCC
Source organism: Hetaerina americana (assembly GCF_022747635.1). NCBI lineage: Eukaryota > Metazoa > Arthropoda > Insecta > Odonata > Calopterygidae > Hetaerina > Hetaerina americana. The sequence goes on along the minus strand of NW_027287538.1, from coordinate 64,697,563 downwards.
AAAATATAATATTCTATTGTCGCCTGCTAACCCTGGGATCTAGTATTTCAATCCTGTGACGGAGGTGGTGGTAGATGCTACCTGGTTGCATTGTCATTTCGCTCGCGGTTAGAAATGTTGTCGGGCATCGATACACTCGACAGCCAAATACTAACTTTAGAAGGAAATTATCCACATTCGTGCGATATTCCTTAGTTAATTTGTCTTGAACTCAAGTTTATGCCGAACAAGGGGGGTCACTAGAGATTTTCTAAAACAGTATTGCCAATATAATGAAATATTTCCACTTTAAATGCATGGAATTCTTTCATCTTCAGAGGACAAAGGAAAATTCTAACTGCAGGAATTTCACGATCACACTAATCGTGGACATGACTTTCACTATTACCAAATTGATACATCGCAGCAGAATCATGGTTGTGGTTAATTAGTGTGACTGAAAAGTAGCTGTGATTTGCATTTCCAATATTTTTCACCCTTTTGCTCAAGCAAATAACTTCAATACCGGCCAAAGGATCAGCAACACGGAATAGAGCAGTAGAGTCAAGAACAATGACCCCAGCGCTGTCCTTCAACTTATTAATGGAAAATTGAAAAATGCATCGATTTCTTAAAATGGTAATTAGCATCCAATTCTGTTAGGTTTATTCTTGATGAATATTTTCTTCTTATTCTAAGGTGTTATTCATATTTTTGATTTATCTCTCCTGTTTCTGACTCTGAAAGCCAATAGACATTGCGCACAGTTGGTGTGAGATTGGGAATGGGAAATAGATTTAGGGCATCACGAAGTTACCATCACGAATTTCTGGTAGGGAAAGAATCCCTTTAATTTAATATTCTTTTATGTAGTTTACATGTGTTCCATCGGCATAATATGGAAAACGGGCAATTGAATGTATTTGAGATGAGAAACTATTTGCCATAAAGTCTTTCTGCACATAATTTCAAGCTGGGGTCAAATATTCATTTCCACTGCAATTCTCAATCCAGATCTGAATGCATTACAGTGAAAATCTACATTTCATTACGACAATTCCAGATAAATCAAGATGCCCTTCTCTTAATCTTTCTTATGTCACGGATGATACATCACATACTCGGCTCCATTCCACGTACTAGGTGCATGCTGCGAATACGATCTGACAAGAGTAAGATGCACGCATTCTGCAACCTTTCTTGCCCTCCTACCAACAATGCGTTTTTGCAAAAGTCTAGTTTTTAATTATTTTTCCCGAAAATTTGGCGCATGGGAAACAGGGATAAGTGGTCGTAGTCGCAAACCTTAACAAGCAAATTCCTCACCGCTAGCCTCCCTGTGACAATCAGCCCACTGCATAGCTCCACCTGGCTCTGGAGTCACCTTCCTCCCCCGCCCCCTCCCCCCTTCAACCCTTCCCACGTCAGTTAAATCCCACGTCTCCCTCCTCCTCCCCCTACACACACGCACACATACGCACCCACTAACGTACGCTCGTTCCGAAAACGCGCACGCCATGCACACCGCATCGCACCGCCGCCAGATGTCTCCCAGTCCCCTCCCCACCCCACTCCCCACTTACCCATCCTAGCCAATCCCCCTATGACGTCCAAACCTTGCAGTTCTGTTGCCGTTAGCAGCGGTTACAAGCCAACCAAGCGCGGTTGTGCAGACGTCTTTCTCCCTTCCCCTCCACTCCCACCTATTCCCCTCCGTCTCCCTCCACGTTAAATCCGCGCTAACCCTTGCATTCCGACTCGCTTTTTCGTGGCTTTGTGGAGTTCTTTCCCATGCTTTCGAAGAGATCAGCATTACAATTCTAAGCAATGAAACTTTAAAGATCGAAGGATATGTTCCCCATAATGGCGGGCCATCATTTCAATAAATATTTCATGAAACTTTTACAAATGAAGTATCACAAAATAAATGAAATAACACCAAATTTCCAGGAATAATTTTTATTTTTTTCATCATTTTACCTAAGTAAATATCATCAAGCCAGAGTTCATTTCTATAGGGTACCAAGAAAGGGTAGTAGTAATACTTTGGTGTAGAATGACTTATATTCAGGTGCAAAGTGAAAGAAATTAAACATTTTATATGCTGGAGGGAATAATTATGGTCAGGTTAAATAAAATATGATATGGGCTATTGTAGCAACTTAAGTGAGAGTGATTTCATTAAATTAATTTTGGAGGTAACCAATAGCTAGAATAACAGCAGTATTGCGTAAATAAATGATTTTGATGAATACTATTTCGAAAAAAATCACTATTTGTAGACTTTTTCCATAAAATAAGTACTTAAAATATCATCAGAGGACTGAAAATTTTCCTCCAGCCATCGAATGAAATCCAAACATTAATTTCAGAAGCGTGCAGCGAGATGCTAATCACATTATTGTAGTGTGAGTTCTTTTGGAGACAACTACATATTTTTTGGCGTTATCTCTGTCGACAAAATTACGAAAATAATTAAAGAAATGAAGAAAACTAATGTTTTTCTCGTTTTGAACGTCTAAACACGGCTACAAAAATGCTCAAATCCTTGACCACTTAAGCACGCGAGTATTACCAAAACGTGTTCGTATTATTTATCTTGTCAGCATTATTTTCTCTTTCAGTTTATTTTCTATGAGAAAAGCTCGGGTCTATTTTAGTTGAGTGATGTTTAAAATATATGGACTCTTCTGAAATAACGAGGGTTTTATCCTTTTTATGACGAAAGTTTTCATTAAATGGAGATAAAACTTATTATGTATTGTTTTCAGGTGCTAACATGAAAAATAACTATGATATAATTTTCATTAATATTAACGAGGATATTTACAAATAGTGTAGCTATGTTGCACTTTGAAATCGCCCAGGGTGTATCAAAACACAAGCCTTTAGCTTTAATAAGAGGTTAAGTTAATGCGCTCGTCGGCAGGTCAGTTCACAATTATTTTCTCTCGTGATTATTATTTGGGCATTAAACTTTGGTTTTCTTTTGAGTGTGAATTATAAGAAGGAAGAAGGATTTTTTTACTATAACCTTGACTAATGATTTTATCTCCGACTTTACCTCCGAATAATTCTTGAGATGATTATAGTTTAGAAAGATGAACTAAGTAATGCTAGCCAATATTCTGTAGATTTTTTAACAAATATTTCCTGTTCCATGTTAAAAATTTCAATTTCTAACGATATTATCATGTAGATTTCGCAAATACATCAATATTTCCAAGGATATCCACATCGGAATGGATTTGAAATGCCGGTATATATAGATATATTTGGAAGATGCCAGGAATCGATTTTCGGTAGATATTTGTAGCATTAAGAGATAAATATCCCTGAAATCCGTCCAGACATTAGGACTTATCGCACAAAATTTCGGGCATTGCCCGCATAGCGTCACACTCCCTGTTATCCTTCATTCCATACACACATTTAGCCGGTTCTCCTCCCGTCTATGCGTCTGGTGTACTGTATGATAAACGTAGAAAGCGTAGAGAAGGAATTATTTGAATGTTGCGGGGTATTTACACAGCTTGGAAGAGTGTCCGATTTGAGAGGGCAAAAATGCTATCTCAAAATGAGTTTCTCTCGTGTTATTAATACTTATCGAAATATTATTATAATGCAAATTTATTTTCTTTACAATAAAGACTATACATGTAGCTTTATTGATCAATTATAATTGATAATTTGCTGGATACGTGCGGCGATTAATTAATCGAAGCTATCGTGGATTAGTACTATAAATGAATCGGTATTAGTTATTAAAATGTGTTTGTTCCACCATGACATGCCCTAGGATAGTACAATCCACATGACAAAATTTGCCAGTTTCAGTTTTAGACGAGTAGCCAAATGAAATTTCCTTTAATCTTTCTGATTTTATCTTTACCTTCGGCATATTTTGGAGGATTTAATGAAAAAGCATAATAATAATGAAAATCTTTCACCAAAAATTAACATTATCGGAAATATTTGGCATGTTTAGAACGGAGCAGCTAAAAAATGAAACATTATTTACCTTTTTTTCACTAATTTAGTGGTGATTGTTTATCTTACGGGTTTGCCGTCTCGTAGTGGTCTATGAAATTCGCGATAAGCAACAAACTATTGAATGTCACCCAACGGCAATCGAGGCCTAAATGCCGTTTGCTCTTACTTACGAATTGACTTTTAGAACAGACTATTTGGAATCTAAATTTACGACAGGTTTCCAAAGCTCACTGTTCGGTCTTAAACTGGTTTTACTATCGCCTTAATTACGATTGTTTGCCTAATCTCCAATTAATCGATCTGGAACAGTTCAAAATGGTTAGGGAATATCCCTGAGACATATTTCAAAAGTTCTCCGAAATGTACGTCGTAGCGAGTGTTACTAGTAGTTTCAACAACGTTTTCTGCTCATTGCACTGGTTGTGGGATTTACAGACGTACAATTCAATATATTGATATTTGCTCTTCATGCTCCTTCAAATTACAATTCTCTCCCGTTTTAAAAATGATTTTCCGCTATTTATTTTATGGCGACAAGTTAGTATTGATGTTTTTGCAAAATTTCATGTACATTCCAAGAGATTAAGACCATAAAACAGCGCATTATACGTGTAAATAAATCAGTCTTTCATTCTAGACATAAAATGTATCAAAATATTATGTATTTACAGACTTCGACAACTAAGTCGTTTATAAGGCATGCAGGGATGGAGAAAAATAAAAGGGACTGCATTTATGAAGTTTCTCTGCATCAATTAAAATCTAAAATCCTCCTAATCCATTATGATATTACAATAAATTATGTCCAAGCATATGAGTAATAGGCAAATTAGAAGTGAAAAACCTTTACACAGGGATAATTCTAATGTATCATGCCAACAATGGTACTGATTCATGTACGAATTTTTAAACCACTTTACCTTCTTACTTTGCCAGTTGAACCTTCTAATTAGTAATTCGTGGACCATTGAATTAAAAATCTCCTTAGGTAGTTTAAAACAATTACTTTAATTTGACATACTTATTGTTACATCAGATTTTTGAAGACTGGCATCCGTAAGTCATTATGCTGCGGTATAACCTTCCTATGTTCATCAGTACCTCGATAATGATTAAACAGGGTCGCACCCAAAAGTGGTAGGACTGATTTTCTCTGGCGCGAACGGAGCGGTGGAGGGGGGTCTGCTTGGCAGGATATGGTGGAGGGGTGCTCTTAGCAACAGACCAACACCATCCTCAGTCGCCTGCGGGCTGTCGTTGAGTGAGGACACCGTTTTTAGTGAAGCAAGTTTTTTGTCCGCGTCGAAAAACAAAATGAATCTGAATTTAGAGCAACGTTATTCCGTGAAGTTTGGTGCGAAACTCGGGAAGACGGCAAATGAGACCCTCTATATGATCAAGCAGGCTTATGGGGACACTGCCTTAAGCCGTTCCACAGTATTTGAGTGGCACAAGTTGTTTAAAGAGGGTAGGGAGCTCGTTGAAGACGACCATCGCTCCGGACGGCCGTCGCAGGCAAGAACCGACACGAATGTGGACAGAGTGAGGACACTGCTGAACACAGACCGACAGGGGAGACTGCGAACTTTTACGTGCAGATGCTCACCCGCCTCCGAGAACGCGTGAAAATAGTCGACCGGCCATCGCAAACTGCTGGGTGCTTCACCATGACAACGCGCCGTGCCATGGCGCGCTCATCGTCAGACAGCTCCTGGCCAAATACGGCGTTGCCACGTTACCGCACCCGCCCTATTCTCCCGATCTGGCACCACCGGACTTCTTCTTCCCCCTGATGAAAAGACAGCTCAAGGGACGAAGTTTTGACTCGAAAAAGGCCGTTCAAGAGGCTTCGACGAGGGTCATCAACGGCATCCCCAAAGAAAATTTCCAGCGGGCGTACGGGGAATGGGAGCAACGTTATACTAAGTGTGTAGCAGCTCAAGGAGCATACTTTGAAGATTATTAAGTCGATGTATTTATATATAGTCAATAAAATTCTTGTAAAAAAATCAGTCCTACCACTTTTGGGTGCGACCCTGTATAACAGCCTTATAACGAATGTAATTTTCTCTTGTGTATTCCAATTCACTGATTTAACCGACATCGATGATAACTGTTACTATTCTTTTTCATCTAGCAAGAATTTGGTCTCTATAAGGATTGGAAGTCGATTCGGGCGGGACATGGAGTGCCAATCCACGCCATAGATACGTCCAATACAGTCATCCTCTCTCCTCACTGGATCTCCATTCTATTTTCGCAATAGACCTCACTTTTTTCATCCACTGGTTTTCTTTCCCTTCTACTATTTCTCATTTCTCTATTTTGTCCTAACGTCTTTCTCTCTGCTTTGTTTTGGTTTCCGTGTCGGTGTAATTCCATGAAAAGTATGCTTAAGTCGGAATCCAAAGGCAAAAAACTAAGAACCCTCAAATTGGTGGGGCTAACAACACTTTTGCAAGGATAACGCTGTAATACGAAGCTAATTTGCAAAAGTTGGGCGTTTCTTGTTCTCTTTTCAGCGTCGTTACATTTCCAAGCGCTCTTTTATTGGCCAAACACGAATTTGGAAGTCTAATATAACGTAACCATTGTGTTTTTGTTAATATTGTTCTGCAATGACTTTGGAAGCATCAATTATATTACCTCCTCCGTTAAACTGACCCATTGGGAATTCCTCTTTTCTCTTTTGGACTTCCCGATGAGGATTAACGTCACTTTTTCACGCCTGCCAAATAGATTTCGTTTAGGGAAAACGGAATCGTTAGAAATTCCCAGGATACAATGATTGACGAAATTACAGTGCTCTCAGATCAGTCTTGATTTTATATTCATGGACCTCGAAAGCATGATTTCATGAACAATGGTGACCAAAGTGGCCCTCATCAACTGAATGCGACGTAAATGCTAAATTTTATGGCTGGAAGTTATTTTGAAAGTAATTGGATATCAAACCTTAACTAGTTCAGTCGAACTTTGCGTATCGGGTTAAATGATGTCGATAGTTGTCATATTTCTACTACTCTGCAAAGATTTGCTCCTTTGGGGCAAATTTTTTACAAAATCATGCATTACAATTTCAGCGCTTAATTTGCTCAAGACATATAAATCGAAGCGTCAAGGTTTCAAGGTTTACATTATATTAATATTGTTTCGGTATTTAGAAAAAAATAGTATAATTCGTATAACTTATTCACTATATCTGCATGTCCATTTATTTATCTGCATGATTTAGCATATAAGAGTACAGAATGGCTGGTTACAACTAATTTTAGAATGCAAAAAATTAAAGGTGCGGACATAATTTGATATAGGTAAACCAGAACTCTGCAACGGGCATAAAATTATTAATTTTGTCCTACTATCCACTGATTTTCTTATACCCATCATTTTTCTTAAGAGTTCACCTTGCCCATCCGTCATTCCTTTAACCAGTGGTTTGAAAAACGGTACTTTTGATTATTATCTCTCCCCTGATTATCTCCTCTCAATAGATTACGTAGTATGCTATCGCGCGCGGTGATGATTTATGGATGCAGTATTGAAAAGGTATAGAGAAGATATGTACTGGCTTAAAGATAAATTGAGCTTAGCTGGTGATGATGTTGAATGCTTTGACCTGCTGTGATCTTTGAAACTAGGTCAGGCAACACTTTTACATGGATATTAAACGCGTGATCATGCCTTGATTGGTTTTGCTTGGTTATACTAAGGTTTGCTTTGAGTGACAGAAAACTTTTCTCCAGAATATCGTCGATTTAGGAGCAGATATTTCGAACGGGAATTGAGACACCTCGTTATACACCGAATTTAAGATATGAGATTATCGTTCCTCGAGTTAAAATTATGTATATAATTAATTAATTGGTAATTTGTCGGTTAAGGTAGGTTTTGGACGGACATAAGTTACTTAACGGTAGAGCGACGATTCCCCTGTTTTTCTTAAATAAACACAGCTCGACATCCAACCTTCCACCTGCCCCCTCCTTGTTTTCCTAACATTCTTTCCTCTAACACAATCTTTAACATTTCATTCCCATCAAAACGCTCTGCATCCATATTTCCTGCGTCTTTTTGATTAATCCCAACAATTCTCTCTCCTCCCCTGCCGCACCTAGAACTTCCTCATTTGTTTTCCTTTCAGTCCCCAGCACCTTTTACGTCCTTCTTTCTATAACCCTACATTTCAAAAGCCTCCAAACTATGCCTATCATCCTGCTTCAATGACCACGTTTTAGCGCCGTGCAAAACCATGTTCCGTATCAAGGTTTTTACGAGCCTTTTCTTAACATACTTCCTCGAAGTCAACTTCTTCCTCCTCATTAAATCTATCAATATTCTTTCTCCTTCTTTGCCAAATACAATTCTTCTCCATCTATCAACTTACCCTACGTAAACTCGTCTACCTCATCTAGTTTTTGCCCTCCTATTTTATCATTTAGCTTAGCTTTTCTCTACCTTGAAAACCTCATCGCCTTTATTTTATTTACATTTATCCTCATCCCATTTCTATCCCGCTGACTTTTCAATGCGCTAAGCAAAGTTTGCAACCAATTGGCTGGCTGGAAAACTAAAGCTTGGTCATCCGCAGAACTAATTGACTTTATGAATTCCCCGCCGTCTTTCATTCCTATCTCCAGTTCTTCCCATGGCTATGTAGAACAACACCGGTGACAATGGACCTCCTCTTCCTAACACCGCCCATCCGGAATCTCCATCTGCCATTTGTTCCTGACCTGTCTGGGACATGTACATGTTGCGCATAAGCCTCATACCCCTCCAGTCTACTCATATTTTCTGCAATACATTCGTTAAATTCTACCCAATTAACTATATCAAACGCTTTTTCGAAATCTACGAAAAAGACGCATAAATCCTGATTGTATTCTACAGTCCTTTATTCCTGTATATTTTTTCTATCGGTGACCTTACTACTGCATAGTCTTGCTGATACCTTTCTGAATCTCATGGCATTTTCCTTGTATACCTACGCCTGCCAAGGATTCTAAAGCAAGTGTTGGTGAGGATTAACCCCTGTCTCCTGCCGAAGTCTATTGCTCTCAATGCAACAATTCTATTGCAAATTCTATATGCAAAAAGTCTATTGCTTATTCCCCTCATACCTTAACCGTAATGCCTCACGTAATTACATTACCACGACCCCTAAAAACCTCAAAAAAAGCAGCACTCAAGATTTAGATTTTTAAATATATCGGTAGCACAACAGAGGCTAGGCAGGTTAACGAAAGGATAAAGCAGATCACATAAAGAAGAAGAGAAACTCAGAACTTTCGGTGCCTTTTGCGCCTTTTCCAGTGGAAGGGAGGACTCATTTATACTCATTCAAATATGCACATGTGTGAGTATGACTGCATTGGAATGTAACATCCTCATTATTCTCTTATAACAAACGATCTGAGGGTACACCGTCAGTCATGATAATTTTTTTCTCCCGCTAACTCCTGATTTTTTCTCTCTCCGAGTATATATATTTGCAATGATCGAAGCTCCTTGAAATAGTTAAAATCCTATTGGATATGATTCGCCATCTTACGCGTCCGATTTTCTCAGGAATTACTTTCATCTGGAATCACTCAAGTACTCAATTGGCCTGAAATCAGTATGGACTCCTTATTCAAGTCTTTTTTTGAAACACATCCTGATGATTCAATATTCTTTTTCCCTTCCAGTCTATGTAGCGTTTACATTTTTACTATAAACTTTCAAACTTCGACGGAAATATTTACAAAAATTATTAAATACTTTTAAAACTTGTGTGAAAAAATCACTTTGAAGTACATACAATGCCTTTGTTAGGCTTTGTTACGCATCGTAATAAAGGATGGCAAAGGAAGTTTCCAAGAAAAGGACTATGGGGAGACCAAATTAATACAAGGTGATTAAGACAAGCTGCTTAAGAGAATAAGCATTGGATACGAAAGAAAGACAGTCTCCCGCCACCCAAAATTCGGATTATAAGGCTAGACAATGAATGAAGATTTAACTTTCTGCAACAGAATTTGGAAATATCCCACGGATATGTAAAGCAATAAGACGCATCAAAACTGGGATTCCTAGTGGTTGGATCTTCATGCTATCCGTACTAAGGCACTCCAGCTGGGAATACATCCGTGCCAAGACATAGCCTATAACGGCTCCGTGCTTTCTTTTAACCATCTCCTCCATACATATTCAACCACGCTCTAAAGCAACAAGGAAAATCCAGGGGTTCCATCTGTTGCCATTAAATGAACAAGAACTTATGTTATGAATAACTGCCCGCATATATGCATGTAATTCCCGCTAAGGGTCGCTGAAACGTTCCGAGGGATTCGCAATATGGCGCCGTCTTGTCCTTATTGCTATTCGAATTCCATCCGGTGATGCAGAACCATTGAGCCGCTCCACAAACTTGAGGGTTTTCACTTCTCCATACGATGATTACTTATTAGTACTCGTTTTGTGATTTGAGGCAGATTGTTGATTTACCCAGAAATATTACTATATCAAGCTCGTGATTTTCATTTGATCCTAGCACTTTTAAAGAATCGCGCTGAATTCCCTCTCCCTCTGTTACACTAAACTATTATTCAACTACAATCTTAATACCGCCATTTATGGCGTTCGAAAATCTCGCTCTTTGCCTCCTTCTAGCTCTCTTATCCCCAAATCACACCAACGCATATCCTGTCACAGCAGAGAATGCATATCATGTTTATTGAGAATATTTCCTGGAATTCTTCCTTGGTATCTTTTTTTCTATCTTGGCCGAAGAACGTTTTGTACAATATGGCGCAGAACCTTCCATATATACCATTCATAAATATATGCTTTATCTTCTTCCCAATGAGTTAGTGCTGTTACAAACTATAATTTAACTATGGTAATTTGTAAATAAGTAATGCAAAAGTAATGCAATTGAATTTCCCGCGCAGCTGCTATTGGTCGGATTGGGATTAAATTACTTGGCGCAGGTGGAGGCAATGATAAGCTTAGCCGCAAAACAGGTCTCAGGGCTCTCCAAACTGTGGAAGCGGCATGACGTCAGTTATAGTAAACCTTTGCGCGTCGACCTCGCCACGAAAGAAATGGAATCGACGATCGAGCATCGGTACGCGATTACAAATTTTTATGCCAAACTGAAAAAAATCTCCTGAGGAGACTAACAAAATGATTTGTGAGGCTTACGGGGACTCTGGTCGGTCCTACTCACAAGTTATGAGGTGGTTAAAGGCCTTTAAGGAGGGCCGGGAAGAGGTTCACGACGAACAACGCTCTGGGTGGCCGTCAACCAGTAAAACCGACAACAATGTAGCTCGTGTTCAACAATTGCTGGCCTCTGACCGTCGATTGAGTGTCAAGATGGTTGCCAATTAACTGAACTTGTCGTCTACTGTTGTGTTTCGCATTGTTACTGAAGACTTAGCGATGAGGAAAATGTGCGCCAAAATCGTACCCAAGGTGTTTGCCACAATGCGCTACGAGTCCGCAGGTTCCTGGCCAAACACCAGGTACCAACGCTGCCCCAGCCCCCCATAGTCCCTGACGTCGCCTCAGCAGACTTCTTTTTGCTCCCTTAGATTAAGGCAGCCCTGAAAGGAACCAGCTTTTTGTCCATAGAAGAAATCCAATCGGCCGTGACGAAGACCTTGAAAGAGGTCCTCAAAGACACCTTCCAGGGCGCGGCAGGTCATGGCAGAGTCGCTGGAAAAAATGTGTAGATGCCCAAGAACAGTGCTTTGAAGAGTTTTCAGTGTTTCTGCAAATCTGTTCAATAAATTACTTTTAAAAAATAATTGCATTTCTTTTGGAACGCACTCTGTAAATGGTGTGAATAATTAGAAATATGTTATTATTTTTTTCAACAAAGACGTTAGAAAACACTCGACGAATAGAAACTGTGTACAGGTTGTGTGAGCTGGTGGTTGAGCGAGTGCAATATACAATGTGCAATGTATTTATGAAATATTTTACAAGAGTATGCGGGTTTTTATTGAACCAGTGAAGTCAATCCTCACCAGCCATTGAACTAATTTGCATAAACACCCGCTGAATAATTATCTTCCGAATAATTATCTAAGTGTTTTTTTTGCGTATGTGAAATTTTTGCGTTTCTCTGATTTCAGATTTCAGAAGCAAAACTCGTATTTTGAAGTTGCAATTCCGAATGCATTTGTGGAGCCTCTGTTCTGAAGTTTTCCAATTATTGCGGTCGAAGCCACAAAAATGTAGAAAACGAAATTGGCAAAGTAGAGCACAAATTAATTAAGCTCAAACGTCTCGAGTGCCAGAGTTCCCAAATGGAGTGAGTCACTTGTGTGGGAAGTTTCTTTGATCGAACGTGTATTCTTCATTAAGTGCGAATGCACAAAATGCATTTAATGCTTCAAAATGGGTGGTCCCATTAAGCAATTCTAACTGTAGCGAACCAAAAGGAAAAGGAAAAAAATGTCGCGTCGCAATTCAACTCGTGGGCAACATGGTCCATGGGCGCTCTAAGTTCTCGCATTTATCTCGAAATGAACACTTCTTACTCGGTCGTATTGAATATTTTGGCCGTATTAGTTTACAGTGAATGTATTCCAAAATTATAAAGATTTTAATAATACCGTTTGATCATAGTATTATGGTTTATTCAACCAATGCATAAGAGCTTCAGGTTTAACTTTGTGGAATTCCTTCACGATGAGGGTAAAAAAAAACTTTACACTTCCTCAATAAAGATTGAATATTTATTGTGGAAGTGTAAAGTTTCTTTTTTACCCTCATCAAGCAATTTAGATGCAGTTTTTCATCACCTAAGTAAAAAGAACTGATGTGTGTTTGTAGTATATAAAAAACTCTAAAGTAAAACATCTTTTAACTTCATCGAGAAATACTAATTTGATCGCGGAACTTTTATGGTATGTGATCAATTTTATATCTCAATATGATTGGGTTTTAGCGTCCCGAATGTCTTCGCTGGAATTAACGGTTACGGTGGCAGGAGTCGTGGTTAGTTTGGAAGCAATATTCTTGTAACGATTGTGCTTTTCCTCATACTCAAAAGAACTAAATCCGTCCTTCATCAACTTCACGGGCCCGACTTTTCATCCAGTCACCGGCAATCCGCACCTCCATTCCCATAGCCGCTATTCCATCCACCAAGACTCTTGAGCTCTGATTTAAAACTTCTGAGGCGCCATTCGTTTCATGTGACATATCTGGGAATCATTTTATAAGTCTAGAAGTTAGATGAAGAACGGAATTAAAGAAAAATATTTATTTCATGGAGAAGCATATCTAGGTGTGATTTGCAGCCGATGCCCTAGAGTTGCCAAGAAGTTCTTCTCAGCCGCTGGATAAAAGAAAATGAAAAAAAATATTCAAGTCCACAAGGATGCCTTGGTGAAGGATTCGTTAGCCTCAGTCACCCCTTTCCAAGGTTAAATAATGAGGAATTCTTTTCCCGATTAATGACCTGCATTTACTACCGCTCCGCGAGTATTACGAAATGCGAGTATGGCATCTGTTTAAATTGACTCACAATATACTCTCTCTGAGATTTCATATGAAATATAAAGCTTTTGCTGATAAATCGTAATTTTAGAGAAGTTCCTTTATAATTGCTATTTATAGCAGACCTTACAAGCTATTATTGGAATCTTAACGAAATCGAAGACCTAAAATATGAAAAGGAACTTTAAAAGCTTACTGCTCCCTCAGTTTTTTGTTATTTCAAAACAAAGCGTTATTATCAAAAAATTCAATTACCTGATTTTGAATACATTTTCAAAAGCTGAAAAATTAATACTATTCTGTAATTATTCCGCCAGTTTTTTATTGACATTTCCCAATGGATGAAATCAGTTTAATAAACTGATTGATTCGTAATTTCATTCAATTTATACGATTGCATTCATAAATTAATTGTTGTGGTGTATGGTCCAAATCATAGATAGTTTTGTATGTTAATTCACTTGTGGTATTCGTGCCAAGTAAAATTTTTTAATCGAGTATTTGTAAGCAACGATAATACAAGTGTTTATTTCTTAATTCACCACTATCCTTTCTGGTCATGGTAAACAATAAGATTTTCCAAACATTTTCAAAGCGCAGAATTTTCAATACGTACTCGTTACCCAAAATCGATAAATACAATTTTTGGTGCATAAAATATCGGGTTTCATCCTATAGACACAAATTTTCATTTATTGCAAGTATAAAAGAAAGAAAATCAATTTAGAACACACCTCCGGGCGTCAGAAAACAATGCAGACCAACGCTCTTCCTAATGGTCCCTTACACTTTGTATGCTGTGCCATAATCTTTGTACTCTCTTAAAGATTAGGACTTAGGGCAATATTTGCCCTGCATTTTAGTAAAAGTAAATTTGTGAGAGAATATTTTAATCGAATTTACAGATTATGTCTAAGAATCGGCTGGAAGCACTCCTTAGTTTTGTGCGGTATTTCTTTATCCCTTCATAGTTTGAACGTTGCTGCCGCCGATCACGTTTTTCGTAACTAATTATTTGCTCTCCTCGGTTGATTTTCCTTTCCGTCATTGATTCTATTTCATTGTATAGATAAATATATTCACTCGGAATTTACTGAATTAGCTTAGCTTTTCTTACCGATACCTTCTTCATTTAGCTCATCTCTTCACCAATTGTCTGTGACTTCCTCATCGGTCACTTGGTTTATCTCTGCACACACCTGCATAATTAAGGATTTGATTTTTTCCTCAATGAAATTCTCCAATTTCTTCCTGCATTCAACAGAATAATCTTCGTAATATCCAATAAATGAGGAAGGGATCTAGAACTTTGAATTTCAATGCTCTAAGTTGAGTTGAACCAGCGCCAAACGCCATTGCGAATTCCGGAAACATGTAATTGCACTCCGAATGATAGGGATACTGCTTCGTGAATACACTTGATGTATTTAAAGTAACTCTTAATTATTCAAATCCGTGTCTTTTAGGAAAATTCTCCTACGAGAGGAGATGCTGATGCACAGTCGATCAAATGTGGCGGATCCTCTAGAGAGGTGAGAGTGGAGAGGGTAGCCGTCTGGTATAAATATATTGCATGGGAGAAATTGAGTGGCCGAAGTTTTTATTTTGCGCTTAGAAAAGCAAAGATCAGGCAAGTGCGTGGGCGAGAGATGAAAAAGAAACCTTCCTCTCAATCTTTATGGCCCATAATCTTGAATAAAAAATTTGATCTTTCCTCATGGGGCCATTTGCGTTTCGGGCCATAACGAGATAGAAAAAAAAGACAGCATTCGTGTCGTAAAAACACGGAGGCGCACTCCACCGGGCCCACGGCTGCGAAAAAAAATATTTCCGATCTTGTTAGCAAGACGCTCAAGTCACACCCGTTTCTTATTCTATCCATCCTTGTGAAGGAGTGACCTTAGTTTTATTTCGGCCCTGATATAAAGTTATTTGTGGTTTAAATAACCATGATGATATTTTTTAGGAAAAAATGGTTAAAGTGTTTTGTTTCTTAGAAGTTTTCCTCAACAAAATCAACTATCAATTGTTATTCTGCCTTATTAAAATTTAGAACCATATTTAAAATAGGGCGCATAAATCCATATAATAAGGATTCCCAGTAATAATTCCGAAACAATAATATACTTTTCTATGCAAAGTCTATATGTATCGTTCTGTATAACCTCATCATACACAAAGATCAATCCAATTCATTTGAAAATCTCCGGTGATATATTTCAAACTGAATGTACTCGTATGTATTCCTTGCTTACCTCCAAATGCCTAGAAATTTGGGAAGATATTTTTATGCTTAAATTCGACCATGCCGCTTTCAATATCGTAGAGTTGAAGAGAATAATAAAACAAAGGATGCATTTGCAAAATTTTACGGGAAGTATAGGTAAACTCATATACAGGTGAGGTTGGCTAATCCAGAATGTTCAGGATTGTTCCTTTTGTTATCTTATGGACGTTTACGTAGTAATACTTGGATACCTTTTTGAGACTGTTAAGTGATCTGTAATCACGCACTCGATAATACTTACGAGCTTCGAAAACTTATTAACCCAACGGCGTGATTCCGTATTCCGCATCTATTAAAAAAATATCATCTCAACGGATTCCCCTATTCCAATGCGTTGTGTAAGAGTGGAATACTCCGAAAATAATTCCCATCCTCTGATTTGATAATCCTATAACGGGATCGTGAGCAACAGGCTTGGAATTTCAGCCTCGACTAGTCGGCGTGAGCTCACACAATGCCTAAATTAATAGGGTCTTGAGGTTCAAGTGGATGTTGTTTGCAGTCATTTCCATCAATCATATCTCCCAGCATCTCCTTCTCAACTTATTCGGTTTATTAGAGACAGGAAGATCAAAGAAATCATCGTATCGACTGCCGCAGATTGAAGCATAGTTTCGAACAAGGCAATATTGCGAATTATTAAGATCATTCGATCGTACGAAATCGATTCTTCGCATCACATCCTGGAAATCTTTGATCGGATCTCTTAGAAACGATTTTGTGCGATCCCTTAAACATCCTAAATTTCCCAAATGAACGCCCTGCGAAGCGATGTAAGCCTTATTAACAAGTAAGGCCTTCGCGGAATCCCTTTCTCAATTCCTTTGCGAAGAGACACTTGGAAGGATTTAAGCATTCAGGTATTTCATAATGCATTGTCATATTATCCTTTCAATGAGGACTGTGATAGAAGTGGAGCATTAGGTAGCCGAGGTTATGTAAGTGAGGGAAAGAATGGTAATTTTTGGAAACATTTCTAGCAGTTATTAAGAGGTTCTAAAGTACAAGGAAACCGAGGTATCGTGCAGCCGTTTTACTGAGTGCAGCAAGAATCTGAATCTAAAAATTAAACTTGTATCCTATGATATTTCATTTGCCTCTGTACGCTAACTAAAAGATTTTGCAGATTTGACTGGAAAAAGAGAACTATTTACATGAGAGATTCCATAAAAATCGAATAAGGCGATCAGGGTTAGTACCAATCACTAACAAATAATAAAATATATGCCACTGGCGAATCAAAAACAAATAGCAGGTCTGATTTTCCTATCAACCATGACGTCGCCTCTTCCTCGTGGATCATTTAAATATTTATGACTCATCGTGTAATTAAATACTAGTTCAACCCCTAGTTTCCTTCACGAACGAAAACGGAATTTATTTTCTATTCCCTACCTGCGCTCTAAAATTTAAAAGTATTTCTGTAAAAGGAAAATCCATGTTCCCTTTCTGCCGACAGGAAAATCCATGTTCTGATGGATTTTCCTGTCGGCAGTAATTTTTCTCAATAGGTTTCCTCTACGGTAATTAATTTGTGCAAAACTGATAGTTGCTGTGTTGGGTTTATACCCTATAGAATCTAGTTCAATAGGACGGGACGATGAGAATTCAAACAATGGTGCTCATCTAACCTGAGGGTGATGCACGAGTCGAGCACCAAAACGTCGGCCAATATGGAACTCCTGACCCGGTGGAAGACCCGAGAAAACTTCATCAAATGGCCCTCTGTAACTATAGTATAGAGAGCGTAGAAGTGCATCGAACAATGGCAGTCATTGAAAAGCAGCTAATCATCTTTCTTCGAGGCTTAAGATGGTACGCAATTATTATTTCATTTGTCTTTGCATTTCCTCTTTCCCAGCTATGGTCTTAAAACATTTATGTGTGGGACTTTTACTATACACTACTATCAATAAAACATGGCCCAAATTTACGTAAATCGAGTTTTGACGCCCAACTAGAAAGTCAGTATATTTTTACCCTAAGAGACATGACATCTATTTGTTGCCCTAAGATTCTTTGATATTCCGGTGTGTAATTTCAAGAAATTTGAGCATACACGTACTTGCAAGGGTTTGATTCAATAGATTCCATACCTTATGAAGAGGACTGTGGTGACCTACTAACTTGAGATATTCCTGACCTTCTTGTTCATCTTTTCATATTAATAAATTATCATTTTTTATTTTTGATACATATTTGTATATGTTATAGCCCTATTCATTTATAAGTTTTTCAAGTCCTTTTAGGGAATCGAATGCCTGGAGCAGTTATTAGCTAGTACCGTTTATACATGTACGTAATTTCCTATAGTGTCGAAGTGACTGCACGCATCTGACCTGTCTATTGCCTGTTATTTCAAAGGGGGGGGATTCCAATTCCCCATTTCTCGCTGTCTCCCCACGAGGACTAAGCTCTATCAATACTCAACCAATGCCGATGAAGCCAACTCCAAACGAGGTGCAGCCAAAGTTTGGCCTTCGGTTCCAACAATACATCTCACGATTGTATGTATCACGCATTATTAATTTTGTGCGTTTACGCCCATGATGCGTTTCATCTGCACTTCCATCGCACAGGAACGGTTCCCACGGTGAACTGCAGAAACCTCTTTCTCACCCATGAAGCCACTGACCACAGCGTACTCAGAGGCACACAACGAAACAGTTGCCTAACTCACCCCGCCGCGATATTTTCCTGATTTAAATAGCATTGCGTGCGTGTTTCATGATGCCACATGGGAACCAAAAAAAAAATTATGACGGCGTCTCACGAAACCAGATTTATTTTTATGTCTCAAGGTTCTTCTGGAGGATACCATCGAAGACTTCTATCACATTTAACCGCGAGGGACAGCTCGCATCAGCCCACCAGCCACGGTACTTTTCACAAGGGACTGCCTTATCTTTAAGATAAATTAAATTAGTACCATATAGCCTGGAAATCTACAAAGGTAATGAGAAAAACGCAACTTCTGCTTGACGTGAACAATCAGTATTACGAGTACATATTTTGATAAACAATAGTCCAGTGTTTCAAAACTCTGCAGGTTATGCAATGATGGTACAGCTAGGGCTAATTTCAACGCTGCATATCTCTTCACAACACAAATCTTTATAAGTACCAAATTTCAAATTGGTTCTTTAGAAATTCAAAGGGTAATATAGAGAATATGTATGGAGATTATTGAGGAAATCTTCTGAATAATGTTGAACCGTAATACTTAAAAGATGTAATTATAACCTAGGGCTGGTGGCTTTGCCAGACGTGTAAATTCGCTCGCAAAGAAAACGTAACGAAAGGGAACTGGTTCGGAATCGATGGGGTGGGGGGGAGGAAGAGCACGAGGGTTACTGCGGGAAACGAGGGAGAGAAGAGAGAAGGGATCTCCCCGAAGGAAGAGGAGGAGGGTAAGCCCTCCCTCTCTCTTCTTGTGATCAGGCCGGTGTCACGTGACCAATTACATCCTCCCGGGCGGACGTTGGGAAGAGTATAAAGTGGGATCGGGCGTGGGGGAAGGGGTGTGGTGGGCGAAAAAGGGGAGGGAGAGACGAAAGGGGTGGGGCGGTGTAAATGACGTCACTCAAGCGGAAAGAGGAATGAGTGAGGGGGAGAGGGTGGCAGAGGAGGTGGAGGGAGGGCTGTGGTGGAGGGAAGGGTGGTTCAGTTTTTCCAGACTCTCATTTCCTCCCTTCCCGTTGCATCCCCGCTTTCCTTTTCACCTGCCCTTCATCAGTTCCCTATCTTCCTCTCCATTTCTTCTTTAAAAATCCGTTCATTGCCATTTAGGCATTATCTCTTTCTCTCTCTCTACCCCTCACGCTTATTCCTTTATCGCATCGACGACCCACGAACGCGCTCCAAAATCTAAGCATTCATTCCTTTCATTATCGAAAAAGTAGAAATAATAATTTAAGTCATGTATGAAGCAATTTTTTTCAAATATAGAGCTGTGCTTGTTCTTGTGATTGTTAAAAAGATGCCTCTGGACATCGCCGCAACTGCATTTGAATTCAAAACTCGAAAAAATTTTATTTGTCTAAATATGTAATGGAAAATGTGCAAAGGGTTATCTGTGTGTATTTTTGATGTGTATCATTTGCATCGTAACGGAATTGCCTGCAAATACAAAACAGCTACAGAGGGCAGAAACTACGAGGGGCTGAAGGAGGAAATATTTAAGGGAAAAAGATGCTTGCATGTTTACATTTTGTAGAAGAGCTTTAAAAGTATGCGGCGATGTGTAACTATTATGAAAAATTGTTCGACTTACCTATCTTGACATTAAGGTGTATATAATATGAATAGCTATAGGCTGTATAAAGTCATTAGTGTACCTAATAATCACTGAACGAAAATTTCAAAAATTCTACCAATATCATTTTTTGAGCCTACGAACATTGAATTTATAATATCTTAGCCCAAGACCACCGAGGAACCCAAGTCTCGATGCATTTATTCTTCCGTAAAGAAGAGAGTAATGAACAGGTTTCACTGAACACATTTGGCTTGAGGAAATTGACCTGATCATTTCGTACTTGAAGCAGTGCCATATGTGAAACACCTTATTATTAATTAATTTATTCAAAATACGTATTGATGGCGTCTGTCATAGGAGGGTCGGAATAGGTGATGAAAGTGAAGTAAATTGAGACTTTCCAACATCAGCGCCTCCACTACTTACTACTATGCGATAAATAATGAAAACATGTATAGTGATAATTTATAAAACTTACCTATAAATTGCTTCCTCTTGAAGCTGATTGATCGTCTACTCTTTTAAATGCATTCTTAACAACGTTTTATCCTAAGCAAGAAATTCGAAGGGTTTTAAATTAATAAAAACATAATTATTTCGACAATATGTATGTTTACAAGTTAAATATCGTCTGTTCTTTTTTTATATGCTATTTAAATTGAAAAAATAATCAGTCTGATGCATAAGAAAACTCTCCGTTAAACATTTTTATTTTGATCGTGAGAATAATTGTCCACCCTTTCTCAGAAATTTATTTATTGTAGGAATTTCCATGAATCACTGTTCAACTTGAAGGACTAATTAATGATTGTTAAGCACCTGACAGCATTAGTCTACACTTGGGTCTCATTCATAAATATATTTGATTTATGTGTCATGTTCTTCACCTATTTATTAGAAGAGTATTTGAGCTTAAATTTTCAATATATATCTGTAGTATTCTTCCACGTACAAATTGAAAATAAACCCTCCAATTTTACTCATTAAGTAAGAGTAACATAACTCAAATTGATAAATATAAATAGTGCGCAAGAAAAAAGGGTACAGAATATCTACTATCTACTATCACTACTGATGAGAGAGTCCCGATTCAAATGTTTTCTTGACAAACTCTGCCAATCCAAGCTCTCTAACTTTCTGTGGACTATATTCACAGGTAAACCTCAGGCAGAACATGGAAAGAAAATAGCCCTCCTTAACTTGAATATAGAGACCCCAAGGACCTTTATCAAACAATCATTCTGATATACGAGTTCCTTACTAATAAGCCATGATATAAAGCAGGAGATTATATTATCTAGAATGAACAGAATAGCTTGAAGAGCCAGCTCGTTAGGCAGACGTAACAAAGGGAACCAATTGAACAGTTGGTTGGAAATATCGAAGGTAAAGGGCTTCAGGTTCAAATTTGCGAGATTTCATCTTGAGCATGGAATGAATAAATTGTGTATGTATTTCACGAAAATATGTGTAATATTATTATCAAAGGGCCGGTCAACTTTGAAAAAAAACGCTCATATTTGCGTAAAATTCACAGAATATTTATTCAATCTTCAATTTTCAGGTTATTCAATAAGATATACATCAACGATTACTATGGATGAATACAATTTATTTCCTCGATGAACACTATAGTATTGATACTTATGACGATGGAGCATTTGTGACCAGGAATGAAAATAATGTCATTTCTTCAGTGGTTTTCTTGACGTAAAATTATGCGTGTCTCATTAGTTGATTGAGCGCATGGCTGCTTCAATAGCGGTTCCTCCCAGGCTGTGTTTCCACGCAGTTGCTCACAGGGTAGAGAGAAGGCAATCCACCTGTCTCCATTCCTCTGGGAAAGGAGTTTCATAAATCAATCACTATCGAGTTTGTTTTACTCCATGGATGATCGGCTATCACAGAAAGCAGATGGGATGTTTAACGAAACTCTCTCCCTGACTCAGGTATCGATATTTCTTTCTTTTCATTAGTGGAATAGACTTTGACTCTTCCGCGCCAGCCAACGTTCGAGGATGAATATCGTCCCTTTAAATTTATCCGGAGATCTTAACCAAACGGAGTTTATTGTTCGTAGTTCAATTTTTCCTTTGACCTTTCGAATATTCTCTTTAAAAAACTATGGGTACAAGGGGTATGGTGAATGTTTTGGAATTATTAGGACAGATGTGCTCAAAATTCTGCTCACGAAAAATGTTTTTGCGTATAATTGGGATGACGTCTCGTATGGACAGTGTCATTTTATGACTTCCTTTCAAAAATACCAAAATGAAAAAGGAGAATTTGTGAAATTCAAAGGAGTTCATTCGTTTAAGACTTACTTGCATTGGGGTTATAAAAAGGAGCAGTTGGATGGCACATAAATTATCAAAAATATATTGCTCAATAATCACAAAAATTCGCTATTAAAATTAGCGGTGATAATCTGGCATTGATGATAACATTTTAAATTGGGTTTGTAATTTTTTCCTAAAAGTAAAAATGTCATTATTGAAAGAAATAGTTCTAATTTCCTGGAACTACCCAAGACGCCTTCGTGATTGGTCCCCCTTACTCCTCATTTACATCAATAACACAGACGCTGAAGTATATAGCAACGCAAGGTTGATGATATAGTCATTTGACCATCTCAGATAATATAATGAACTAAGAGAGCCTTTCAAATTATATTAGTAATTCTAATGACTGGTGTCCCGAATAGTCTCCATCTAAATCAAAAAAACTAATCCAATCCACATTATTGTAAAGTAATTACACCACTCTCCGCCCTTTAGTCGTGGGTTAATACATAGAAACATAAAATGACAGTGTAAGTATTTAGAAACATAGGGTACCAGACTTGGCCATCATTCAAACGTTACATCAAAATCACATTGAAATATTTGAGAATTTTTACAAAGAACTTCAGTCAGATGACGGGAAAATATGAAACATTTAAGGAGAATAAATCAAATTTTTAAGGACATTATTATCTTGCATAAGTAATACCTCGTTTAATTTGGCGTTTGTACGTAAAAATCGAGTTTATAAATACTTAATTCAAAGACAAATAAATTTAGAATCCCGAATAATTACTATTATAAAACCGAGAGTGTTACTCAATTGTTAGTAATCGGGATATTAAAAATTATTTCGGACCAATGTTAGTAACGATAGCTAGCTAGGTGTAGTCATGCGCTACCTTTGTTGGCGAAACCATGTCCACCATAGCTTCGCAAACTTGGTTCAGATAAGTGAGCCATTCGGTGTAATGAATCTTCTACGCAATACAGATTTCGTGATTACTGAATTAGAAAATATTGAGAAACTTTTTTCAAACTAATTGAAATGTAATCTGATAATTGACGGTCTGATAGACATTACCAAATTAAAGTCACTTATTCCAGGTATTCTAACCTCTCGCTTCGCAGGAAAATGCTACTGGGCTGCCGTCGAACATTTTCCAAAATATTAATGGGAAAAATAATGAAATACAAATTTTAAGTCATGATTGTCGCCAGGCTTTATTTAAGGCTAACTTTCAGTTCCAGAAATAAGGTCTTCCAAGTGAAAATTTACCGTTATATAAGTCTGTATCAATAAGATATGAATCTCCATTGTGCCATTTTCATTAAAACTAAATCTTTTCTTCTCAAATCATTTTTCGGAAATCTCTCCACACATTTTACGCCCGCACCTGGTATTAATAGAATTCCATAAAAGCGGAAATGCTCTGATTGAAATTTAAAAAATGGCGACAACCTAAAATATTGGACTTGAGGCACATTCCCATTTAATTGCGAGGAATTTGGTCGAGAAAGAAGCATCAATAGCATTGAGGTGGTGAGTTAAATGACCAAAATATTCAAATCACCGTTTTTACTTGATCATTTTGGTCATAGAAGAACTGAATGATCTAGTTTTAATTAGAACCAATTATTAATGGAGTGAGAAAATGTCTGTTTAGCGTCATCATCAAAGTGTGATGTATTTGCTATGGAATTGTTGAAGTTAAGAAAATCAGCCGAATAACTTGAAACATTGTATTTTTACTCATTTAAAAACACTTTCACGTATAGATCAGCATTCTTTTATTTTTATTTGATTTCGGTTCAAGATGATACTTTTATAACCATTTTATTTCTTTTGTTTCGTTCCGGGATGGGACTATAAGGACTTTGTCAGACGGGTTTCTTCCTCGCAAAATTTCGAAGAAAAATCCTGATCCGACTTGTCTGCGACTTCTTGTTCTATTTTCGTGCACCTACGACCTCATATTTTTACTTCACGTTTAAGCCGAACATTTATTTCTTTTAATGTTGGATCACTATTGGGGGAATGAGATTTTGTCAACTCGATTGCGAGTTAATGAGTTATGGATACTGTTACTTATTAATTTACAAATCCGAATACCATAAATATTGGGTGACATAGAGATGATATATTTATTCTCCTCTTAATGCTTTAAGGAATTAGCTCGTTGGATGGCTAACTGTATCTCAGGAAGATCTATCTCCTATGAAAAAATAGTACGGGATGCGATAAAGAGTTGGCGACTTCTTTGACAAATATCAAAAATTCTTTATAACAATCGATCAATACCCCTCGTAAATGATACAATACATCGATTTAAAAACTGATTTAACAATATTATAACCTCTCCTCCACCAGTTTCAAAGAATATTTTAATAACCTTATATCAGTTAAGCGTTTAATAATATGTACAAAGCGGAGGTAGATGCCGATACATATACAATACTAAATATGAATATGATGTTCGAATTCGCATAACTTGGCGGGACGTTTACGGAGCTTCATCATCGGGATCGCCCCACAAGCTTTGCATTATCGGAAGTGTGAAAGGTGGGCGTACCCACTACATGTGTTTATTACTTATTTTCCCCTAAAGGGCTTTCACGGATGAGGTTGAAGTGTGGAGGGGTGGGTTAAAGTCATGGCGTAGGTGTAAGGGATATTGAGGTTCCTCCGCGTGGGACGTCAAAAGCAAAGAGATCGTTCTGACAGCTGTCGCAGTGGAAAAAGTGGGATTCAAGGAAGACGTCGGCGGGGTGGAAGTTGAATCGAGTGATTTGGACCAAAGATGTTTGTATGTGCATAGGTATGTGAAACGGATAGCGGTGAATAGAATGGAGGAACGACTGGAAGCGGGTATATATGTAAACGGAGCCGCAGGGGATGCAGGTATATTTGGAGGCCTTCCAAAATCCGTGGTGTGTCTAGAGATGACATATGTGAAATATGCCATTCAATCAATGAAACATGCAGAAAGGGAGCATTTTTTTATTTACATGGTTTAGGGTAGAGGAGGAATTCATGATTTACTTAAACAGACTGTAAGTCAATGGAGGATTGCCATGATCATATTATTTTTAGTGTCTTTTCTCATTCCTTTTTACTTTTCACCTATTCTTCAACATAATGGGGATCAATTCATGATTCCAAATTCACTTTTTCCTTCAACATGAAATTTGATCCCAGATTGATGCTCTTATAGTTTTTGTTCAAAATGTACATCATGAAAGAGCTCTCTTTCGTAATCAAGAGACACTTCCATGTTTCCTAATTAGAATCAATTCTAAATCGTATAATCTAACAATGATTGAACAACCCGAAAGTTTTTCTTTAACGAGATAAGTACAAGTCTTTCAAAACAGGCAGAAAATTAAAATGTAACATACTATTTCTGAGTCTAAAAAAAATCATTCGCCTCGATCGGGATTAGAACCCAGATCCCTTGATGCCCGGCCGAGTGCAGTCGGGCCAGTTAAGCTACCTCGGCGGCTCGGCCGGATATCGAGGGAACTGAGTTCGAATTCCGGTCAAGGAGAATGAATTTCACACTCACAAGTTGTGACATTGTAATGCAAATTTAGGGGATGACTCTGTTAAAAGTTAATGTTGTAAGATTTCCCGCAGTTTCTAGGAATTACAAAAATGAAAGGTTTAGGATAACCATAACGTTTTGAAAGCTGTCATGTAATGTAAAAGTTTATCTTGTGTAAAGTCTATGCATTGTATACGATTTAACTCTTACTTTTTTCGCACATCACTTAATCCATTCATTTTTCAAGCTCTATTCTGTGCGTATTTCTTCGTACTCATATTTTGCATATTAAATCTTTCAAAAATAGGTATACTATCCCCGAATAACTCAGATATGCGGATAAGTGGGCCAGTTTTGGTTATTATTACGGTCCTTTTTTAGCATATTCACTCATATGAATACGCAAAAAATTTCGGTAGATCCATAAAAAACGGGAATGTTGAGGCTTAGTATTTAGCTCTGGTTCGGTATCGCACACGGGCAACAATTATGGAAGCCACCTTAAGATGAACTTCAATTATGTCTATTGGCAGCATGAGTGATTTGTTTCACTGCTACCTGAATACTATTTTGCTTACTTTTTTAAGTCGTTCATGGAACCCCTGAGAAGGAGTATTTAATTCCTTTCGACGTTTTCTGGGATTTTTTCAACTCGTTTCAGATACTTCGTTATGCAGCCAGTTTTTGAGTTCTGTGTGTCAATACTCGTCGTCCTTGTTCGCTTTCGATTTTTCCTTCATAATTTCATTGACCTGTTGTTCATCCTTATAAGGTTAGGGCGGGGCGTTTAATTGGTTAGTGCGGTGCACATTATATAATCAACCAAGAGGGGAATATATGAAGTAGTTCGATAATAATAAATTCACATAGAAGTGTGCATATTATAGCCATGTCCTAGACTTCACTAAAGTTATCAGAATAGATCTTTGGCACTCAAATGGTATTCATGATCATTATGTTTCTTGTCATTTTAGTATTAAAAGTTATTTTTATTATCTATTCCATCTTTGTAAATAAATTGATGGTAGTTTATATTTTTAGGATCAATAAGCATAGGAAATTTTAGAAATAGATGCGATATCCGCAGCACAGCATTTTATTGATAACTTGCAATTACTAATTTTATTTAGTTTTTATTTGATGTGCAGTTCATATCACAACGTGAGAAACTCAAACACTTTCTCACATATACAACAATAGAAGTACGAGGGCAATACTCGCACCCATTAAATTTGAATACGCGACGTACCAGGAAAACCGGATTGCTTGATTCGTAGTTATTTGTAGTTCCACGCTTCTTTTACAAATTGAAACAGCGCAACGGTCGGTCTGCTTTCGTTGTTATTTCGTAACGTAATATTATAGCATCTGAAAATTCGGACATGTTTCATAATCTCTATTTGAAGATAATAATTGGGATTTTTGTTAAACTTGGATAAAAGAATAGTGCAGCTGCTATTTCACTAACTTTACTGTCATAGCTATCTAAATTATTACCTAATCATATGGAAAATTGTCTTATCTGGCCACATATCGTGAATTTTATTTTTTTTCGTCGTTATAAAACAATACTTCTAACTATTCTTAAATGTTGTTTCTCCATTCTTTAGCTAGAGAAACGATGCTCGTTCCCTGGCTTACTTTTGTTAAGATTCTATAATTTTTCCCATTCATGTCTGGATTATTTTATAGACGGCTTAGCTCTTCATTAAATGTATACAGATACCAAACCGTTCATCACTGACGTTTGGTTTGGAGTGGAAAACAAGGAATTAAGAATTTTACCCACTAAAGGCATGATTGCCCTTCTTGAATTGAAAAATAAGTTTTTCCGTAAAAAAAGTTTAATGAATTCACGATAACTTAAAAATTAGAAGGCGATTCTATTTTCTCTATAGTGCCTGAATTAGTCCTATTTTCTAATTCTTCGTTCAAATCGGTTTTATTAAAAAACCTAAAAATATAGAAATTAATTATAAGTTAAAGTAAGTCACTATACTATGAGTCATAATGTACGTATAATCATGCCATTTTCAAACATATTATAGCTTCCATGACCCAGGATCGGGTTTATTTAGAAATATAACTTTTGGCACTGAACAAACTTCGTGTTCAACGGAAATGTAAGATACAATCGCCGACGGAGACTTTTTTACTGTAAAAGTTTGAAATTCACATACATTCCACGCGGAAATTGGAAGAAGTTTACGCCATCCCTCTAGCCAAAATTCGAATAAGATACAATAGTTGAGAAGTAGTGGGACAGGGAGAGAGAGAGAGAATTTCAAAGCACTCGCCTTGGTATCGCATCCGATCGCTCTCTGGGCGTGAGAAAATCGTGCCGTGAGAAGTGGAGGTCTACTTCCGCTGAAGAATTATAAAGAAATGCCAGCCTTGGAAGTCAATTGAACCTAAGGGATTCCATCCCTGCCCAGAACTTGAAGCGTCCCAGAAGTCGCGGCTCCTATTCTGTTTTCCAAAGAAAAAGTTGCAACTCCGACACGAAAGAATGGCCTAAAAAGATTTTTTTCGAATTGGAAGGGTAAGTGTGTCGTGTACGATTTAATTCCCATTGTTTTAGTGATAAAAATCCAACCTTACTGCAGTCCTGCTCACGCAAGCATTAAATTAACGGAAATTCTGCGTGTTGCTTTCAGACTTCGCTCTTTTTTTTCGAAGTTTTTTACTAATGCTTGAATAACTTTCATCCCCTATTCCAAAGGGAATAAAAACTACCCTGATGGTCGTCCATTATTTCATGCATATTTTTTATTGATATTCGTGAAACATGCTTTTTGAATGGAATGTCAGTAGTGACAATTACTCGTAGCTGTACTTATGTACACATGCGTCATTAAGCATAGTGATTCATTTGGATTGAATGCAAATGGGAGGAGAATACTTGTAGGGTATACTTGTACTTAACACTTATAGCCAATAGAAATATTTATCTACTTCTTCACTGTAGGAGTTAATTATTTTTCATTGTGTTTCAGATTATTTTCATTTGATTTGAGTAACACGCTGTGGTTCAGACATTATTATCACATCTGAAACAGTTGCCAAGATTTTCTTCTTCGTGACTAGTGAACAATATTGTCCAATATTCGAAAGAATGTTTATATAATATTAATTTTCGCTATAAAAAATATTTCAACAAAATTATGGCAACAAATCTCATATCTAAATGGTGTGTTATTTTACTTTGAAGAAAGAAGAGTTTAAAGTCTTTGTAGGTATTTAATTGATATATCGACCGGCAAAGTGTAAAGCCAATTGAGTTGTTTTCAATTGCAGAGTATTGCCGAAGAAAAGTAGATTTCAAGTGGTTTAGATGCGGGAGAATTGTTTTAGCTAGTGAAAGAAACATACTCATGAAAATTTACTGGAATATATTTACCATTGACGACATCCTTGTTCATATTTTATGAGTCAGAAAGTAACCAAGACAATTTGAAATAATGTTTTTGTTTTAAAATTGTCGGATAGAACGTTAGTTTTCCCCATATAATTTTTCTAACGCTCCTTGACGAGGCTTTTTTAGTTTTGTAATTTATCGTTCAAATGAATTACAATCTAGTACAATCGTATGGTATTCAACAGCTTCTTTAGAACGACAATCCCCGATAAAATGGTTGATAATTTTGAACTTTACTCTTCCTCTACAGAATTAAAAATTGATGCGAGAAAATTATTACACGTATACAATTCATGCATGTAGAATAAGTACAGGTGTTGATAAAGTGGCAAAATTGGAGCGCCTGAATCGTAGATAACTCAAGCGTGGATTCCTTTCTAAGGCAAAGTCGGGGAGCTGGAAATAGCCGCGCAGAAGAAATAGAATTCCACACTCGAATGAAGTGCCTGCCTATTCAAAATACATTTATGGGTTTTGAAAAAGAGCTTCGTGATCGCCTCAGACATCCGTACACAAACACAATCTCATTCCAGCGTTGAAAGAGATGGCTCGTTTTATCTTCTCGAAAGCAATATCGCGCGGAAGATCATGCTTATATCTCCGCGGCATGACCGTTGTGAAGGAAAAAGTCGACGAAAATTGAAACGCGAAAAAAATTTGCGAAATCATCTTTGCTTCCGATACGAAATCGCTTTCACGCTCCAACGTTTTCCAATTTCTCCCGCAAACTTCTTCCCTTCTTTCCGTTTGTACTTAATTACACAAATGCCGATTCCAATGGCTTCCTCTACTTGTTTGATATCGGGTAATTTCAACAGCCAACACAAATTCTCACTGCGCACTAACGTTAGGACGAAAGCGGAATTGGAAACATCCGTTAGTAAACCTCAAAAATATTTGGGCACTATCCGTGGCATTGTTTCGTGCAAACCAAGGGTACACTTGCATCTAAATAATAAGAAATTCACCAACCACTCCTATCTTTCTTTCACCATGGAAATATGTACTATTTAAAAAAAATATTTGATTCACTCTAATGGAGGTACATCCCTTTGAAGTGCAACTCCGACTTTATGCGAGGCTTTTCGTGATGAATACTATCTTTGTAGAATTTAATATTTTTCCGGAGTCGGCCAGATGTTTTGGCTCGACTCGCAGTATTTCCGCAATAAGTATCAGCCAACCCAGGGCATGTGAATCTTACAATTTGCATTCTAAATAATAAGCCTAGGTATTTTTGCGGAGAATCATGATAAATTACGGCTCTCATTTATTTTGCGAGGGAATTTGTTTCATGGGGTTATTTACTGCGCATGCCATTTTTTATGATTGTGGTCACAGCGTGGATCGTATGAACCGAGAACTTTTGAGCCCGTCCGAAGTCAAAGCCAAAATTCATTTGAAACTTTTAAAATACGAGGAAACTATTGCATAAAATATAAGAAGTTTTTTTCTGCATATTCTTTTGCAAGTTATGCATGTATTTTGGTACTCCATGATGAAAAAGTAAATTTAGGTATATTGATTAGGTGGTCGGAATTATATCTAATTCTGGTAACACAAAACGAGTCTCTCAGACGTACTCTATGTAAATTCCAGTAATAGATCTAGCACAGTTACAAGGCAGGGGGTCAGTGCAGGTCTATATTTTTTAATGCACCATTTGTGTTCATTGAGACACCTTGTACATAAGCCAAGCACGAATCCATCAGTAGGACGTACAAGAGAGTAAGAGACATTACCGAGCAGATTGTGGTAACCCTGGTTCAATTTACAGCCATAGCATAAAAAGAAAAAAAGTATTAGAGGAGTTTTACTATAAGCATATTCCCTAAACTCTTCTTTATCAAGTTTGTAGCCCTAGCAACGCCCCTAAAACTTTGGAAGCGGTCTTCTTGTCCGAATATGCAGACAGTCATTCGTAATTACATTTCATTTCAGCCTTACTATATATATATATATATAATATAATATTAGTAATTTGTGATTCTTGTGACAGTTGTCATGGTCATTGAACTACGGACTCCCTTGACCTCCCGGTGTATTTCCAGGAACAATAATATGTAGAGAATGATCACGTATTCATCGCACGTGACTGATTTTCTTGCTCTGTGCTCGGTTTTCGCATGGCTTCATAAAATTTCCGACGGTAGGCCATCTTCAAAGAGCCGCTGCAAAAACGAAACCTCTCTCCACTCGCACCCACCTCACCGTATTTGATGGCCTAGTCCATTGGCGATCCTTTCTCAAGACGTTTCAAGATGCCTACTCTCCCTCCGATATAATCTCCCGCTTTATTTTTGGTTTTCGCTTTCGTGGGCGGGAAAGAGAGGATGGGGGCGGTTTGGAGGAAGATAACTTCCATAAGGGCCTTCTTAAGGAGATATCTCCCTCACTTCGTCCCGCCCTCCTCCTGCCATCCAAAAGCTTCCCGACGGAGAGAATCCGTTGCGAATAGTTGTCCTCAAGGAGACCTTTAGAGCCATAGGATTTACATTAGGGAAACTTGCCGACTATTGAATTGGCTCCTAACCTGTGATTTACCGAAATATTCATTGAAATTGGATGGAGATACGGGGAAGCGAAAGATATCAGTTTGATAATTAACTTACGAATAAAAATATACTCATTAAACACCATAGCACAGATAAATCTGGTGCATACCCTTTGCTCAAAGTTACAAGTTTCAAATTTCTTGAAGTTTTTCACACAAAACTTTCTATTACGGGACTCACAATCCCAAACTTTTTGACGCCTACATTTCACCCTTAATGAGGTTTACGTAGAACGTTTTATATTACTCTTTCAAGTTGTTTTGAGAGGGTTCGTAAATTTACTTCTGCCTTCAAGAAATTAGTATCTGGGGGTATTTGTGAGTTGTAAGGCTTGTCCCATAGCGTATAAAAATCCGAATATAAGGCCTTGAGAGCCAGTTTCTTCTTCTGTGTCTTTCTTGAGTTTTTGCAGAATGCCCAGGTTCCGAGAAAATCACTAGGCTGGAGTTATTATCGGGATTCTCCGAGGAATCTCTCGGAGATGAACTTTAAGAACTTCTTATTAGCTGGCGATTTCCACCCTTAGTTACCACTTTGATAAACTTACTGATATTACATTATCAACGCAGTGATTAAAAGAAGGTAATAATGTAGGATCTCGCTTTTTGAATTCAATAGAAACATTGTTATGAATTTATCTGGTAAGGTATCTTAGTTGTGTAATACATATTAGTTGTGTCTCAGTTGTGGTTCGCGATCTGTCATTTATGGAATCGAAATATAATATGAAAAAGCTTGATGGGATTAAGATTTCTGTCGGATATACTGCGCACGTCTGTGTCATACTAAAGTTTGTCTATATCATTTATATTAAACATAGAAGTTTCAGGTTTAAATTTGTGGAATTCTTTCATGATGAGGGTAAAAAATAAACTTTAAGGGTAAAAAAGAAACATGGCAAGTCGGAGGGCGCTGATTTAAATGTGACAGGATATGTGTCGTATGATAGGGATGGGAGTAACGAAAGGCAGTGTCGTCCGTTAACATTCAAGTATCCGCATTTGGACAGTTTTGTGATTTAATCATTCCGACACCGCAAGAGCCTTCTCTCTCGCCTTCGATGTCGTAACCCTTTCTAAGCGTTCGAAATTCATCCCTATCTACGCCCATTTGCATTTGAGAATGAAAATCAAATAATCGATGCAAAATAAAAACTAATTGGGTTTCTCGGCAACTATCAGGTACTCTGTTTATTAGCGTGGCTGCCTCGTGAAACAGTGATTCGCTCTTTAATCAAGGTCTAGAAATTGAATGAACACTTAAATGCCATGTATTTTGCACAACCTAGTATTTTTTATTTGCGAGATACGTGATCTGATGTGCTATTGCATGTACTATTTTTATAATTCGTTCACTTCGTTGTATTCTTAGTGAATTGGTGTGTCAGTGGCAGTATACCGAACGATTTTTTTAATATATAGTATATTGGAATCTGTACAGTGAGAGCTTTACTTGGAAATGATGTCGTAGGGACAAATCATTATTAAGTGGAAAATGGTAATAGTCTTCGTCTCTATTATTACGGAACAGTTCCATCACATCAAACCTGAATCTGTAGTTTATACTGGATGAAATTAGAAATAATATAAAGTTACATTTAAATGATAAAATGATATATAATTTTATGAATTCACACATAAACGGTATTACCAATTTGTACACCTAAGAAGGAACTTGTTACTGTGATATGAGGAAGTTATTAGTAGATAATCGTCCTCATATCAATTGCAAAGAAAAATTTATTTGGTAGACTGTGAAATTATTTCAGACATTTATATTTAAGTATCGTCAGTAATAATATTACAGCAATTATATGAATCTTCTAAGGAACTAACGGTAGTTTTCGGCACGAGTTGGTCCCTGTCCCTGGTTGGAAGAGATTCTGAGAGACGGAAGATACCGTAGGCACTACCACCGTCGGAAAAAGTAAGTTAATAACGTACTACTTACATTAGGTTTATGACATTTACTCAAACCAATAAAGCAATGCGAGTTTATACTTATTTAGGCAAGATTAAGCGTACCAAAAATATCAAATATGCATAGAGGTCCTATGCATTCTTTTGACCCACTTTATCACCTAGAGTTACCTCGTGATTTAAAAGAACATTATGCTATTCCATTTTGATGTGTGCCCCATTAATGGAACACGAATTATCTTTGCAATAAATCGAAGTGCCAGGTTAATCTAATGAATTTTGAATGTCTTCAAATATCGGGAATATAATTTGACCGTTTTATAATATAATGAGAAGATTTTCTTGAAGCGTTCATAAATTAGAGGTAAACAGATCGTGTTCGTTTAAACTTATGCTAACTGATCCTTCTGTTTTCTAACCTGTACTGCTCTTAACATGACAGCATCACACTTTACTTTTGATTTCATAGCTACCCACTCTCTTTCCTCTCTTTCTCTCTCTCGCATTTACTCTCTGAGACGCGGAAGACGATGCGATACACTGAAATAGAAACCATCCGCCAGGACCAGAATCAGGGCGACCTTCGTTCCCCTGGCATGCACCGAGGATCCCACTTAAATGCACAATATCTTATCCGGAAGGAATCCCTCAAGACGTTTGCCTTCAGCCAACTGCGCTGTTTCGCGCCGAAAATTCTCTTGGCCAAGCCAGTAAGTTAGGGACTCTCATAGGGCTGTGTTGGAAATGTTACGAACGAACACCAAGGGGCCCAGAATTAATTATGATGGAACCTCGCTTTTGAAGCAAGAAAACCTTTGTATCTATTTATGGATCTACCTCTACGTATGTGTGTCTATATGTATGTATATATATGTATCTATATACATATGCATTTATATGTATATACATATACATATGTATACAATATATATATATATATATATATATATATATATATATATATATATATATATATATATATATATATATATATATATATATACATATATATATTTTTTTTTCTGATGATTTCGTCGAAGTAACACGGAAGTGTTGAATAACAAACGTTGACAGCAACGAAGAATAGAAGTAATGACTGAATCAGTCATTACTTCTATTTCTGCCGATGAAGACGGAGTTGAATTTCGTCGAAATGATCAAGAAATAACGTGTGAGTGACCTTTTTATGTTCCCTTATATTTTTTGTTGCTGTCAAAGATTGTTGTATATATATACATATACTATTTTTTTAAAGTATATACATATATATATATATATATATATATATATATATATATATATATATATATATATATATATATATATATATAAATATGTATATAGTGGGTCGCAGGAAGTCCAGTGGGTAGAGCGTTGGACTGCTGACCAGAGGGTCCCGGGTTCGATTCCCGGGCAAGGCGCTCGGGGCATCTGCCGCCCCACCCAAGCTAAAGTGATTTTTCGGGTACCAGGTCTTCCAGGGAAACCATAACCGGCACAGGGAAAGGAACTGGCCTCCCTACCCTGATGTGTGAATTTTCACACGCCGTATAGTACTGGGTGATCTCTACCATTACCTACTAAACCGACCTTCGGGTTGATTGCTGTGTTTATGGTGTATATATATATATATATATATATATATATATATATATATATATATATATATATATATATACATGTACATATATACATATATACATATATCCATTTATACATATATACATATATACAGGTATATACCTGTATATATATATATATATATATATATATATATATATATATATATATATATATACATGTACATATATACATATATCCATTTATACATATATACAGGTATATACCTGTATATATATATAAATGGATATATGTATATATGTATATACATAAATACATATATATATACTTTTGTAAGAATTTAAAAAAGATATTTTATGGAGAAGACTGATCAATTGGAAATTAATGGATGGTTAGAAAAATCCCAAATACTGCGGAGGAAAGTTCGTATTTTCAGTGGAAGGAACTGCGACTAGCCCCAAACGTGAATTTATATTTCTCTAGCTAATATATGGACTGATGAAAAACAAGCGTAGGCTTATGGGGTTAGTTTTGTTTCCCTTGTAAATAGGACGCTTATTCAAGGTTTACTCGCTTTAATCTGTTTCCATGATGCTTACTGAGCATATTATAAAATTCCACGATAGAAATTTATGTCTCCATTTGGTATTTGCTAATGATTTTGTATACATATTTTAGGCTTTTAAAGCCATTGTAGCTTCAGGGGTTGATTTAAATGACTGAAATTTTCACTCGCATAATATTGAAATAAAATGAGATTGAGTTTGTGAACAAATTTCCATTCGCTTGTAAAGGCTAATACGGCAATATACGAGGGTCATCCGGAAAGTAGTACCCGTTCGTGCCGCATGAAGTGCTGACGACGCGAGTAGCCGCTGGACGAGGTCAGATAGCTTCAGTGGCTTGTCTGCCTTCTCTGAGCCAAGTTGCGTGACGCTAGCATTGCCTGTGTTGTTTCTGTGATTGTTTACAATGTTTAAAAAAATTGAGAACGCCGCCAGTTGTGAAGTGAGGGCAGTGATTAAATTCCTCAATGCAAGAAACGTTCGCCCATGTGATATTCATCGCCAATTAAAGGAGGTGTATGGAGACAATGTAATGGACGAGTCGTCTGTTCGGCGGTGGTGTCGCAACTTCAACATGGGGAGGGGGAACACACACGACGATGAGCGTTCGGAGAGACCGTCTGTCATTGCAGACCAACTGGTGAGCTCAGTTGACGAATTCGTGAGGAACGATTGGCGCGTCACAATTGATGACATCTGTGAGCATTTTCCCAATGTTTCTCGAACAATTGTTCATGAAATTGTTAAACACCATCTGCATTATGCAAAAATTTGTGCAAGATGGGTCCCTCGCGTATCTCAATGAGCTGGCGGCGAAGGACTATGCAGCAGGAATACAGAAACTTGTCACACGTTATGACAAATGCCTTAATTTGCTTGGAGATTATGTTGAGAAGTAGTTTAAAGTATCCTCTTTCAAATAAAATTTTTTATGTTTGTTAATATTTACTTTTGTGTCTTTATTTCACGAACGGGTACTACTTTCCGGATGACCCTCGTAGTTGGACTGCATTTAATATATGTTGAAACAATGGTGGCTTATTCAAATTTCCAATGAAAATATACTTCATTTCGATCGAGTAAACCTATTCTAGTAAATTAGGGATCGTAGCCCACGCCATTACCATAGTGCCTTTCTTATTTAGGATAAACTTTATTGAATCGTTTTTGTTATGAATTCATCACGAAACGTGAGCGCTCGTATCGTGATCTCCTAGTGGCGTTTAAAAAAAATAAAACTGCGGAATTGAACTGTCCACGTGCTACGATAGTGGTATAAATCGATTAGAATGATGTGGTTGATTATGGAGAATATTTCGACTCCTTAAAGAAATTCGCATCGAAATAGCTAGAGTAATATTTGCCAAACTTATTAAAGAATGTCAAAGAAATAATTTGAAATTTTTAAAATGCAATTTGATTCATGAATTCCGATCAATATTACATTGCGACATGGAAGATCAACGGATCGGCTACGGATGAGGAAAAACTAAGCTTCAAGTTTGAACTATTCCGTTCAATGCCTCAGCTAAAGGTAAATGGTATGAATGTCTAAGTCTTGGGTATTAGCGGTGACAAGGGAAGTAGTCGCCTCCCTTACTTCTGAGTGAACTTCGCACACTTTTGCTTAGTACCACCTCGTTCGTTCTATAATAAAGGCGTTATTTTTATTTAAAACTGTTTCGTTACTAAACGCAAACATTAGCGTATTTATAAGAACATTTTTTGAATCAACAATCCACCTACGATACTTTATGATATGGTCCCAAACCTTTATGTTTAGTTAACAATTATATCACCCTAAACACTCGAAATAATTTATCCCAAAATTATTCTTCTACCCTATGCATAAAAAGATTACCTTTACACATCATCTAGCAATAGATTACTTATTACTTTATATTTAGCGTTAAATGTTAGTATAGATAGCTTCATTTAAAGAAAAATTATGTCAAATATTAAAATACACCCATTGAACCCTACTCCATCAGAATAATGTACTTACATGTTAAATCTTTGAAAATATGGGTGAATTGAATCTAAACTGGAAGCTTAAGGTCATATATGTATGGCATTATTTTCGTTTCAAAACAAAATCTCAAGTAATCGTTTCGCCTTAGATATTTAAAATATATTTTAAAATTAAGACTTGGCTATACGTGTGGGACTAAAGTTTAGTAATATAATATAACACTACTCAAGGAAGATTTTTCAGGTTCTACAACATTCGGCCATCGTTTAAGTGAACCTTAAGTGCATTGATTAATAATTTTGTGGGCAGAGATTGGGGTGAAACATTTCAGAGAATATCTCAGAATATGTTACCACATCGTTCTCGGAATCCTATTCTCAGAGTTTTGTGTTTATTTCGTCAATTCCAATCATATTAATCCGCGAAAGAAAAACCATCTGTACTCAGAAAAGCTTCCTTAATCCAATAAATTATCATTACCAGTTACTAATCGCGTGGAAGAATCTTTTGAATGACTCATAAAAACTAACGAACACTCTTCATGACTTATGAAATATTTTTTAATAAGATACTAACTACTAATGAGGCACATGTGGGCTATCATCACCTTCCCATAATGCCTACCTCACTCATCATGCCCAAATCGCCTTTTAGAAATTCTCTTCCCTGGAGGAAAAATATTTTCATCATATTTTTCTTCATTCATCTTTAAAAATCCTCCCGATATGTTTTTCCGACATCTTTTCTGCCTCCTTCGAATTTCACCGACCAAAATCTTCTACTTGCCAATGGTATCCATCGCTAATTCATTTTGCCTTCTACCAGTTATACGCCCATGCATGAGTTAGAGATGTCCATCTTCGCAACTATTAAACAAAATGAAAATTTCTTGATGTAGCTCAATCTCTTTCCTAAAAAATTCTAATTGACACAATCCAAGTTTTGGTGATTTTAATCTTGATAACATGCTTGTACTTATAGCCCAGTACAAATAAAAATACCATCATTTCCCCATTTTCATATTTTGGATTTCTCATTTTTGGTTTTTTTACTGATAGTATCTTATGCTCTCCATTTTAAATATTTAGCAAAGCCTTGTTAAATCTTGTGTATAAAATTGCTTTTGTTTTGTGTGGTTTATACTCATCTCACCTCCGATGTGTGTGTGTGTATATAGTATACATGTAAATAAATAAATAAAATAAATGAATAAATAAATAAATAAATAAATAAATATATATATATATATATATATATATATATATATATATAAAAACACAGATGTAGATTTTTAATTCTGTTGAAATGTTAATTTTGTTGATTCTGAAGACGACAGCCGTGCTGTCGAAACGTCAAATAACAAATTGTGAGTGTCCTTTCTTTGTGTCTCTATATTCTAAAAATCTACATCTCTGTTTATATATATATATATATATATATATATATATATATATATATATATATATATATATATATACATTTACATATATACACTCACGTACGCACACACACAAACATATATGTAAACCATAAACACAGTAATCAACCCGAAGGTCGGTTTGGTAGCTGATGGTTGAGTCCACCCAGTACTAAGCCCGACGGCGTGTGAAATTCACACATCAGGGTAGGGGGGCCAGTGCCTTTCCCTACGCCGGTTATGGTTTCCCAGGAAGATCTGGTACCCGAAAAATCTTGGGTGGAGCTGCAGGTGTCCAGAGTGCCCGGGAATCGAACCCGGGACCCTCCGGTCACATATATATATACAGGGTTCGTCCGGAAAATAAGTGTACTGACTACTGATTTTTTCCCGCCGCTCCAGGCGCGCCCAGCACCGCTCTGACGGGCTGCGATTGGGGGGGGGTATGTTGGCAAGCGACGCTGAAAAAGGCAGACGGCTCTGAGCTGTGGTGTAGTGAGGAGCTCTGTTAACGCGAACCTCCACGCTCGACCCACGTCACGGAACGCGATGCCGAAGTTTTTGGAGCAGCGTTATTCCATCAAATTTGCGGTAAAGCTTGGGAAATCGTCTACCGAAACTGTCGGTATGATTAACCAGGCTTACGGGGAGCCAGCCATGTCCAGAAACATGATCTTTCGGTGGCACAAGATGTTCGTGGAGGGCAGAGAAGAGGTCGACGACGAACCACGGCCTGGACGCCCATCAACGACACTCACCGACGAAAATGTGCGAAAAGTTCGCGATGTACTGAACTCTGATCGTCGTCTTAGTGTTCGGATGTTAGCAGAGCAGTGTAATGTGCCAAAAACAATAGTGCACGAGATTATTAGGCACCAATTACAGATGCGAAAAATTTGTGCAAAGTTGGTGCCGAAAGTGCTCAGTGATGATCAAAGACTCAATCGTTTGGAAATCGCGACACAACTTGCGGATCATTGCAAAAATGATCCACATTTTTTAGAGAACGTTGTTTCGGGTGACGAGACGTGGATCTTTGAGTACGACCCGGAGTCGAAGAGACAAAGTGCGGAGTGGCACACCCCATCATCACCCCGTCAAAAGGAAGCTCGCATGAGCAAATCTCGGATCAAGGCGATGCTCATTGTCTTTGACAAAAGGGGAGTCGTCCACTACGAATTTGTGCCTGAACGAGAAACTGTAAATGCTGCATTTTACGTCCAAGTGCTCGACAGGCTTCGAAAACGAGTCGCCCGCGTCCGGCCAGCGATCAAAAACATCTGGCGGCTGCATCACGACAATGCGCCGTCTCACACCGCGCTTGTCGTGTCGGACTTCTTGGCCAAGCACGGCGTGGCAACGCTGCCGCACCCGCCCTACAGCCCGGACTTGGCACCACCGGACTTCTTTCTGTTCCCGAAGATAAAGAGGAGTTTGAAAGGAACGCGATACGGGACTTTGGACGCCGTCAAAGAGGCCGTAACGACGTGTCTTCGAGAGGTTCCCGATGATGCCTTCGCGGGAGCGTTCCAGGAATGGGAACGCCGCTGGAACAAGTGTATCGACTCACAAGGGTCCTATTTTGAGGAATATTAGCTTAAGATATGTAAAAGTGTAATACATTTTTTTTCTTGAGCTCAGTACACTTATTTTCCGGACGAACCCTGTAGGTATATATATATATATATATATATATATATATATATATATATATATATTTATATATATATTTATATATATATATATATTTATATATATATATATATATATATATATATATATATATATATATATATATATATATATATTATATATATATATATATATATATATATATATATATATATATATATATATATATATATATATATATATATATTCAAACACGGAATCCCGCCAAACGGCGAATAAATACTCATATATACAGAAACATATATAAGGAAAAGGGATAGGAACACGTATAAAGGACGAACACAATAGAGGTGGGGAAGGCGGAATCGAACGGATCACAAGAGTAAAAATATTTCCTCAACCGGGACTCGAACACCGGATCTTTCCACTTGCCGGGTGGATGCTCTTAACCACTTGAGTTATCGAGGACATGTAATTTACCCTGAGATCCGTGGGTCTTATATGTCGCCAAGCGCCCCGATTCTTTAGCCAAGAGATGGCGTCAGGGGGCTGTTTCACCCACCAAAGGAGAAATAGACAATACACAAGAGGAAAGGACAGTGGTTAGAATTCATACAACATCATACATGTTTTATATATGATGTTACATTACATGTTGCTTATATATGTTTCTGTATATATGAGTATTTATTCGCCGTTTGGCGGGATTTCGTGTTTGAATGTGTATTTGGCCAATGTGGCTCATCTCTTTCTTCTGGCTATGCGTGCCACGAAACGCACTGTTCTTTTCCTGTATGATGTTGTATGAATTCTAACCACTATCCTTTCCTCTTGTGTATTGTCTATTTCTCCTTTGGTGGGTGAAACAGCCCCCTGACGCCATCTCTTGGCTAAAGAATCGGGGCGCTTGGCGACATATAAGAGCCACGGATCTCAGGGTAAATTACATGTCCTCGATAGCTCAAGTGGTTAAGAGCATCCGCCCGGCAAGTGGAAAGATCCGGTGTTCGAGTCCCGGTTGAGGAAATTTTTTTACTCTTGTGATCCGTTCGATTCCGCCTTCCCCACCTCTATTGTGTTCGTCCTTTATACGTGTTCCTATCCCTTTTCCTTATATATGTTTCTGTATACATGAGTATATATATATATATATATATATATTTATATATATGTAGGTATATATATATACATATATATATTTATATATATATATATTCGTATATATATATATAATTATAAATATATATATACGTGGGTCGGTAAGGACCCTATGATCGTTAAGCGGTTAGTCAAGGTAGAATCCACGGTTAATCCATCTAGTCACCATACACATGTGCTTCTATACCGCAGGCCATTGACAAGGCTGATATTTCCGGAATACCCATTCCAGAATGACTTTCATAATTATAACTCTGATGATCATTCTACTGGTACCAAGAGAAGATTCACCGTTTCGAGTTTCTGATTGTTCATTGACCATTAATTACCGCCATACTTGGCGCAGTTATGAGTTCTATGGCACTCATTTGGTCCTTTTCAAAGTGGTGGTCACGCGAAAGGATTTAAATCCCTTATCGTGTAAAAATGCGAATGAGGAGGCGAACGAATGGATCAAGATTAGTTCTCTAGAGGCCATAAATAAGGTAGTAATTGAATCCCGAATTATTAAGGCGGCGGTCGCAATTTCAGTCCTCGTCATCCGAATGAAAGTGAGACCGTTTTGACGTTTGAAGTCAATCTCATCCACTCGGAAGCGGAATCGGATTCTCTTCTAAGTTGATTGAAGTGAAACCATCACAACTGTTAAAAGAAATTGTCGATGATGACGTATTTTTCCGGGAAGTCCTGTTACGTCATTGAATTTTGGGAGCTGGGTTTATGAAGACAGAAGTAGTGTTAGAGAAGAGCAGCAGCAGGAAAATTTCATATATACGCGTATAATTGTGTGTGTATATATATATAGATATATATGTTAATATATATATATATATATACATATATATATATATATATATATATATATATATATATATATATAAATGTTTTTCTATATATATGTACACTCACACACACACACACACACACACACACACACATATATATATATATATATATATATATATATATATATATATATATAAATGACTTATTCATTACTTCTCTCTCTTCCAATGAAGACGGAGTAGAATTCCGTCGAAATTATCAAGAAATAACGTGTGAGTGTTCCTTTTTTTGTGTTTCTATATTGTTTGTTACTGTGTAATGTACTATATATATTTGTTTGTGTGTGTATATATATGTATATATGTATATATATATATATATATATGTATATATATGTATGTATATATATATATATATATATGTAGAGTTTTGTTAGGAGTCACAAAATATTTATTTAGTAGCTGTGTTCATCCAAAAACGTACCTTAACCGGTAGATTACCTAATAATAAATATATGTAGAGAGAGAGAAAGAGACGGAGAGAGACTATTTATGAAATCGGCCCAATTTTTTTCTACTCATTCATCGTGAAGACGGCGATTCTGCGTCGTTTTCCTGAACGGTTTATCCAACTCCTTCCCCAACAATATCGATTTCAGATCGGAGCAGAAGGGAAAGGGGCGGAAAGGGAGAAGGGGAGGAGCGTTCGAGCAGGGAAACGGAAGAAAATCGTAATACAGCACTCTTTAGGCTGTTTTCTTTTTACATTTCAAATGGACGCCATCGCTCCCCGTTTTCCATTTGTTTCCGCTAACTTCCCGGGCACCCTCCCGAGTAGTACGTATTGAAGAAGCCGGCGCAACCTGGAGGAAATGAGGAGTGAAGACAGAGGGCGCGAAGAGGACTGGCCCGTAAGGAGTTTGGACTGGAGGGGCGAGGGCGACGGGTGGGGAAGGCAGGGGAAGGAGGAGAAGGGGAAGGGTTCAGACCATGATTTTCGTACGATAAGCCGTATTTAAACGCCGTTCGAAAATAAATACACCCCGTGGATTATCTGAGGTCGGTTTTCGGACAAATGACGTGAGTCACGCCAGCCCACAGAACGCACGAAAGCCCTCGTTGAAAGAAGGGTGGGGGAAAAAGAGGAATGTTTGCGAGAATTCGGGTAGGAATAAGAACTTTGAATGAAACTATTTATAGCTTCGACGGGAAGAGCAAAGTATGGAAACGCATTCATTTCCAGTGCCCTTTTCCGATTGCCTTCGGTGCCACACGTGACTACTAAGGGAGTACTGAATGCCGGATCCGTGGTGGGTGATTGCGTGAGAGTATTTGATTGACGGGGCAGCAGAGATTCTGGCAGGCAAGAGGATTTATATTATCTTTAACCTGGTAATGGCGGAAGTATTTGACATGCGATTGGTTATTAATCCTTTTCTACCACTCCCAAAAAATATGTAGACACACTACCTCGCCCATCGTGAGTTGGGGAATGGTGAAAAAAGTTCGTTTTGTTGGTACTCACTGTCTTGCAGGCACTCGGAGGCCTCTCAGAGTAAGGTTAAACTATTGAGTGTCATTAAAATGATTGTTCACATATTTTCCAATTTGGTCGCGTCGATGACTCCGAACAGGATATCGAAAGTGATAGTACTAATGACACGTGTGCCATTTACGAATATTAAAATCGCTCGTAGGGAATCAGAGTTCTTCAAATGCAGCCCCCTTCTCTAATGATTACTATAATGACTGTATCTCATAATGTCTGTGTATATTTTTTCAAGCATGCACATTTTTTAAATTCGGAGAAAAATACTCGAAGATGGCTCACAGTGTAATTTATTGACCCTAAATTATTGCTGTAAAGTTAATCTGTTGCGCAAATGAATGGCCATTGTGTCCTCAAGAGCATGTTAAAAGTAATTTATTATTTAGGCAATCTACCGGTTAAGGTAGGTTTTTGGATGGACGTAATTACTAATTAAATAATTTGTGACCCCTAGCAAAACACAACATCCTACTCTACAT
The DNA here is from genome assembly GCF_022747635.1 of Hetaerina americana. Taxonomy (NCBI): domain Eukaryota; kingdom Metazoa; phylum Arthropoda; class Insecta; order Odonata; family Calopterygidae; genus Hetaerina; species Hetaerina americana. Next base: position 64,652,690 of record NW_027287538.1, on the reverse strand, counting down.
CAGGTCCCTCTTCAGCTCTGAGTACTTCCTTCCTCCCTTCATCCCGTCCAACATCCCTATCCTGTTCCTTCCCTTTCCTCGTTTGCCTAACATTCTCCCCTCAATTACAGTCTTCAACATCCCGCTGCCGGTCAATACCCCCTTCAGCCACTTTTCCTGCCTCCATATGAGTTAAAAGTAATAGTAATGAAAAAATATGGGAGAGACTTGTATGTTTAGCGGAATAGATTTTATTCAGATTCTAATTTTATGTTACCCATTTGCTCAAGGTGAACGATAACGGTAGAGAAATCAAAAAAAAAAAGAAACAAAAAAAATCCTGGCAGAACACGGAAGTCGATTTGATCCGTATTGTTTATACATAAATGTCAGAAATGTGTGAGAAACTCTTTTCCGATAAGGCTGCCCTTCGATCAGTCTAGTCAGTTTGCTTTAGAAAATGTTAAGAGAATAAATTGGATGGATCAAATTGGCACGGATAGATAAATTCAGCTGAACAATTTGCTCTACAATCATATATTATGATCAATGGAGTAAAATATTCTCATTATGTCCATTCCCACTAAAAATAAATCCTTCACCATTAACCTTCCAAATAAAAGCCACCTACTCAAGGAAAATATGGTTATTTATATCAAGTATTCAGAATATCCACAAATTGGCGACGAAGTTCGTCGATTTTTTCGTTATGTATTATCATATTCCATCCTAGTGTCCTTTTGAATGCTTTACCTACAAAGAATTTCCTCCTTTAATTAATTAAATCTTTAAGATTAATTTTTTATATATTTCTACTCATCTTAGGCCTAAAAATCTCTGATTTGAATTCATACTTTAATGTAATTTAAAACATACGTACTTTAATGTAATGCAAAACTTTAATATATTCAAATGTTCACAGTCAGATTCACGTTATATTCAATGTAGTGATGGGCTTCATCATAGACTCCTTGGCATCGGGTCCTTAGGTGTCGGCAAAGTTATTCGAAAGGTTAGTCCGTTCTATACTTCAGAAACTCTTTGGAAATCAATATTATATTAATACTTTATTCTATTAGAACTGCGATTAATGACCGGCATTAATCAATTTCGTATACCTTCTTTTTGGTTCGGAAAATATGTGTTTAAGTAATGGTTTATACTTCATACAGTAGAGTTGAAGACAAATGAAGATTGGAGAACACGTTTATGAAGAATGTAAAACTTCTAATAATTAATGTACTTTACCAAAGTGATCATTTATACTATGTAGAACAAATATTGATCAGATACATTCATACATTATTGGCAGTATGCATTGCCGAAACTACCTTACAATATAAGAAAAACGTTTATGTGGCGCATTCTGGGACTTCGTTTACAAAAAGGATGGTATTTGCAATTGGGAAAAATTTAATGCAATTATTGGCGCGCATGCGCTCGGATGTTCACTCTGTGCTGTCATATCACATTCAATATCATGGTTTAAATAGTTTGGCCGGCCTTGAATGCCCTTTGCGAAGAGGCAACGGTACAAAGTAAGCACAAGCCGAGCAAATGTTATTAAATACGATGAGCAACCCTTCGCTTGATAAATTCCAATCGTTAAATCGGTCACGCTTAGCTAAGCAGAGAGGGCATTTTAATTAGGACCACACGGGGGTCCAAAACGTCCCGAGCTGAATGTAGCAATATCGATCGCTCGTTTTTTATTAGCCCTCTCCCGACGCGAGCCCCACCACTTCTCAGACCATCATCCCCTTTCTCTATCCATGCGTACATCGCTATCGTGTTTTTTTTATTCCGACGTTTAATTCCTGACGCTTTTATTTTTCGACATTACAATAAATTTATTGAGGCGCTAGTATGCGCTTTTTTCACTTTTCCTTGCTGCACTACTGAAATCCACCATTAACACATTTGGCCAGTTTCGTCGAAGTCTGGGTACTACTACTACATAGACAGTCAAACATTTTCTTATACACCTAAAGACTGGACACACTGGCTTGTTGTCTTGCTTTATAGTTGAGACTAATTAGACTCAATATCAGTTTTTCAACTTTAGATTAAGTGAAATAGTGAATGATAATCTAAAATACAATTTTTAACATATGTATCCATAAAAATTATAGTTTTTGCTGACAGTAATTCGATTAAAACTACAACTAAATTTAATGCAATCATCAGATCACCCTTGGGTCCAAACCTAGCCTTGACATTACGACGGGTGGGGGCGTCACTTGGACACTGTTTAGATTTCAGATGCATGCATGACAATGGGAGGTGAAAGTGTAATTTCCTCTTGTGACCCTTCATCATTTGGGTACTACTCCGTGGAGAGCCGTCACAGACCACTAGATTATAGATATATCGCTATTTTACGTAAGTGGTTCATGGGGATCAATTTGATCCCTCCATGAGCGTATGCCGGAATGTGGGTTGCAGGCTGCCTTTTGTCCCCATTGAAAATCCCATACCATGAAAATAAAGCGTTCACAAAACTTTGCCATCGTTAATGTGCGCCCAAGTGTCAAAATTTCTAATGGATGTATATTGGAAATCATTTCGTGTTTTCGTCCCTGCTCTTGCACACGCGCAGAGGGAACAAAATCATCTTTATTAGCGTTTAGAAGGCAATCTTAGGTATGGTGTTCTAGTACGTGCCTTGTATGGCATATTGTCGCACAGATATTTGACACAATGAGGTACTTTTCATGCAGAGATAATTATTGGGAAGAATTGGCATTATACAGGCATATTGAAATGCATTTCACCTTTTGAGCGTTCACCGTTCTGAAAACCAACTAGCATCTAGATTTTGCTCAATGGGCATTTCCATTTTACTTTCAGGAAAAACGTTAAATTGCCAATAGAAGTAATCCTAAGTTATCGAACTGTGCGCAGCAATATCAGTTCAGGTATGAACAAAAATAAGAACTGAAATATCTCTAGTTTTACCTTCTCAAGAATTATCTTTATTCTCAGGCTGATTCCCTTGTAGAAGTTTTCATACTTTCTGCGTTACTTTTTATTTGCAATTATTTGGAATCGTATAAGAGAAATAAGCAATTCCCGTGATTTAACTTGTATATATTGATTGAATAGAATATACACAAATACTTAGTTATTTCCCACAATATTTACCAGGTCATTTCTGAATAAATATTGTGAGGAATAACTAAGTATTTTTGTTTAACTTCAATATTAGTAGATTTCGTAAAGTTACGCCTGAAACAACGAAATTGTATGTGCGATAAAAATTACAAGAAGAGTCTTTCAAATTTTTTAGCCGTGAAATATCTTATCCTACCTTACCCGATGTATTTAATACAATTGCAACGTTGCCTAAGAGTAATAAAATATTCACCATGCCAAGTATTTTCTTCAGTAAAATGATATTATAATTCACCATTGAAGTGTTTTTAATTCTGAGCTGTTTAAAAGAAAACCTTAAGGCCTTATTAAGACATGTGGGAACTGCAGGTAATGAAGTCCTTTGCCCATCATCTCATCATGTAGCTGTCATGAGCGCACCGAGGTCACGTTCATTTGATCAGTAGCGACCTACTCTTTACGATTTCTCCTGTTTTTCTGAGCTTCCCCATATCCAACATCTACCTTCACTCAAAACTCCGAATCTGGTTTCCTATCCATCATTCTTTCTTCCCATGGAAAACTTCAACATACGTTGGAGCTCCCATGGTCGAAATATGAAATAAAAAAAAAGACGGTCGCACGGCAAGATATCGGGCTGACATAACGTGGCGAACAAAGAATTTGTGGATTCAAAACACTGAAGGGGGAGGACCAGAAAGAAGAGAAAAAAATATTTTCTCCGCCAATGACGTCACCGGGAGGAAAAAACCACTGACAAAAACCTGTCGGTGACGTATTCGTCAAAGGGCAATCTATATTCTCCCTTCAGTCTTCCACTTCCCTCCCGTGGCTCGTCTCCTTCCTCCCTGGCTTGCCCTCCTCGGAATACATATTTTCCCAGTTCTCCCATCCCACTTTCCTCTCTCCCTCCTGTTATTTATTACCCCATGCCCCTACCTTTATTATTTCCTACTCTTTTCGCATCAGTTATGTTACGTGTATATCCTCTGGAATTGGTAGCTAAAGATATCATCTCAATCACGTAGTTTACTGTGGAATCACTTTTTCCGTATGAATGGTTTGTATGTTTTTTTTAACTCTTCTTAATCCCATATATAAGAATGTTTGCATTTTTTAATGAGACAGACGTCTTCAGCGGTCAACATAACCAATCCACCCTTCGGGTAGGTACTGTAACGATTAAAATGGAAAATATATCATTTTGCATGAAAAATAAATAGGTAAATATAAATAAATTGAATGCTAAATAAAACATATTTTGAATAAGTGTATCAATACAAGTAGTTACTATGAATAGTAATAGATGCGAATGAATCTGGTTTTTTAATTGTATTCTTGTTTTTATAATCAATAAATTTTGAACGACATAAGTATCATATGTAACTGACTGACCCCGAACAACAGACATTATTTCACGATTCTTAAATGGAAAATACGATATAAGAATCGGTTAAAGGTAACCTGAGTTTCTAAAATTATAATCTATGCTCTTTATTACTCGATTTTTAGTGGTCGGTGGCAATCAGCAATTATTATCAGAGAGAGAAGAAACTAGCCCCCATGATGTGTAAAGTTGCGAAGCCAACCTTAGTCAAGATTCCTCCCATCTTGGATGCCCTCTTTAAAGCCAGTCTCCTCGCGTTTGACATGATCGAGGAATCTTTAAGGTGTTTCCCCCATATCAACGTCCCTCGTACTGCATCATTATTTGGTCGATTCTTTTTTATTTATCTAGTATAACAACCTCGACAAGGTCAACTTCCGTTTTCGATAGTTTTTGCCTCTCAAAGCGCGTAATACCTCAAAAATATGATTACCACATCATCCAATTTACTAAGTAAGAATCTCCGTTTATTCGTTTTCTGCTTTTTCTAGGACGAAATCAATAATATAGGCTTCAGTGTTTAATTTTGCGTATTAAGCGCCTATTAGCAGGTGTCTATAAAACTTTTGTTGCTTTAGGCTATATATATTCATTCAATATGTTTTATCAGGAGGGAGAGGAATTAGCTCTCTATAATGAAGCTTAAAATGCATCTGCCGTTCGGGATTCGTATTAGGTAAGCTTATTAGGGTAGCCTCACCTTAAAGAACCGTAATTGAGTCGATCACTATAGCGGTTGTTTCTCAGAAGGAACACAGCATCTTAAGGCATGCAACATTTTGCCGAGTAATTAAGAGCTTTCGTTAAAATATATTTAGAACGTATATAATGTTTTTATTTAAATTTATAACTTTAGCGTTCTCTTGCAAGTGGCATCGTCAAAATCATATTCAAACTAGGTCTGGCGACATAGCGTTACATTTCTTACTTTTACCTTGTGGATGAATTTCGATAAAAATAAATATGCGAGCAGAAATAAAATGTGTGTAGGAATCGATGGAAGCGCAGTTAATGGTTCTAAAATAAAGATTAATCGGGCATTTAGAAATAACTAGTCTAATCACGTGCCTATCGTTTATTTGTGTTCATATTAGTTCAACTCAATCCGGATTGCTTGCGCTCGCTCGTTATCTTGAGGCGGCGAGGATGAAACAGTGATGAATAGTTTGGCCCCCGAGGGTTCTAATCTACTCCAAATGACTTTGGGGAAACATATTGAACTTATGACTCATTTTCCAACATTGGTGACCATTAGAGCCAATGTTGATTTCCTTTATGGATCCAGTTCGGTTGTTTTCAATGGCGTTTCATATCTCCAAATGCGCACGTGTGTTTTCCCGTCTTTTCCATTCACTCCACGGGTTTCGTTGGCCAGGGAACTCATTCATCCATTCCATTGCCTCTATTCTACACAACTTTTACTTCTTCCTCATCCACGTTTACAAAATCCCGCAGCTGCCCTCATCCACTCGACCCTCGCCCTCTTCACCTGCTCGAGTACATTTAGATACACTCGTGGGCTACACGTTAGGGCCTAGATCCTCTTTTGAGCCAAATAATCCCCCGAGGGTCATTGAATTAATTAGGCGGAAATTGGGCAGCGGCATATCGACACTGGCCGACTACTACGCCCCCCCTCCCCATGCTCACCTTCGCCCTCCCTCCCTCTCTCTCCCTTCCCTCGACGCTTTCAAATCATCCCCTCCTTATCCCTGACCCCTTCGCCTTTCTTCCCCGTACCCCTCCTCATGTGTCGACCCCCCTGGCTCTACGCCTTCATTCAATATTGCTTCATCCTTGCCATGTCCCGAATAATCGCTCGAGTTCCAGCTTCTGATACCGCAGTCGCCTTGAAAGTGAACATTAAGGAAAGGGAGGTTAAAGATTTCTGGGCAATTACTGGTGTTTCCGTCAATGTTTATTTATAACTGGATTCGGCCCATCGTTCTCGAGCAAATACTCATTTTCTACAAGTGGTTGGTGGATCAAGTTGGGGTTTGTGAGAGGAAATCGCTGATAACAAAGATTGCTTTTCTTAAGACAAAGAGATGGTTACGTAAGACCTCACATGTCTGATGATCATCTGTGATTATGAATTAATAAATTTGTCACCCAATTTCGCTCAAACAGATGTGTCTATGTTGTTGACATAATATATTATGGATTTAAGCGATGATAAAGTGCGAAACAAGAGGTCAGTAATTAGTTTTCTCATTGATTATTCTATTAAATATGCTGCCCTTTGGGTTATGTGTAGTTCTAATCGGAGTAACCCCCTCACCGTTCTTCCACTTGAAGTTAAGAGTAGTGATTGACAATTTTTGCCTTTGCATTGGGATCCCAAATATTCTATATATTATATTTATGGCTTGAAGTTTTAAATCCTTCGTTCCATTAGTGAAATATTCACTCTATTCCTTTGCTACGGCAATTTAGAATGTAACCACGTATACCTTCGTATTGAATAACCGCCAAGGATAATCTGAGGAATGGAAAATATCTTCCTCTGTTATTGTTTGGGATGCACAAATGTTAAGAAGTAATATACTATATTGTCAATCGACATTAATTGCTTAAGTGAATATTTTGAAGTTATTCTGTCAATCATGTCATTTCATTTCAAGAAGTTCTCTCGGATTTTCCACCGGGTCAGGTTGCAGTACACCAACGTTTCGAAGGCTGACTCTGCCATCGTCTTCAGGGTGAAGTGACCCTTTATGCGGTGTACTCGGTGTACTGCAACCTGACCCGGTGGGAAACCCGAGAGAACTTCTTGAATACCATACGCCGGGAAAACCTGAGATCCTTCATGTCATTTGACATACCTATTTGACATTTGATCCTTCATGTCATCCTTAATTGACATACGAGTAAAACATACATATCAGTGACACTCGTATGTAAAAAAAATTACTTGCTAAGTGTTACTACCTCTTTATTTTCCAAATGTTTCTGAAATACATTTTAAGACGCTTGGACCCACACGCTATTAGGATCAGTCCATGACAATTAAAATTCCATTGGTACAATATTCAAATGAAGAGTACAAAAAAAATCAATATTTTAAGGAAAAATGTTACTTTACACTTGACGGCAGAAGGTAAAAATAGCCGCACACTGACGCACAGATTTGTGACAAAAAGGTATTATAATAAATTCCCAACAGGAGAAAATCTTGGATATTTCGTATTATTTTCTATTCTAGATTTTTAAAAAGTCATTCATTCCCTGAACAACGGATGGATCAAAAAAGTAATAATACCGAAGCATCGCATTCCTTTTCGTTCAATAAAAGCTGTTTTCTCTCTCTAAATCTCATCAGTGAGTTAAAAAGTTGAAATTTCAAAACAAAATGACATTCATTGGCAAGGACGGTGGGGGACGAATACGTTTGACGGGTCTGCAGCCCGTCTCTGGCGTCACTCGGATGATGCACGGACCCTGAAAGGATATTGGAAGAGGCCTCGAAATCCCTTATACCGGCGTTCGCAATATGCATTGGTTGCCTTTATTATTCCGTGATTTGGATGGATTACTGTGTCTGCCTGCGAATGCGGATTTGAGCCATTTTGAGGTTATTGCGTATTAAACTCTGGTGGCAAACTCCGATTCTCTTAATAAGTGAATACGCAGAGCTTGTTCTTCTTAGTGAATACGGTCTTCTCAAAACCAAAGTACTATTGTAGAATTCATGTCCGCAATTAGATCTATTATTTTTGTGAACTCGTTGACCGTAGTAGTGCATCGCACACATATGGACGAATGTTTATTTTTAAGAAAAGTTCTTAAAAAGTCGTATTTTACTCTACGGTAGCGTTGAATTTGAAAAATATTATTAATTAAATATTTGATTGATGTATCTAGAATCATGTTTCTCGTGGATATGGTCTAGTTTATGCATATGTAACATCTGACTCTTTCTCTTTAATGATTATCATTTCAAGAATTGGAAACGCTATGACTGTACCAGGAGGGTTACTTTCAATTTCATGAGTACACCACTCATGTTACTGTAATCAGAATGTAGAATCACACTCGCTCAAAATGGCCGTCAGGTTATTGTTTATAATTGTTTCACAATGTTGTACAATAATGAGGTGATGAAAAGAATTTATACGACAATACGTGTCGTTTACGTAATCGTGCGATAAGCGGGAAACTTGATTTATAGGAATTATTATTGCTCCCTGAACTTATACTCGCAGAAATTTTTCACATCACTCGATAAGAATAATGAATACTCTTGATCGTGGGTGACACTGTCAATTTATCTTAAAGTTAAAACTACTATTCTTACTCAGCATTCTCCCACCAAATTGAACACAACGATATCATTTATTGAAATGAGATGACTCGTGGAACAAGCGTCATCCGACAACTTTTGTAATGATTACATCTCTACCACCAACATTGATGTCAATGAACGTCATCGCATTGATTTTCTCCTTTTTTTTTCTAACCGGGCTGTCATTTAAAAAGAGCTTCGCTATTTGGTAGTGTTAAAGCGCCTGACGAGATAAGCTCCCACCCACGGGAAATGTGGTTGCCCGACAGCACCCGACTGCAATCGCATGCTTCCTGACGCCTGTTACATTTTAATTAAAACTTTGTTTGATGAGAAAAGTTCAGTCAAGAGGGACTGAGAGCCAGTGAGTAGTCCCCCACGTCTCCAGTTATGCGATTCAAGAGCATTCCTCTCTCTCTCTCACACTCACACACATACATGTACACACGCACCTATCTCCTTCCACTTATTTTCTCTAAGTCCTGGTTGAGAGACGAATACTCTCCGTATATGGTTGGTGGTCAAATACTATCGATCGTTAATTACCGTGTTAATTATGGTTCACCTTGGTGAAAGTTACCATTCAAAGGCCATTGAAGGGGAAAACATTTCATATAGATTTCGGACGTTTATTATAACGCTTGTGTTCGGATTCCCAAAGACCGATTGCATCGTCTCCGATGACCACTTAATTAGGCGTTTTAAATTAGTTTTAAATGCTGGACCAATTAGATGAGTACTTTGGAAGAGTAAATTTATGCATAAATTTGGCGTGTGGCATGTCTTTCAGTTGTCCAGAGCAGGTCTGTGGTTCTTGAAATATTTCTTCTAGTTTCGTCCCTCGTTCTCAATTATTCATTTAATTAGTAACATTTCCTTATGCGACAATTAACCAATATGTCCTTTTATCCATCTGAATAGTCACATCTTTTGGCTTAACTCTCAAATACGAGTATAGATATACTATCTCCTTATAAAATGCCGTTATTGCGGACATACGTCGTGCCTGACCTTTTCTAGAATGTTTCACAGTGGCGGAGGTGATCCTTGAAGGGGAAAACCTATCTTTTTATATTTCTTGTCATTATGGTTACTTGCATTTCACACTGAATGCATTAACTGTTAATTAATTGCATCTGTTTTTACTTTGCTAATCACCAGGTCACTGTAATGTGTGCTAGATCTCCGTTCATGCATGTCATCATCTCCAAGGGCATTACCCTTTTGATGGGCCTCTGCTCTGGCTACTCTTATGCTATGTAACTGTTTAGCTATTCTATTTCCATATTCACAATAATTTAAACAGGAAAATTCAAAATATTAACATAAGTTACTCTAAACACGAAGATAATCATTCCTTTAGTGGAATGCTTAAGAGGCGGTCAGCGGGTCTCAATTTCTGCCAACTGACTGAACAGAATACTAATCGTAACGCTTTTATGGACTTGCATGCAAATTCGCATTGTTTTAAAATATCATAAAATTAATGTCTGGAATGAATTTCAAGTGTTTGGAATTTCTGTAAATAATATTCAGTGATTTATTTTGCTTTCATTATCTGGGAATTTATCTGCTTTCATTCTCTCTGCATGTTTGAGTCCTATCGGTTGATGATAACAGAAATTTTAATGTATATGGTTGATGTTTAATACTAATCTTTTCTTTATTTAAAAAACCTTCACAGCATGAGAAGTTGCTCGGGAATTGTTTTTCGAGTGCTACGATGGTAAACATTGAAGGTAAATGATATATTCTTGAACTGGGTAGGAAAGAAAGTGTTTGATTTAAAGGTAGAATTTAGTCTAAAATTATTTTATGGTTTTCCCCACTGGACTTGCGAAAATCACTCTGTATAGCGTTATTCATCAAGAAAAGGTACGTGAAGTGAAATATGAAAGTTCCACCATCTTACGTCAATTTTGATGATCCTTCGTGACCAACAAAATGCTAAGTTTCTACATATAAAATGAATTATACCGTTCAAAATGTGAGCAGATTGAATTAACATTTAAAAAGTTCATGTTAATTTTTATTAATTTTTATGGATTATATTACGAAAGATTTGTCATCAGGACAAGTTATTCAAGTTAGCCAATTAGTAGCAAGAAACGATACCAATAGAATTAAAATGGATTATCATTATTTATTGGAAGGGGATCCGCAATTTACTCTGCTTTGCCTAATCTCGAAACCCAACGCAAGTCACTCAATCAAAGCGGAATGGGCCCATAAATTTAAGCCAGTTTCACTTTAATCGTCAGCCATCGGTATTCTATTGGCTTAAGTAATGCAAGGACCATTTGACTCCAATATGGGTCATCAGCAACTCCCGCACCCATCTCCATTAACGTTCCTCACACAATGAGGCCAAATCTTGAATGCCCCATTAATAGCTTTTACTGTTATAAAGTCCCCCCATCCGAGCTTACATTAATGCACGTGAAAGGAAAGTCGATCTTATATGGTGACTTTCAATGACGCTCTGTATTTTTATGATGATCTGATTTGGAAATAATGGCAGAAATCTTTCTACTGTAATCACTGTAGTAAATTATCCATGGTATTCGTTTCTTTGGGGATTTTGTGCAACAGTTTCCATAGTCTTACAAAATAACGTTCTTATATCAGGGGCTAACTCTTGTCACTTGAAAAAACTCAGGATATTTATAGCTTTTTAAATATTTTAAATCCGACAGTGGATCTTGTTTGATGAAAAATATGTAACCAAAGTGTCGCCTGTGGAAATAACTTTAAAAAATCGTTTTCCTTAGAAAAGCAGATTGTTTTATTACTTTGGTGAATTCTGTATCGTATTGATTCTCTTGTATTTGAACTGAAGCATCGACGAAATAAGGCATCTGTTGTTGAATTGAAGTGTAAATTTGCATTGCATACTCGTATATTGAAACAAATAGGATTGAGGAAAAATAAGTCTTACATTACTGAAAAACAGAAAATCTTGTTTTATTTCATATTGTCATCACTGCAGTAATTAATTTGAAAGCTTCATTTATTTATAATTACATAGCACTAATGCGTTTGAAATTCACACATCTGGACATTTCCTTTCCTTGAGCCATCGTTTGGTTTCCCATAAGAGAAAGGTAATCTGAAAATCACTTCATTTAGATCATTTCTGACCAAGTTATCCCAAGGCGTCATCAGAGATTTCTACCGTCACTCCGTATCCGAACAATCTAACTCATTAGGCTGCCGCTACTTTTTCATCTTTTGGGACTCGGTAAAAAAATCTGAGATCACGTTTACAATGGAACGACATGGTATTTGAGGTAGATAGTCTCAACGTGGGTGATAATTTAAAATGCAATTAATAATTACACATAATGTAGAAATTGTTTGAACTGCGACACGTTCAATTTACCAAATGGTGCTCTGCTTTGAAGCCATTTTCAGTGCCATAGATAAAATAAATCTGAGTAGGGATTACGGTAATATTACCTCCAATAAAAATAATGGGCGAAAGGGCGCCTTTGAATTGCAATTGAGACATAGGTAGCCATTAGTTCATGAATCCCATTAAAACTAAATTATCTCGTAAATATGTACATTTGCATATTAGCACAGAGTGCTATCAAGTCAGGAGAAATTAGTGGCCATACTCAAGAACGAAAGTTGTGTTTGCCTGGAGTGGAGATATACCTCTGCAGCCGAAAGTAAACTGAAATTCTTATGGTGAAGTGAGGAGGTGATTTACGATTGCTTAAGGCAGTTCAAAAAGCTGTGAATGTGTGGGATAAAGGAGAACATTACAGGTTATTTATGTTGGTGGAAAGGTTATATCATGCGACACCTCGGAATGAAAAAAATCATTGTCCCTAGTAGTTATTTCGGATTTCAGCCGCTGAGCTATTCACTGCCAGCTGGAACGTTTACAGCCACAAATGCAGAGTCCACTGCAAGCGCAGTCCCGACGCATGTTTTGAATTAGCCTTGTGAGAGTCGTTCGAGTTGCAGCAAACTGCCTGGGTTATATCTCAGTCATGCGCCCTAGTCCTCACCCTTCTAAGTTTTTGGTTCCTTTCCATGCATAGCAGTGCATTAGCTCTTTGACGTGGGGTGAATGCACGGGATTTCGAAGTCCAATTGATTGATTGCACCCAACGTCCTGCGTCAGTTGCGAAAATTACTCTTTCTTGTTGACGCCAAGGAGATAAACCAGTGATATCATTGACGGAGTGATTGATTTACCATCAGATCTCAAAGAGCGTCGGTGTGCGTAATCACTGCGCTCAATACGCATAGAAAAGATTGAAAGGAATCAATCGGTGAACATCCTATGGAAAGAAACGATTTGGTGTATGATGATTGGCTTCCGGAGGCGGTATAATGGACCAACTAACTTTTCTGCGCGTCAAACAATTTGCGAAGTGTATGTATATGTCAGGAACGCGAGTATTACGGATGAAACCAAGTTCGCAATTGATGCCATAACTACCATAATTAGTCCCCTTCAGAAATGCATTTCGATCGTTTTGAGATATCAAACTTAAATGCCAGGACATTTTTCTACCCTATTGGTTCTTCATTTTAAGGAAAGTATTTGTTTTTCTGGTCAAACATAATTTGGATTGTGAATTAACCAAATAAAGCGTCTGCAATAAATGTTTGTTAGAGATCGGGAAAGCATCCTAGATCTTACACGGGACATCTGAGAGAGAAATAAAAAGAATGCTTAGGAAAGGAGGTCTTAGAAATGTCTAATATAAACACAGTAATGAACCCGAAGGTCGGTTTGGTAGGTGATGGTAGAGTTCACCCAGTACTAAGCCCGACGGCGTGTGAAATTCACATATCTGGGTAGGGGGACCAGTTCCTTTCCTTGTGTCGGTCATGGTTTCCCAGGATGTTCTGGTACCCAAAAAATCACATAGCTTGGGTGGACCCGAGGGTGCCCAGAGAGGGAATCGAACCTGGGCCCTCCGGTCAGTGGTCCAACTACCACTGGACTACCGGGACCACGGAAATGTTTATGGAATTTGAAAGTTGGAAATTGTTCCGCTTTTTATTTATTTTTATCGTCCTATTAATTTTTGTGAATATACTTTTCAAAACTCTTTGGATGTTAAATGGAATCTAACAAATGTCCTGTCATATACTTCTGCGAAATGAGTTTTTAAGCTTTAGTTTTCATAGAGACGCAAATCTCATTCAGAATAATCAAATTCTAAAAGAAATAATTTTTCTGCCATAGTTAATTTATTCACACCTCAAAACACTAAATATTAGAATTGGGACGAATACTTAAGATATGTTCTGCATAAAAGTTCGCCGAAAACGGAAATAGAGTCACAGATTTTTTAGTGAGGAAAATTTTCTAGTCTGAAGCGCTAATGAAAATATATTATATGAACCAAAATATTAAATTTTTAAGTCATCTCATTTTAAAATATGACTTTGCCTATGTAGATTCTAATTTAAAATTAATTGAAATCACTAAATGTTTCGCCCAATATTTATCTTTAGAGTGTTCTTGGTTCTTGCATCACACCACATTTTAAAGATTTACTGGCCGTAATATTAAAGTATGGAACTGCACTAAGCCTGAAGCATCACATTAATTTCATTAGCATCTCAATGAGACCCTGATCACAGCAAGCCTTTAGAAGATATGTTATTTTAACTGGGCGGAAAGATCCTGAAGCATAATTGGTATTTGAAAAAGATGTTAACAAGACGTTTTGCTATTCACAACACCTTACCTCGTCACGAAGGAACAGAATCTGAGCCTTGGCCTGAGCTGACATCTTTACGAACTGAGAGAGCGTCTGTGTCGGAGGAAAGATTTTCTCTACGGCTATCGTAAAAGTTTTCCCATTACGGGGCACGTGGGTGAAAAAAATGTAGCCCTCGCCGACTTCAAGGAACAATCACACTCTCCCCGCAGCTGACGCATTGTATTAACAAGTTCCGAAAACGCTTTGGGTTCGCGTCTGCTGCGCAGACGTGCTGCAGTTGGGTTTTTACGACCGGAAAGTATCGCGTCGGGCAATCAACAAGTGTGCTTTCATTCTTTTTCAGTGCGATGGCGGTGGAGTAGGTGTGAGGGGAGCACGTTCCTTGCCACTGTTCCCATGACCGACTGTGTTTACGATACGATAAATGTTTACCAAGTTCGCAGCGATCAATGCATCTCGAGCGTCTTCAGGACCTGGAAATATTTCATCGCTTTGGAAAACGCGTACCTTTTGGCTTTTCGTTGAATAATTTCATATTTTTATCGGCAATTATTTTGCAAATATTCCACCGAGTCAACCAAGCATGTCTTCGATCAAGCTCACGATAAACTCGCACGATGTAAAAAGTTGCAAAATGGCCGTTTTGTTTGGCGGATAATCGAAAAAGAAATTCTGAGGTGCCAAACATGCCCTCTTTTGCATTAATTCGTAAATCTAATTATCGAAAAATTACCGATACAAGCATGAGAAGATGTATCGATCAAATATTGCAATTTCCCTTCCTCTGTTTATCGTACCGTGTTATGATGCGCGATTGAAATATTATGATGTGAACACCAATGTGATGCGAATTAGTACGTATATAATTGAATGTCCTCGACCTGAATTGGCATGCCGACGAATTTTAAGTGTCCCTTAGTTTAATTACCGATCGAAGAATCCATTTTCATTTGCTGATCGATCGCTATTCCTTCAGGTAAAAGTGTTCACACCAAGCTGTGCTGACATCTTTAATTTATGACACAATTTTGGATTTTTTTCTGCGTGGACCAATCAGAGGGTGGTGGTTTTTGCTGGACTTGGTTGAGAAAATACTCGGTTAACAATTTATAACAGCCTTCACGGTAAACAAAGCTACCAAATATCGCCATTGCACCTCCATAGCTTTCTCGTATCTAATTCATTCTTGTATATTGTTATCTTCTTCCTACCTTGCAGACAAAACAATCATTCTACTTAGTTAAATATGCGGCACCTCATTTTTACTTCGTCTGATCTCATTATTAAGTTTCTGTGCTCAATTTTTTTCTGTCGGAAAATTGGCAGTCACCCATCGTGTCGTGTATTTCTGATGCGACTCACCAATTATTTTCTCTCTTCGACGCCGTCTCTCTTATGTACAGATCTGAAACCTATTCCATCTTCATGAGTAAAGGAATGGAAAACGTTTTCGTAACTTTTTGTGTCTGCCGTGTCTTTTGTAGCTCTGTTGAGAACTCCCGGAAAGGGATTCATTTTTAAGATGAAGTAATACTATGATATGGGAATAAACTCGAATCTTGTTTGCTGCTCGTTCTGCCATTGCGACATTCTCTTTGAGCCGGTGGTGTATTTACCCTTTAGTGAATCTTTCGAGAAGCAAGCGGATGCCCATGCGTGCGTTCGGCTCCCTTTGTTCCTCTCTCTCATTCTCCCACCCTCTCTTCCCCGTGTGCATTTTCCTTCCCTAAACACAGTTAACCACGTTGTCATGCCAACGCGTTCTCATAAATTGCGCAATCGTGCGCTGTCTTAGATCTCCCCTGTTCCGCTTGCCTTATTTCAGTAGGGTTTCCTTCTTTAGTTACCCACTTAAAAAAAAAAGAATTTTCTCATTCGTTTTGAGTCATGCTCTCCTTCTAGTTACCTTTCTTTAGTGGAGTATCTTCACCCCCATGGAATTTCTGTGTCGTGTGCTATCTCAGGGCCATCGACGTATGGCGCCATTAAATCATGCTACGGAGAGTTTATGAAGTATGCGTGTCGTACTTAGGCGTAGTGTTTGAACGCAATGGACTTTAGGGGCTGGAAATGAAAATGAATTGCTAAAAGATTTGTTTATTTTTCTCCAAAATTATTTCTCCTCTGAGTCTACCATACGGGCCTTTTTTAGCCATAAAGTTGATTCAGCGAGCCCATTTCTTCACACGGCGTGAGACAAAGAAATGAATCTGTTCATTGAGCGACTTTAAGCTTCATTCCGAAACCTCCAGATTAGTGAAATTTCATACGCATGTCTATTTACTCCACAGTTGAATGTCCATCATGAAGTTTTTCGTTTTTCATCCGATTTTTTGTACGAATATATTACACATATTCTCAGTAACCAAAACAGGGAATGGAAAATTAAAGATCTTGCCCATTCACACGCGTCCTCTTCCACGAGATTCTGGGTGAAATTTGTATAAAAGCAACGTACAGGATAAACATTCTGGTTTTCTGGTCCTGCCACTCAATTGTATCGGACGTAAGAACCATTTTTGCCGCTCTCAGTTCGCGTCAAAATCCCTTTCATCTTCTCCCTACTTTAATCTCGGGATCGAGAGGAGCGCTGAAAGGCCTGGAACTCGATTTGTTGCGACCTTTTAACGGAATAAATGAATTGCTTTCCCCAGGGATGCCTTGCGTGAAAATTCTGAAACAGGGGTTGGTTAAAAGGAGTGCGAGAAAAGGGTATGGGAGGGTAAAAGACCTGTCCTGCTCCATGTTTTCGCTGGAAAACGAAATCTAGTGAAAGGTATTTTTAATCCTCTGACTAAGGTGGTACGGTTTTCCTCTCTCACAAAAGCAGATGTTGTTGAACTTAATGACAAATTAGTATCACGATGCCAAGTACCAAATGAGATTGCTTTAAGAGTTTTGAGGTAATTGGACAAGTGACTAATTTGGTACACAATTATACGGAAAGTATTTCTCAAAAAGAAATTATATCACTTAATTTAAAAAAAAACAGTCATCGAGTTTCTCATAATGCCTTTCGGGTAATGGGATCTTTGAATGATTGGAGGACGCAGAAAGATTCAAATGTATTTCATTGCCTCGTTCTTTCAGTGTCGGCGTGTGACCAGACGTCGATGATGCTGTTGGATGCTTGATCCGTACTTGGCAGACAAGTAAGTAGATATTCTCCAGAAATTTTTCCCATTTTTCGCTTTTTATTAGATCTAACTGCGTGTCTAGTCTCTGTGGTTTATCCATATCGTATCAATGTGAATATGAATGGTAATAAATGCCCGTAATAAAAACCATAAGAACCGGACTGTATCCTTATTCAAAAGAGAAATTGATCAAAAATGGGTTTTGGGTGAACATGTTGAGTGGTGTGCCTACGAGCTTTGTTCACAATTATGTGCACACAGCTATTGTAATAGAAATAGCAATTAATTTTAATCCCAAATGTAAAATTAAGCGTCGAAAAAACCGTTATCAGTTTGAGAATTTTTCAGTTAACAATTTCCAAAAAACTCATAACTCTCATGCATTAACTCTCATTCTATATTAATGTTTATAATTTCACATGCATTTATTTTTACGTTATTTATTAATATTAGTTTTAATTAGCTATAATCTTTTGAAATATATACATAATTATGTATTTAGAGAAAATATAAAATTATTAATTGGTATGAACTTAATTATATTTAATTTGTATATCATTGTTAGCCTTACAACCATTAATAAATTGAAAAAGCTACAGATTTTTGCCCTAATTGGACAAATTATCAATTAAGAAAGTACTAAAAAACTTTAGGACTGAAATCAGGGCATTTAAAATAGGTTCTGTCCACGTTTGGTAGAAAAGTGACTTAAATTTAAATTCTTTTTGCCTCCATTATTTTAAAATGTTTTTCATGTAGCCATTTATGCATAGCTGTCATAGACAAATTTACGCACTCGCTTAGGAAAACTTATTTAAGGCATGAAAAGGAAAATGAAAAGGAATGGGGCTTGAAAATTTGTTAATATCATATTTTATTTTATAATGAATGATTAACTGTGAACGAGACACTGAAATTTAATGTCAGGTGTTGTAAAGCTTAGAAATGCATGCTTAAAGTCAAGGTGGATTGAAGCCCTTCCAATTTAGATATTCGATCTACGTGCAGTAGGAAGTCCATGCATAATAAAGGAATTCATTTAGAGAGGACTGCATTTGATAACAACTTTAATTTGCAAATTGTTTATTTTATTTTCCACTAAAAATGTTTCAACGAACAGAAAAATATGTAATATCAATATGTAAATTTGAGTCTTCTGTGGGCCTGAATCTCTGATCAGTTCATTTCACATTGAGGCGACTGTATGTGTTATAAATTGCCCGTGATACTGGTTATGGCAACACTAAACAACGAATCTCTTGAAAATACCGACAAAAAATATAGGCGAATGAAAATCCTTCTTTTTAAATTTTGAACTTGCTTGAAAAATAGTTTTCAAAATAACTACGGTCAATAGAGTTTCAAATTTGTTAATATGTTGAAATTTCGACTAATCGACCCACCTTAGCTGTTCGTTTGTTCGCTTTATTTTCCTTTGTTTGACTTACTTCCCCGTTTTTCTTCTACCGTTCTATTTCATGAAGATCAATGTTGTTTGATGGAAAAACCAAGAAAATTTGCTGTATGAGCTACAGCCAATCCTCTTTGACTGTTAAAAAGTCGCTAAATTACTACCTCTGAGGTTGATTTAAATGTTGTTTTATATAATACATGATCATATCATAAATATGTATTTTCTATCAAATATTAATGCATAAATAATTCATAATGTGTTATATAATGCATAGACATGACCACTGAATTCTCTTGTTACCTCGTTGCATTACTACCACCGAATTCTTTTTTGATCGGAAAGATATAAAGTAGTCTACTACGTAATAACCATTTTATATTTGTGACGATGTGGAACTTTTTAATCGGTTTCGTATCCTTATCCTATACTACAGGAACCTTTGGGACAAAATCAATAAATAGGCATTTATTTATTGGCGTAGGCTATCATTATTGGATGCGATAAATCTCCATAAAAGGTAACTCATTAAAATTCTTATGAGGAATTAAAATTTGCAGATAATCTGGAAATCGTTCTTAATCTGGCATTACCCTTGCGGTTGTTGGCATGTATTTACAAAAGTTGAAACAAGATGATAATGCTAAATATTTTCAAATGTTTGCTATTCATAGTATTTAAAAATTACTGAAAATAAATAAGTCAAAATCATTTTGAAAATGTTTAAAATCAATAGTTTTGCATTGAAGTTCATAGAGTAAAGTAGAATCGTCGTATGGAAGCTAGTCCCGCTGGGGTGAAACGCTTCTTTGCTAAGCGTGACCGCTTCGAAGATCTTTTCACATTTCCCTCCAAAAGGAACATTCAAGTATAAAAGTCAATGTAAGCATTGACACTGAATATTTAATGACGGGACTAAGTGCTAAAAATATATACTTAAAGGTGTTTTTATGGCTCATTCCTCAATTTGGGATGTACTCAACAATCTTATCGCTTGCTCTTGTTCCATTAATTCCCAGAAACTGTTTTAACCCTCAATTGAAACTAGTATTTAGAAATGGAGGGGGTGGTTTTGGAGTGCTAGCGGCGTTTATCAGTTAACGTTGATTTTGTAATGTGGTGTGGAGTGGAAGAAATACGAATAAGAATTTCTATAATAGAAATACTCGTATATTCGCTTTGCTATAATGTTCACATTTAATTTGGAGATTATTATCAGTGTTTCAATCCTAGGATTGGTTTACTGCAACCTTCGTTATATTAGAATGGTAGGCCGCATATTCTAGGGAGGATAATGTGGTGGTCTCCCGTTTCCTTCCACATCGCAGTACTGAGCCGATACCGTGCACTTCACTCTCGCCCGCAGCTGATACCACAGCTGATATTTCTGTTAATGTGTGGTTGTCTCGTTCTGAAAAACCATTTAGAATTTTTTTCTAAGCTGAAAAATTTTCGCCGGTCACGGGAATCGAACCAGTGACCTTCGGCTCCTCAGGCAGACACGCCACCTTCTATCTTGCCCAATCATTTGGAGAATTAATGTTTTTTATCTCTACTTTCTTACCCCAATCCAAATTTTAAACTACTAAGTTACAAGCCAAGGTTTCAATTTTACTTCGCCTATCACTCGGAAAACGTAGAATGAGCCGAAAATTTATATTGATCGCCCATTACGACGTCGTAGGTGTCTTTCGTTTGCAGACGACGGCACTGGGTGTTGATTCTTATATTTGTGTGATTCGAACGTGATGCTCACGTGAGAGAAGCCATATTGAGATCGAGTAACGTTCTAAAATTGTATATGCTGCCGTACACCTCGCCTTAGAGACATGTGACAGCATAAGCTAGGAAACCGGTTGGTAAGGAAGAGATTAAGAATATCAAGGTTTTTATTTTGACTGACTAGGAGAAAACGCCGATGGGTCCGATCAGTCGTGGTTTCCATTATGTTGGCTTTTCACAAAATTGGCCCACGGTCGAATCTCCTTGACGTCAGTTCTTCCATTTGTATCTCATTATGTTAATTACACGAGATGTTTGCTTGTACACTTATCCCTCCATCGTTAGAGAGGAAACTAATGGTTAAAATAAGGATTTTGTCCATCTTTCTTCTTCCTCTAATAACCCTGCCTCGACCTAACGGGTTCGTAAGGATTTTTGAAAGGTTTTAACCATTTATATGGTAGCTCAAATTTCGGGTTGTGGAAAGGAATTGGATATAAAATTGCAAGTCATCAGAATTTCTACGATCCTTCTGAGCACGATTAAAATTATATGGTATATTTCGACTATTGCCGATGCAAATTATTCTAAATGCCGGGACTGCAAGGAAAGCGATCAACTGGGACTGAAACAACGCTAACATTTAAAGGAAACGCACAGCCGTATAGAAGGAGTTTTGAAAGAAAAGCATCAACTAAAATTGGGAATGCGAGCAACGTAATTATTATTTAGATATTGTTTAAGAGTTGTTCGAAAAACTATTTTTCTGCAAAATCATATGAAATGTTTGATTTTAAATTTTATTTTTCCATTGGGACAACGAATATTGTCAAATTAAAAGATTCGAGGATTGCGGAGGTCCATGGGTATAGCGTTGGACTACTGACTGGAGGGTCCGGGTTCGATTCCTGGGTAAGTTCTCTCGCTATTCCCAAACTGTGTGATTTTTCGGTTACCAGATCTTCCTGGGAAACCCTAGCGGGACAGGGAAGGGAACTGGCCCCCAAACCCTGATGGGCGAATTTTACACGCCGTCTGCCTTAGTACTTGGTGGATTATACTATCGCCTACCAAACCGACCTTCGGGTTGATTATTTTGTTTATGGTTTGGTTTAAAATAGATCCATATTATCGCTCTCCGAAGCTGCTCGTAGTAGTAGTTTTTTGGGGAGGCGACCGGCAGCTGAGGTCATTTGCGCCATAAGGGATAGCTGGGAAAGGAGGAAGGGAAACCCGACGTCGGCATTAGCCTCCTCTCAATAACGAAAGGCGTAAAGGGGTCTGCAATTTAATGCCCCATCCGACAGACGGCGAACTCACTCAAAGTGCTCTCCACAAAGCTCCTCAAGTAGGGATCGAGATACCTCTGAAAAATATCTGCCGTCTCTAGGATTCGAAACTAGACCATCTGCTTGAGAAACCAATACGTCAGCCTCCGCGTCATTCCGATTCCCGAAGCTGTACCTTACACCTTAATTTTTCCTATTGCATAGTCTGTCAAGCTAATCAATTACGTTACTAGTTTATTTCTGTGACCATGATATAAAATGAAGTACCTCTGAGTAATGCTTAAACAATGGTGAAAACACGTAAGAGTCATTTTGAGTTGCTTTAAACAAAATTACCATCAACAGACGAATAGTTGGAAAATATTCGAAAGGAAAAGTTAAAGACGAGTGTAATTTCGTGTTGGTAGGCCTCAATTTGAGTACGCGTCAGGCATTTGGGACCCTTTTGCAAAAGGATACAACTTCTGAATTTAATAAGATACTGAGAAAATCCACAATAATCGTGATGAGCGAACATAAAAGTATCATATTATTCTAAATACAGGGTTGGGCGCCGCTGAAATCACAAAAAGTGCACACAAGACTCAAAGCATTAGATAAATACAACTATTTTAGCGTGACGCTGACGGAGAGTCCTAGCGCCCCCTTAACAATGGTAGGCGAGGCCACAACGATAGGATACCACAATGATGGGATATTGACGGCTGAACCGGGCTCTTTTCCCCTCACTCAATTCGCGAAAATTTGAACTACTAGAAAAGAAAATGATACCGAATACTAGCAATAAGCTATTACACCAATCTAATGTAATAATCCTGTCATAATATACCCTCATGGTGGCTACGTAGAAAGGTAATATGTAGATCTAGCATTGATAACCTTTGAAGTACTTAATAATGGCTGCTTTTGAGTTTTTAGGATATGCAAACTGACGGCTGAGTTTATATCGCACCGTGAGCTAGCTTTATAAAACCCCATACCATATAACACACATATACAAGTATGAAATTCATATATATATATATATATATATATATATATATATGAAACGGATGTTCACTCATGGAAATTAACCTATTAGCTAGCTCAAATTGGTCTATTATTTGTTTTGGTGCGAGCGACATAAATAAGAAAGTACAAGTTTTAATTTCCGAATTGAGACCACATTAATTAATTAAATTGAAATGTCATAATTCTCATTTTTTTAGAAATTTAGGATTTTCAATGAGAATATGAATATAAATTGCATAAATTTGCTCGTACTAAGTGCTCTAACCCTTCCATGCATTTTATATTTGCCTCTCACTACCTTATGCAAATTTCTAATATTTTTCTAAAATTTCCAATATCTAATATTTCTGCCTTCGGTGATGTGCTTTCATTATTATTTTCTCCCTATTCCTTAATGTTATGCCTACAAATGGAAACGTTTTGAGATTAGCCTCGTTTTGTTACCAGATGCAGTTGAGTTAACCTACACGCTGCAGATATTTTGAATTTTTTTCAGGGAATAGTATCCAGTCATGTAAACTTAGTAATTCAATTTGTACCTCACCGTCAGGAACTTTTCCAACTTTAAATTTGGAAAGTGATTAGCCATAGCACGCATGGAAAAATATATCCTCAAACAAATAATAATACTACGAGTATTTATTGCTACTCTGTCGTCCTAGTCATTTGTTCGTTTATTGCGATTTTATGAAGTCTAGCCAATATGTAAAAGAGGCACTTATCCTGCACGTTATGCCTCGGAACAAATCAGTTAGGATATTTTCCTTTGCGTTCGTCCGGGGATAAACGGAGGAAGATCAATTTTCATCGATGGTGTTTCGAATAAAGTGAAATAAATTTGCTGTCCAGTGTTCGACCGCACATTATAATAGAACCGAGGCCAGTTGCCACCAGATTGCTGATAGGAAAAGCTCAGTTTTGTTTCCGTGGAGAGTGGAAAATATGTTTGTTTGAGCCGGTGATATTTCGGGAGCGACGGCGAAAAACCGTGACTAAAATATGGAGTTTTAACGAAACGGGAAATGGAAATGATATTAGCGAAAAAAAATGGTCTAATGTCTCCGCGGTGTCTTTCTAACAATATCTTTGAACTAGCGATAAGAGCCCATGCGAAAAGTGGACAATTTTAATGCCATTTCTTTCTATAACCCATCAGGAGGCGCTTTTATCAAAATATAATTTTATTAAGCATAATTATTGCAATATTTTCGTTTAATTTCCTGCATAAAATCCGTAAAAGCGGTTTAGATGATAGAATCACCATATTCTCCACAGTCAGTAACAATCGATTTTCTTAAGGACCCTGCATCGATTTTCTGCAAATGCTTTCTTGGATTATTTGTGTTCTATTCTTTTAAAATTATATGGTTAGTCATGCCGTCTAACTAACCGTCACGGGTTTTAAATGCCCGAGATAATTGTCGTAAGTAGTCCCTTTAAAATGCCTGTAATCATCAGTAACGGGGTAGAAAAGAAAGTGGAGGAAGTGATCAATACATATGTGCACTGATTGAAACATACATTCGAATGATCTTTGCCATATCATTTTAAAGTACACGATATGAAAAGCGCCTTTTACAACGAATTCATCATTATACTAATAGTTAATGAAGATATTGAGGCTTTTTGTTTAATTCAGATTTACAAATGAAGTGTGGTTAAGTTAAGCTATTATCATATGATAAATGAAGATGTTCAATGTGATCTAAATAGACGGGTGACCATTTATTACAGGGAGCAAATACTGAAAATCTCTGCATTAGACGTATATTACCAAATGAATTACACTTTAAAATTTCTCCTTTCTTGGCTCGTGGAGTTATTGGTAATTAGCCATGTTAGAAGAACACTTTTCGTTTGAGTAGAATCTTTCTACGGAATAAAAGTGAACCTTTGTAAACTCTCATAGCTAAAAGAGGGAAAATGCAGGGTGTATTCCAAAATTAATGCAATTGTTATTTTTTCAAAGTAATTTATTGACATTTTTTGGGGAAATTTGGAATGGGAAATTCTATTCCATTACTATTGAAACGTACCCTGTAAGAGATCGACACCAGCATTGGCATTTGCTCGTCTTCGAAGGAAAGAATGAATTTTTCAGTCCGAGGTGTGATATATGTATACTACATTTTAAGATGACTTCCGAGCACTCTGTTTAATACTTCTGGTGAGTTGCTGAAACTGCTATTTGTTCAAATTATTCACGGAAGTTACTTCATAGGTGTAATTCCACGGCATTTGACGGAATTTCAAATACTCATCTTAAATGAAAACATCGGTATTTGCATTCGTTAGCCGTCTTCCTCTCCAATTCGTCTATTCCATCTAATGGACGAATACACGCTAGCGCGTGATCTTTGTATAAATTCGCGAACAACAGCTTCGAAGCTACGAAATGGCTGCGGAGGATACGTGTGCAATGCTTTTATCCCCATTTCAGGACGTGGGAGATATTTTCATGCGGGGTATGAAAAGAGATCCGTTTCTGAAGCCCGTTACAGCAACACGAGGGGCTTACGTGAGATGGTTCTGTCACCGTGACAAGGAAGTGACGTCCTCTTTAATGGATTACGTGTATATGCATGCGTGTTCTTCGGTGCGAATCCATGTGAATGTCGGAGGAGTGTCAAAGATAACAGAGAAAAGATAGTATTCTTGGGAAGTTTTTCTTCTCGTGGGGTTGATAAACGTTTCCCGTTGCCGTCAATAAATTCTTCGAATTTTAAAAAAGATCTCAAGTGATACCTCACTATTCTACGTTGAATTCTGTGATTTAAAGTATAAAGAAAATCTATCTAAATAGCCTGAAATGTCGCATAATCTGTCATTATTTGAAAATCAATATATTCCTTCCTAAACTGGAAGTGGGGGATACTCAAGATTTTTTATCAGTGTTCAGCTGAAACTTAACTTTGGACGAAAATAATGAATTTGATGTTGGTAAAAATGACAAAATATTCGGTATTATCTTTCGAGTATTTTTTTATGAAAAACCTTTATTACGCTTAACGTATATCCAACTTAATATTGGGACATTATTTATCTTTTAGAACAGTCATCCATCCAACTCAAAAAATATTCCTGGTTATAGATTTATGTCGAATTTATTTTTAATCATCTTTCTTTCAATTTCACACTCGCAGTCCAATGGATGCTTCATATTTCAGTCGAAAATTACCTTTTTAAAAATTAATATAAACTTTCTGGTTTATTTCTGCCTTTAGCCTAACTGTTTTTTCATGACATATCCTTTCCTGCGTTAAAAGACCTTTTCTTTCCCTCTCTTGTCTCGGCTTTGCGGACGAGCACTAGTAATCTGAAAAATTAAAGTCATCCCTCCGTCATGTTCATTTCAACGGCAGTGGAGCTTATCGGTGATAGTGATACCATTATATTCCACCGAATGTACTCTTACTATTGTCGTCTGCCATACTCCAGCAAGTTACCAACTTCCCAATATATAAATACGGAAAGCAGGATGTGGATTTCGGTGCTATTATCTGAATATTTTGCCAAAAATGAGCCTTATATCTGATATAACTGAGTAACAGGTCGTACCCATCTATATCCTTATATGAGAATGGATTTTAGCAAAGAAAAATGGCAAAGAGCACAGCATTGACCTTGATTTAAAATAAATTACGAAATGAAGCCATGGATTGAATGAATAAATGATACCATGCGAAGCCGTATATCAATGGAGCCTTATATGGGGCTCCTCTACCGGGAAGAGAACCTAACCAAAATGAGATCGCGAACACTATACGACGTTTTACTTTACTCCACATATGTTATTGTTACAAATGGTACTCTATCGGTTAAGATAGATTCGTGATGGACATAAGATGCTAACCACTGCTTCGCTTTTAAGCCTCGCCCCACACGACATGAATATCGTAACACTTCACACTAATGTGAAACATTTTTCAACTCCTCATATTTTCTGCCTCCCTTCATTCCGTCCAAAATGCTTCATCTTTTCCTCCCTCCATACCTTGCATCCTCCTCTCCCTCACAGTCTTCAACATTTGACTACTACTCAAAATGCCATGTATTCATTTATCATGTCCTCCTTAAATGTCTCCCAACAACCAACCTTCTCTCCTTTCCTACCTTTTCTAACGCTTCTTCGTTTGTTTTCATTTACATCCATTTCACCTTTTGCATTACTTTCCTCTCCCGCCTCTCAAAAGCAATCAATGATGCCATTCTAGCCTCGGCGGCTAATGCTCGCTTATGTAGAAACCACGCTCAATATTAAAGTCTTCACCAGTCTCATCATTCTATCTGTGATAAAAGTCCTCGTTGCCGATTCCCTCCTGTAATAGCGTCTATCTAATAGTGTGATATCCTTCTTTGATTGTTCTATAACTTCTTAGCTCACATTCGTCCAAAGCACTAATGTGTGACTTGTTTTTCATGCGCTAGTTTATGACCGTTTAGCATTGAAAATTACCTTAGCCATTCTATTTGTTAATAACTATATTACCTTCGATTTATGATGGTGTATTCTCATTCCATAACCAACACATTGACTGTGTAATGCCTTCAGCAATGATGGAACTCCCTCGGGTGACTTGCCAGCTAAACTTTGATCATCCGCAAATCTAATTGACTTCATCAGATCCCAGCCCACTTTCACCTCTGTCTTTTTTCGTTTCCACTTGTATCTCACCTTTTAGGTGGTTTAAACACTGAGAAACTTGAAAGACGGTGGACTACCCCTGCCTATTATTGCCCATCCTGATTCTCCATCTACTACCAGAACTTGCGCAGTGTGATACTTATACAGGTTTTGGACCTTACTCGATATATATACGAGTACTCTTGCACAGTGTGTGTGTGTGCAGAAATATATGAAAATTATATATATATATTTATTTATTTTATATATATATATAACATATATATGTATACGAGAATATTAATTTTTTGAAGGTACGCATTTTTTGGGGTGAAATGGTATTCATGTTATCATGTTTTACTCCCTTTCTCCCGAGTGACTCTCAGATCTCGTACTTATGTTGTATATGAGCTGACCCAAGCTAGCTCATACTTGTTTTAAGAAGTCTTCATCACAATATTATTTATCATATATTATTGGTTCTTGTCAATATTGTTGTATTACTTCCAAGAGAAAATCAGTTCCTAACTCCTGCCACTCTTGAGTAATTAGTTACCTAAATCTCGAGCACTAACTTTAAATTCGAGTTACTTCCAAAAACGTGCTAACTCTATGAAGGGCAATCAATGATTTCGTATTCTTATTAAAAAATATTGATTTTGGATATTTCAAATTTTGGATAAATTTCAAACAAAAGTTTAAGTCAAGAGCTTCATTTGATGAATGGCATTTAACTCATTCATCAAAGAAGTTAACTTTCGAAGTGAATTGATTAAATTAAGGAATCTTAACATTAGAATTGTAATCATGCGCAAATAATCAATCGCACCTTTTCTTGCGTGTATAGAATGAAAAAAATCTGATGATAGTATTCGTCGTATTGGTCCAAAATATCCTTACGATAGCAGACAATATATTTAATTGTAAGCGCAAGGATCAATACAGATGTTATTTACCGTAGTCATTTCGGAGATATGGTTAGGGAATATATTGGATACATTTTTGCTTCGAATTTCAAGGGCGTTGTAGCTTATTGGGTATTATGAGCGCCCGGCTACTGGCAGGAGGTTCAAGGTGTCTCTTTCAGATTTACCAAAACTGCGCTATTTTTCGAATACAAGACCTTCTTCACGCACAGTGAAAGGAAAATACCGCAATAATCTAATGTGTAATTCTCACACACTTAGGGTATGCTCATGGTCCTCAATCTATGAGCTATAATCCGACCTAGCGAACGAGCCTTGTGTTTCAATGGTGTCGTCTTCCAATTTCCACTCAAGTGAGTTATCCTCGTCTTGAACTACAATGCATATATACTTTCTGTAATACGAAAATTACCATTAAATTGACAATTTTTTGCTATTATTGAATATTTCACCTACTTCCAGACTTACTGTCAGCGATGACTTTCAATTCTTTCACTAACATTTTAATCTCCCATTTGGATCTCAAGAATTACAGTAGAAGAACATAAATAAACTCCGAATTTATTCAATAGCAATTTCTTCTCGCCGTTACATGTTTAATTAACGCTTTGTAGCATAAAATCTTGTGCTAATAATATTACTCTTGCATAAAAACTAAAGCGCCTGAAAATGAGTTGAAAGAGCTATTTAGTTATTTGTAGGAAAAAGTATTTTTATTTAAACGGGAATTTTTTATTTCCGTCTCATAGAATCATAAAGGTCTTTCATCCATAGTATAATTAGTTTCAATTGTTCCGTAATGTCCAGTAAGACTTCTTAATCTAAGGCAATATTTTAAATATAGTATATACTTATTCTGAATCGCCAGGAGACATTTTTTGTCACACTATCTCTCTCTTTCTGCCATTTAACTCTTGAGACTGCATCGCCTCCTTTTCAGAAAAGCGTGCAACATGGTACATTATAATTTCAATCACGTAAAAATATAAAGACAGCCGATAATACATAATTTGTACAAATTATAAAGTGAAAAGTGAAAATAGATTTCTATCTTTCGTTAAAGGTCAGCAGATTTGTTAGAAACTTCTCCGTTTTGATGTTTTTATTGGAGCGGGAAAACTTCGATAAGAAAAATGGAGCAGATCATGAACAGTGTAAATTCATATGGTTGGAATCAAACAGATCAAAACCGTATTACCTATACGTCAGTTTGGCTCGATGAAGGCGGAGAGAGAACTCGGACAGGAAGAATTAACGCTTGCAAAATGTAAGAAGCTACGTAAATTTAAATCAAGTTCTCCAATATCCTAATGGGTTCAAAGATTTAGATTAAAACAATGAATGCATTCACCTAATGAATTTATTCGCTTTGTCTGCTGGCACTCATATAAATAATCCTTCGTGGTGTATCCCTGAAATGTGCACGGAATATTTGATTCTGTACCTGTTTTAGACTTGCCCTTGATGGTTAATGATATGCCTGTTTAGTGCAGATATTATATATATATATATATATATATATATATATATATATATATATATGTACACGCATATTTATAATATTTGCATATATATTGATATATATATATATAATATATATCAGATAAAATAAACTTGGGGTGCGCTCAAATTTCCCAGTGCACAGCTCATTTCCACGATTTACCATAACCACGTGTTGTTCAATCACTTGGAAAGTACGGAGGAATGCCGTTAAAATATCACTTGATTCCCATCGCTTAATTCTGCAAAAAAAATGGCAGGACCACCCTTCCGAGACGATTTCCATTGAACTATGACGGTAAGGCGGCAGAATACGTAATTCTCACCGCGATAAATGAAATCAAGGTAACATTCCAATAAACCGAGAAAAACAGTGTCCCACACCATGGAAA
This sequence comes from Hetaerina americana, assembly GCF_022747635.1. Taxonomy (NCBI): domain Eukaryota; kingdom Metazoa; phylum Arthropoda; class Insecta; order Odonata; family Calopterygidae; genus Hetaerina; species Hetaerina americana. The sequence goes on along the minus strand of NW_027287538.1, from coordinate 64,622,217 downwards.
AAACGTCACCATGTTTTGTAGAAAGCAGTCAAATTCTATAGTTCATAAAAGATAATTGCTAGATGTAAAAAAAAGTATTAATTAAAGATATTACCACCCATTATAAAATTCGTGTTGTTCCTTCCATTGTAAATTGGCGATATTTCTGTTAGTCGAGAGAGAAGATTCGTCTCATTTTCTGCTTCCCGCTCACTTCGAGATCGCTCTCTTATTTAGGCGCTGAGTTGTAAAGAAAAACGTGCACCTTATACTATTCATTGATGACTACACATTCGCATATTTTAGGATACCATTATGTTAAGCTCCGTTAAACTTCCTTAAGCACTTTGGTGGAATGCAGAACAGGTATCAAATCCGACAACAAAATCAAATTCAATTGGATTCTGCCAGCACCATCCGTTCGAGATAATTCGCTATTAAATGAGTATTGAAATGTTTGCGTAATTTTCCTGTCTACGGCCAGAGGATGATGCTTAATATTTATTGATCAAATTAATACTAACTTAACGAAGACATGCAGAATGACTAAGTAAGGAGTGAC